>NC_090930.1:1274934144-1275237175 GCF_040938575.1 Ambystoma mexicanum | reverse complement strand
ATGCGGACGTGCAGTTTTTCATGCGCGATTACGCGCATTACACGCGGACGTGCAGTTTTTCAGGCGCGATTACGCGCATTACACGCGGACATGCAGTTTTTCACGCGCGATTACGCGCATTACACGCGGACGTGCAGTTTTCCACACGCGACCACGAATTACACGCTGACGTGCAGATTTTTCACGTGCCAAATCACTCCGTATCAAGCTGGCCACAAATACACACGGAAGACCACGCTCCTGCCCAGTAGGCCGAATCACTGCCCCCCAGTGCCCCGAGCAGCCTCCCACGTGCCATCTGCTGCTGCCTGCCTGCCTGCCTGCCTGCTGCCACCGTGCCCTGCCATTTGGTGCCTGCACATCAGCCATCTGCAGGGGTCCAGTTGCTGTGTCGACCCCTGCTGGAACAGTAGACTCCCGACTGGGATACCATCGCTCCACAGCCCAGCCCCAGGACCCAGTTGCCCACCCACGCCTGCCTCGGGGGTCGCCATGTCGGGGCAAGCACCATCTGAGACCAGTGGCGACCCCCAGCCAGAGAGGCAGAGGGCCACCAGCTTCAGTGAGAAGGAAGTTGGTGTCCTGGTGGAGCATGTCCTGGGGCATTATGATGCCCTCTTCGGAAGAACACGCGCCAACAAGGAAGGACGGGAGAGGATCTGGGACGATGTAGTGGTTGCCATCAACGCGGAGGGGGTGGCAACCCGCGACATCAAGCACATCAAGAAGCGCTGGGAGGACTTGAGGTCCAGGACCCTCAATAAGGCCCGGCGCCTCGCGGAGGGGGGCCGGGCACGCCTGAGTGACATCCAGATGAGGGTCCTGGAACGCGTAGACCCAGCGCTCCACGCCCAGATCCTTCGGAGGCAGACCCATCTGGAGTTGGCCGGTAAGTGGCCAAGCATTACTGTGTGAGACAGGGCATGTTGCAGTGTGCTGGTTGTCTGATACCTGCCTGTATGTGTGACATAGGCCATGTACGTATGTGTGTGTGCAGGGACATCATGGTCAGGCATGTGAGTACAGTGATGTGTGAACCACATGGTTGGTGCATGTGTTCTATTGCAACATGGGGGGCTCTGTGCGGAATGGACACATGGAAGCATGGCAGTCTCTGTTCCTGGACATGGGTGGGGGTGAGGGATGGGTGCTGGTCCCATGTACACGTATGGTGCCCATGTGTGTGTGTCTGAACTGCGTGTCTGTGACTTGTAACTGCCATGGATGCATGACACATGTCTGTGACAATGTTCAGATTCACTGATGCAGCCTAGTCATCCTTGTATCCACTGCGTCTGTGGTGTACGAGGCCAGATGGATGGAACTACGGTGAGGTGTGTGCATGTGATGGCAAGACCCATGATGCATGTGAGTCTAAAACCAACATTGTATGAATCATGAGTCCCTTGGTCATGTATGCCAATGTCCATGGCATGCGCCATGCCTGTTACTGTATGTGTTTTGCCTGCACTGACCCATGTGTTGTGGCGGGACATGATGGAAGTGATGTATGACAGTGCCACTCATCTGCTGTTGCTTCCTGTCTAGGGGACCATTGTACAGTACCCTGATGCTTGTGTTCTATGTCTCCCTCTACACAGTGGCAAGTGAAGAAGAGGGCGGAGAAGGCGCTGTGGAGCAGAGCAGCGGGGATGCCACCACGGCTGCAGTGGAAGGGGTGGGTGAGCCCCCACAGGGGCTTGCACCGGCGGAAGACGGCGTGGAGACATCCAGGTTGGTGGTTTCCACAGAGGGGGAGGAGGCCGCTACTGAGCCACACATGGGGCCTGGTGGGGGCATCCCCGCTGGTGCAAGTGGTGCAGTCCAGGGCCAGGGGCAGGAGGCAGCACAGGTCGCCGTGGAGGTGCCTGTGCATGTCACTGTCCCTGACACTATGACTGCACCACCATGCACCAGCAGGGATGCCCCATCCCAGGCCCGTCCGCAGGTAGGGGAGATGTCCATGTCATCTGACACTCCTCTACCTGCGGACGAGGGGACCCCTGGCCGTGTGGAGAGGGTCCTGATTGGTGTCGCGTTGCGCACGGCTGGCATTCGTGATGAGGTGCATGCGTCCCGGGAGGAGCATGCACATCATCACGAAGAGCACCGTGCGTACGTGAACCATTTGGGAGCTGCCATGGTCGGGGGTTTCCTACATGTGTGTGGCCTTCTGGCGACCCTCTCCTCCTCTGTGGAGGCTATGCGCCAGTCGTGCTCCATGCCGTCTTCCGGCCCAGATGCCACCAGGGCCCCCTGTGGACCTGCCCCGACCAACGCAGCCAGCTCGGTGGGGACCCCATCCCTGCCACAGTCGGGAGTCGAAGGTCCAGCAGGGGTGGACACACCAGCAACTGTCCCCCTGCAGATGGAGGATGTGCCGGCATCATCTGGCAGGGCACGTGCACGACGGCATCGGTGGATTCCATCAGCCTGGATGCCGCCGTGCTGGCAGAGGCAGTGGCGTCGGAGGCAGCAGCAGGCTCGACGTGGGAGGCATCATGGCTCGGGGCCATCAAGATCAGAGGGGCAGGCATCGGCCGGAGGGCAGGGGAACCCTGGGATGGCAGTGTCTTCCGTGTGGGAACAGTTGGTCCAGCGGATAGGTGCGGAGCGGCAGCGGGCCGAAGAGGAGCGGCTCACCATGGTCAGGGCGGAGTTCTCCATGCGTCGGGCGTTGAGGCGGGCTGAGTGCCTCGAGGAAGCTCGCAGGGAGTTTGAGGTGGACACGGGGTTGTCCCTGCGAGACCTCGGGGCCAGGACAGAGTCCCGCCTCCGGGACATCGACATGGAGTTCGAGGATGCCCTGGCCGGCAACATCACAGAGTGAGCCGCAGGACTTGCCCGCTGCCATTGTATATAGTTCTTTAGTTAGTTGGTGTTAGGTTTCCTTTATTTTTTAAGTTTTTTTTGGACCGCTCGGACAATGGCCACTTTTCTGTATATATTTTTATTATTAGTTAGTAGTAGTAGGTTTAATTTATGGTGTTGGGCTCATGGACCCTGGGATATTCTTGTACATAGTTTGATGTTTGGAAAACATTTGTTGGATTTATATTTGTGTTCACCATGAGGCAATGGTTTTTCCTTATTTTTCCCCCCATTATTTTGCTTTGGACTACATTATTTTTTGGATTCCTTTGTTTTTTGATTTTTTCTATTTGTTCTCGGACATGGACCATTTGTTTTGTCATCCCCATTGTTGTGTGTTTTATTTCTTTACTTCATTTTCATCTTTGATACATATATTTATTACTTACATTTGTGGTATTTTCTCATTGGTTTCATGCATGTCATGATATGGGTTTTGACATTCACTTGCACCCATTGTGTATGTGTGTGTGAGGGACATGTGTTCATTTACATACTTGCCATTGGGGTTGTATCATGTAATTGCATCTACTATGTGGGTGGATGCAATCCTTGCCTGGGTGTTTGTGCTGGGTATGCTGCCCATTACTGCCATGATTGTGTTTCGTCAGGACCTGGGGGCAGGGGGACATGAGTGGGGGCCTGCTGGGGGGTGGGGGTGCAAGGGGACATGGTTGGGGGCCTGCTGGCAGGTGCCCCACAGTGCTGGGGGGTGGAGGTGCAAGGGGACATGAGTGGGACATGGTTGGGGGCCTGCTGGCAGGTGCCCCACAGTGCTGGGGGGTGGGGGTGCAAGGGGACATGAGTGGGACATGGTTGGGGGCCTGGTGGCAGGTGCCCCACAGTGCTGGGGGGTGGGGGTGCAAGGGGACATGAGTGGGACATGGTTGGGGGCCTGCTGGCAGGTGCCCCACAGTGCTGGGGGGTGGGGGTGCAGGGGGACATGAGTGGGGGCCTGCTGGGGGGTGGGGGTGGTGGGAGACATGGTTGGGGGCCTGGTGGAGGCTGCCCCTGGTGACTGGAGGGGTGGGGGTGGTGGGAGACATGGGTGGGGGCCTGGTGGAGGCTGCCCCTGGTGACTGGAGGGGTGGGGGTGGTGGGAGACATGGGTGGGGGCCTGCTGGCAGGTGCCCCACAGTGCTGGGGGGTGGGGGTGCAGGGGGACATGAGTGGGGACCTGCTGGGGGGTGGGGGTGGTGGGAGACATGGTTGGGGGCCTGGTGGAGGCTGCCCCTGGTGACTGGAGGGGTGGGGGTGGTGGGAGACATGGGTGGGGGCCTGGTGGAGGCTGCCCCTGGTGACTGGAGGGGTGGGGGTGGTGGGAGACATGGGTGGGGGCCTGCTGGCAGGTGCCCCACAGTGCTGGGGGGTGGGGGTGCAGGGGGACATGAGTGGGGGCCTGCTGGGGGTGGGGGTGGTGGGAGACATGGTTGGGGGCCTGGTGGAGGCTGCCCCTGGTGACTGGAGGGGTGGGGGTGGTGGGAGACATGGGTGGGGGCCTGGTGGAGGCTGCCCCTGGTGACTTGAGGGGTGAGGGTGGTGGGAGACATGGGTGGGGGCCTGGTGGAGGCTGCCCCTGGTGACTGGAGGGGTGGGGGTGGTGGGAGACATGGGTGGGGGCCTGGTGGAGGCTGCCCCTGGTGACTGGAGGGGTGGGGGTGGTGGGAGACATGGGTGGGGGCCTGGTGGCAGGTGCCCCACAGTGCTGGGGGGTGGGGGTGCAAGGGGACATGAGTGGGACATGGTTGGGGGCCTGGTGGCAGGTGCCCCACAGTGCTGGGGGGTGGGGGTGCAGGGGGACATGAGTGGGGGCCTGCTGGGGGGTGGGGGTGCAAGGGGACATGAGTGGGACATGGTTGGGGGCCTGGTGGCAGGTGCCCCACAGTGCTGGGGGGTGGGGGTGCAGGGGGACATGAGTGGGGGCCTGCTGGGGGGTGGGGGTGCAAGGGGACATGGTTGGGGGCCTGCTGGGGGGTGGGGGTGCAAGGGGACATGGTTGGGGGCCTGCTGGCAGGTGCCCCACAGTGCTGGGGGGTGGGGGTGCAGGGGGACATGAGTGGGGGCCTGCTGGGGGGTGGGGTGCAAGGGGACATGGTTGGGGGCCTGCTGGCAGGTGCCCCACAGTGCTGGGGGGTGGGGGCACAGGGGGACATGAGTGGGGGCCTGGTGGAGGCTGCCCCTGGTGACTGGAGGGGTGGGGGTGGTGGGAGACATGGTTGGGGGCCTGCTGGCAGGTGCCCCACAGTGCTGGGGGGTGGGGGTGCAAGGGGGCATGTGGCTTGGCTGGGGGGCATGCCCATGGTGGATGGGCTGCCTGCGGGACATGACCAGGGGTGCAGGGTAGTCCCCTGTGGTGTGGCTTGCCTGCAGAGGTCGTGGAGGGGGTATAGGGGAGACCTGGGAGGACCCACACTGGCAATTCACCTCTTCAACTTCCCGCACACCCACGTAATACACTGCCCCACTCGCACAGGCCCAATCGCGTGTAGGATTTCTCGCGCACCCCTGTAATACACGTACCCAGGCCAATCGCGTGTAGATTTTCTCGCGCACCCCTGAAATCCACGTACCCAGGCCAATCGCGTGTAGCATTTCTCGCGCACCCCTGAAATCCACGTACCCAGGCCAATCGTGTGTAGATTTTCTCGCGCACCCCTGTAATACACGTACCCAGGCCAATCGCGTGTAGATTTTCTCGCGCACCCCTGAAATACACGTACCCAGGCCAATCGCGTGTAGATTTTCTCGCGCACCCCTGTAATACACGTACCCAGGCCAATCGTGTGTAGATTTTCTCGCGCACCCCTGAAATCCACGTACCCAGGCCAATCGCGTGTAGATTTTCTCGCGCACCCCTGTAATACACGTACCCAGGCCAATCGCGTGTAGAATTTCTCGCGCACCCCTGAAATCCACGTACCCGCTCAATCGCGTATTTAACTTCCTGCGCGCCACTTTTTTGATGCGCTGGGACTCTACCGCCTGCCTTCGTGTGGCGGCCGTGTTTCAGCTTGTGCGTGTCTTTGGCTGTGCGTGGCTTTGCCCTATTCGATTCCATGAATACGTGTGGTTCGAGTGCGTGTGGGCGTTCCGTCTGCTTCCCTGCAGTACATCCCCAGTTACGCCCTTATTTTCGCGTGTTGTTCCCCATTCCGCGCGTTACGCCCCATGTCCCGCCCACTTTCTGGTGTGTGCGCTGCGGTTGTGCGCTTTCACTGTGCGCGTCGCGCACGCCTTTCACGATGTTGCAGTGACGTGTGCGCCATTCACGGGTTTGGCGCACATCCCGAGGAAGACACGCGCAGGGACTTCCATGAATCGCACGCGTGCGCGTGCGCCTCTTTTTTTCCGCTTGCGCCTGCTTGCGCCTGCTTGCGCGTAGATTTTCGGCGCACGTTTGTTCCATGAATCAGCCCCACAGAGTCTTCAGAACGCCAAATTGTTTAAACAGCGACAATGGAGGCCACGGGCATGGGCGATGATGGTCCACTATCAATTTGTCTATTGAGATAGCTATAGAATGCAGTGCACACATTTTTAGGGCAATTTTGCAACGTTAGGGAGTTGATATATTCCTCTTCACATGTCTGAGTCCAAGTGAGTGCATTCGGCCACATCTTAAAAGTAGGGGGGAGGGGAACTTCCAACACTTAAGAATACATTTTGTGGCCACCATACAGCTTACATTCAGAAACGTAGACATTTTCTTGCCACTATCATCGCGCCATATTCTAAACAACACACTGGTAGGGACCGGACCAAGTGCAGTACCCACAATGTCGGATAGGGCCTTGAAAATCTCTTCCCAGTACCCACTGCAGGACCAGAACATGTGCATGTGGTCTGCTCCATCCATTCAACACCTCAGGCAGGTATATGTCTGGTTATGAGAGAACCTGGTGAGTTTATGTGGGGTGTAGTACCACCTATTAAGCGGTACCTAAAATTGAGGGAGAGCCTGCACGTATGTGAGCACATTTTCTTCCAAGTTTCATCCGAGATCTCATGATCAAGATCATCAGCCCAATCGCTACGTGTCCTGGAGGGTGAATCTGGAGATTTAGACAGTAGTATTTTAAATAAGGAGGATACCATCCCCCGAGCCCGACCCGAATTGGCTATGCAGCATATTTCATCTGGGAAGGACGACCACATGGCTCGTACCAGAGCACGGAGTCTATAATATTGCAACATCTCCAGTGCCGATCCAGAGTGTCCCGGTCACCATGTCAGTGGGGTAATGAACCTACACTCGAGGAATAAATTAGTCAATGCCTGGTATCCAAATGCTCCCCAGTGCATGGAAAGAGGGTGTCATGCGTGGGTGCAAGCCGTGGGAACCCCTATATGGTAAGCCATTTGTAGAAAGGTGTTAGGCGGAAACCTGTGCAGTTCCCTCTGGGACCACTGCAAAAGATTTAGGACTACAGGTGTTGCGAGGAACCCGCTTGGTAGCAGTCTGTACCACACAGATCCAATTGGTAGCTGTGGCTGAGCAGTCAGACTTCTCTCAAGAAAAGTTGGTCAGTATAGGGAGTATACAAGATAGGGTAATTCTTCGCAGCAAAACGAGTAAACACGCAACCAGGCTTTAGTATAAAGATAGTAAGTTATTTATTAATAACAGAATGTCTACGAAAAATACTAAAGTGAACCACGGCAAACAAATCAAAATACAATTACTCTGCAGGGTGGAATAAAGCTCAACCCCCCGAAACACTATATCGACAACTCTAGGTTCTACGGCACCACTTATTTTCAGACAGAGGTGTATACCTAAACCCAGATGACACTCGAATATTTTTAGTGAGGAAGGGAGAGAAGAGAAAGGCAGGTAACGAAGTCAACACGGTTCGTACTGAAGCGGGTAAAAATGCAAGGCAAGAAAGCATTAATCACACTAGATCATACAGTTCGGCGGCCAGGCCCACTCGGTGAGAGGCAAGGCACGATGTCCTGGAAAGTCTCTACGGATGATGCACTCAAGTCTTGTTTAGCAAATTGTTTAGCGACAGGTTGAACCAGTTCAGAACAAAGAGTGAATAAAGATTGGAGGCAACCCAACGGAACGGAGAGGAATCAGATACCTCACACGAACCGATCAAAAAGGGAAGCCAGGCGGTTTACGGTACCTTGTGGGGGAAGACAGCTCCGACGGGGGCAGTTGTTCCTGGTGGTGGATGCACGACGGGTCTTGGCCAAGAGAAGAGATGCTCTCGTCGTCGAAGAGAAGATGTCCGGTGCACCACCAGGGAAGAAACCAGCCGCGGAGTGCTTCGTCACAAGGCACCACCTTTCGATCACGATGCAGGAGTAGTGGCTATCCGGTTGCCGGGTGCTCTGCACGGGCAATTCGACCACTGCGTCCTGGGCGACCAAAAAGCGCAAAGAAGAAGAAGACTGGTTGTTCCCACCAGCCAGGGAAAGAGCCTCTCCGGCAGGGAGATCTCTTCTGTCGTCGGGAGATTGTGAGACGATTCCGCAGGGCTCCACCGGAGGTTTTGTCGTGCAGGTCGGCTCAGCGTTACCCTCGTCGGATTCTTTAGGTCCAGTGGCGACTCCCGAAGATCCAGTCCCAAAGGCCCTGCTTTTATGCAGACGTCCCCCATTCATTCAGCCTAGCTTGTCAATCAACACATGCTAAGTGGTGAGCGGGAAGGCTCACCACCTGGGCCAATCACTCCAGAGTGCGACCTGAGTTGGCAAGGCAACTCGGTCCAGGGTGTCTAAACCCCCTCCCACACCCCTGAGGTAACCCAGACAGAATGGCGCCACCTTCGCGGGTCTCTGTCCAGAGGCCCGCCAAAAGTGGAACAAAGGGCTCAACCTTTGGTTTCGGAGTCACAGAGAAAAACACAGACGCCATTTTTCAACCCGAGTTCTGGCAGAAAATACCACTCGATAAACTTATTTAAGATAAGTAGATCGGTGGTACGTTGGAGATTAACGAAAAACAGTATCAATCTCCAACAATGGGACGAATCCCATAGGGTTATGCTCGGGGCCGAACATAACAAGTAGTTTCCACTGCCACCAGCCAAAACTCGACGAGGGGGGACGGGACAGTGCCCCCTCGAGTAACAGATCCAGGAGTAATCGTATTACCCCTACTAGCACGTCCACAATAAGATGGTTGGTACTAGTTCTGTTAGTAAATTTAGGTCTAGTAAAGCCAATGGTGACTTTACATGCCCGGGGAGACAGTAGTCAGTCCCCGGGTATGGAGTCTATGGTGGGGGGACCTGCTAGGGCGCCCCCGTGTCACGACACGTAGGGTGCAGAGTGACACACATAGAAAAACTTATGAGACCCTATGGAGTAAAAGACCCCATAGCCCATCGAACACATTGACACCTCAAAGGAATTCCACACATACATGTCCAAGAGTGAGAGGAAAAGGGTCACACTCTTGGCAGGAGGGAAAAAACAAACCCCAGAAATCCAGCAAAGCTGCTGGGGGACTCACTAGGTTAGGAAATTCAGCCTAAACAGAGAATTCTCCCTAACACTCGCCCCCCCCAGACTAAGGGACAGGAGGATTTAATCCACTCCTGGATGAATCTCATACCTCTAGTCGATGATATACATCCTAGAGAGACCATCAGCATTTTGGTGGTGACACCCTGACCTGTGCTCAATGGTGAAATCGAACCCTTGCAGGCAGATCGACCATCTCAGTAGTTTTGGGTTTTCCCCTTTCATTTGCATTAACCATCTCAAGGGTTGGTGGTCAGTCTGAATAACAAAAGTAGTACCATACAAGTACGGCCTAAACTTCTTCAGAGCCCACACGATAGCAAAGCATTCTCTTTCGATTGTTGCCCACCTTGTTTCAGGATCCTTCAGCTTACGGCTGATGTAGCAAACGGGGTGCTCCTTACCTTTCCCATCCAGTTGACTGAGTACGGCACCTATCCCTACATTGGAAGCGTCTGTCTGCACAATGAAGTGTTGGCGGTAATCAGGAGCTCTGAGTACTGGGGCTTGGCAAAGAGCCTTTTTCAGGTTTTCAAACACCTGATTGCACTCCTCGTTCCATTTAACCTTTTTAGGGAATTTGGGCGAGGAGATGACATTCAGTGGAGAAGCTATGGTCCCATAGTTCTCTATGAAATTCCTGTAATACCCGGTGAGGCCTAGGAAGGCTCTCACCTGAGTCTGAGTAGTCGGTGTTGTCCAATTTTGCACAGCTTCAATCTTACTGAGCAAAGGCCTTATTTCTCCACCACCTACCTCATGCCCAAGGTAGACTACCTTACTCTGTCCAATTTGGCATTTACTCGCCTTTATGGTCAGATTGGCTTGTCCAAGAGCCTGCAAAACATCTCTCAGGTGGGTTACATGTTCGTCCCAGGAATTGCTGAACACTGCTATGTCATCCAAGTATGCCATGCAGAAGTCCTCCATCCCGGTTAGAACCTGGTTTACCATCCGTTGAAACGTAGCAGGTGCATTTTTTAGTCCGAAAGGCATTACCGTAAACTGGTATAAACCAACGGGGGTAGAAAATGCAGTTTTCTCCTTGGCATGGTTGGTCAGGGCTATTTGCCAATAGCCTGACGTCAAGTCAAATGTGCTGAGGAACTTGGCGGCGCCAAGTTTATCCACCAACTCATCTGTTCTTGGCAAAGGATGGGCATCAGTCGTGGTGACTGCGTTAAGAGCTCTATAATCCACGCAGAATCTAAGTTCTTTAGATCCGGCCTTTGGTACTAACACAACTGGGCTAGACCATGGACTAGTAGAGGGCTCTATTACCCCGAGATCAAGCATCTTGCTGACCTCACCTTTGATGTGGGTTCTTACGTTTTCTGACATGCGATATCCTCTGCTTTTGACAGGCAGACAGTCACCAGTGAGTATCTCGTGTTGGCCCCAAGGGGTCAAGCCTGGTGAGAGCGAGAACAGGGAGGCAAACTGATTCAACATAGACTTGCACTCTTCTTGTTGCTCGGGTGTCAGATTGGAGGAGAGATTTACTCCTTCAATTTTTTCATCTAACGGTAGGCCTCTGAGGAGATCTGGAAGAGCTTCACTCTCTTCTTCTTCCTCGACCGATGCTAGAAGCAACGCTCCTACGTCAGGTCGTGAGACATACGCTTTAAGTCGGTTGGTGTGAAAGACTGTCGGAGCCTCCTTGGGGTTGCCCAAGTCCACCAGATAGTTAACCTCACCGAGCTTACCCACTACTCGGTAGGGTCCCATCCATTTATCTTGCAAGGCCCTCTGCCTTGTGGGGATCATAACAAGAACAAGCTGGTTTTGAGCGAACTCAACCATGTTAGCCTTTTGATCGTGCCAGTGCTTGACCAATGCTTGTCCAGCTTTCAAGTTATCGCTTGCTTCTGTCATCAGGTGCGACATTCTCCTCCGGAGACCTATCACGTAGTCAGTCACTCTGACTGGCTTGGGGGAAGGAGCACTCTCCAACCCTTCCTTAATCAGGGCCAATGGACCTCTGACGGGATGACCATAGAGCAGTTCGAAGGGAGAGTAGCCTACTCCCTCCTGAGGGACTTCTCTATAAGCAAAAAGAAGGCATGGCAATAGAAGGTCCCACTTACGCTTAAGGGGTTCTTCTAGAGCACCTATCATGCTCTTCATGGTTCGGTTGAACCGTTCTACCAACCCATTGGTTTGTGGGTGGTAAGCCGTTGAGAACTTGTAAGTTACTCCGCAGGTTTTCCACATGGCTTTCATGTAGTGGGACATAAAATTTGACCCCCTGTCAGAGATAACTTCCTTAGGAAATCCGACCCTAGTAAAAATACCAAGGAGGGCCTTAGCCACAGCCGGAGCTGTAACAGTCCTCATAGGAATTGCCTCAGGATACCTAGTAGCATGGTCTACTACAACAAGTATAAACCTGTTGCCTGAGGAGGTTGGAGGATCAAGGGGACCAACGATATCAATCCCTACTCTCTCAAATGGGACTCCCACAACGGGAAGAGGCACTAACGGTGCCACATTCTTGGACCCAACCTTAC
This sequence comes from Ambystoma mexicanum, assembly GCF_040938575.1. Taxonomy (NCBI): domain Eukaryota; kingdom Metazoa; phylum Chordata; class Amphibia; order Caudata; family Ambystomatidae; genus Ambystoma; species Ambystoma mexicanum. Next base: position 1,275,225,317 of record NC_090930.1, on the reverse strand, counting down.
CAGAGATCTGGCAGGTATGGCAGCTTCTGCAGTGCTTTTCTACTTCGGCCCCCATTTTTGGCCAATAGAAGTAGAGTGAGAGCCTTTCCTTAGTCTTCTTGAAACTCAAGTGACCAGCCAAAGGAATCTCGTGGGCTAACTGCAAGAACTGTGGTCTGTTCTCTTGGGGTACTACAAGGCGTTTGTAGTCTCCAGGTGCAGACTCGGTCGGTTCACTATAGAAGAGGCCATCTTCCCAGTGCAACCTATGTTTCCCAGGCTCTTGCCCTTCAGCCTGAGTTTCTGCCTGACGGCGAAGACCTTCCAGAGTTGGACATTCTCTCTGTCCCTTACTGAAGTCTGCCCTGCTGGGTCCACCTTCTGCCAGTAACGACTGCAGCTCAGGATGGTCAACAGGATCCAGATCTCCAATGAGTTCCGGGCCTTCCATTAGCTCTTCTTCAGAGTCTAATTCTACCATACAGGGTTGTACTTCCCCCTCAGCCTCAGCTGGAGGTGGAGTTACGGGTGTGACATTGGACAACCGCGGGGAAGTCCGTGTCGGCTGCATCGGAATGTGGGCTGTTGGTTTCGGTTTAGAAGTTTTAGGTTTCCCTTTGACTTCTGTGTTCCTAGAGACAGCGGCCGCCATTTCCAATGGAGCAGGAGTGATTTCTTTCTTCATCATCTCCCCGAGAGTACCGCGCAGGGTCCTCTCTCTTGCAGGTCTGGTTAGCTCCTGTAACCGTTTACTAGGAGGTCTGGGAGTATGCGATACAACTCCGAGAGTTTTTAAATCGTTACCCAACAGTACGCGTCCTGGTACCTCACTCTGTATGCTGACAGGTATCTTTACAGTCATGTCGTTACACTGGATGAGAACTGGTAATTGGGGAAGCATCTGTACAGGCCCTCCAGCTAACTTGGTGAGGCGTTTGGGTGCCTTAGCAACATCCTCAGCCTGAAAAAACGATTTATCCACCACAGTTATGCTGGCCCCAGTGTCCCTAATGGCAGGCGTCTCCTGACCATTCACCTGGACACTGTCCTTATAATACTCTTTAGTATTATCGGGGATAGAATTATAGACGTCTAAATTCTGTTGTTCCCACAACCCCAGAGATACTAAAGAAACGCTGGCTGAGACTCCAATGGGTTCGTCAGCTAGCAGTAGAAAGTTTCCACTTGCCATTTGGACTTCCTCCTCTGGAGCGAAGGCTAAGGAGACAAGCTGGACCCCTGAAGGTTTACCCTTACATCTGGGATCTCCTTTCACGTGATCAGTCGAGCCACAAACAAAGCATTTCCCGAATGCTTTCTGGAATGGTGGCTTGTTCTGACCTCCTTCCGGTTTGGCACCAGAAGACACACTATTCTGCTGTGGTTTTCCCGGTGGCTTACCCTTCTGGTTTTGTTTGGGGCCCTCTTTGGAATGTGAGTTATTCGAATTCTCCTTTGAGTCTTTTTTAGGCTGTTTTCCCTCGTCCTTTTTCTGAGTTACTCCAGAATCCTTGTGAGTAGCCCTGTTGGCAACCCACAAGTCAGCAGCCTTAGCTAGAGCCCTGGAATCTAATTCCTTCGAATCAGCCAAGTGCTGTCTGAGCTCAGGAGAACAGGCATCATAAATCGACTCCAACATAAAAAGATTTCGCATACCCTCGTAAGTGTCAACTCTGTAACCCTTAATCCATCCCTCTAAGTTTTTCAACCCTTCACTCACCCAGGTAGCCCAAGGGGTACCATCATGCTTTTTGAGGGTTCTAAACCTCTTAAGATACTGGGAAGGGGTCTTCCCGAATCTAGCTATCAAAGCTAGTTTCACACTTTCGTAATCCGTCTTATCCACCTCCCCCAATTCCATTACCACATCAGTCGCAACAGGAGGAAGCCTAGAGAACAACCAGGGAAGCAACGCATTCCCGGTGATGTCCTGGAGCCCATGATTGTATTCAAACAGTTTCAACCAATCCAACACATCCAATCTCGGTTCGTACATACCCACTAATTCCTTCGGCATCCGGGGTCTTTTGGGACTGGAGCTCCTAGAGGAACCAGAGGAGAGAGAAGCATTTTCCATAGACAACTTTTTCATTTGTAACTCATGATTAAGCTCTATTTCCCTGAGTCTTAACTCAGCTTGTTTCTGCTCAGCCTGGGCATTCATTCGTCTGAACTCGAGCTCTTGGTTTCGTTCAGATTGAGCCAAGAACCGTTTATATTCTAATTCGAGCTTCATTTTTTCAAGTTCAAAATAAGCAGGGTTACTTGTGGGACCTGGTATTGGCCCCGTAGGCACAGTTGGTAAGGCAGGTAGAGGAACAGGTGAGACAGTTTCGTTAGCCTCGCCGTCCTCGTCAGCCTCTTCATCGCTATCATCAGAATTACGATTCAGATCAACACCATTACTGTTATCTACAGTTGCTGGAGAGTTTGGTTCCTCTGAACCAGTACCCAGACTTTGGTTCGCCAGCAATCTCTCTATCAGTTCTAACTTCTTGCCTTTTACAGGAAGATTCTCTTGTCTACAGAGAGCTCGCAGACTCTCAGTATTTTTATCCGACAAAGACTCTTGGCTGTACATTTCCATTGTAGACATGTTTTTTGGAAGTTGCTTTTGTAACGTTTTGTGGTTAGTCGTCCTACAGCGTCGAAAAACACTCTAAACTGTATACTCGATACTAATCCCACCGCTGTACACCAGTGTTAGGCGGAAACCTGTGCAGTTCCCTCTGGGACCACTGCAAAAGATTTAGGACTACAGGTGTTGCGAGGAACCCGCTTGGTAGCAGTCTGTACCACACAGATCCAATTGGTAGCTGTGGCTGAGCAGTCAGACTTCTCTCAAGAAAAGTTGGTCAGTATAGGGAGTATACAAGATAGGGTAATTCTTTGCAGCAAAACGAGTAAACACGCAACCAGGCTTTAGTATAAAGATAGTAAGTTATTTATTAATAACAGAATGTCTACGAAAAATACTAAAGTGAACCATGGCAAACAAATCAAAATACAATTACTCTGCAGGGTGGAATAAAGCTCAACCCCCCGAAACACTATATCGACAACTCTAGGTTCTACGGCACCACTTATTTTCAGACAGAGGTGTATACCTAAACCCAGATGACACTCGAATATTTTTAGTGAGGAAGGGAGAGAAGAGAAAGGCAGGTAACGAAGTCAACACGGTTCGTACTGAAGCGGGTAAAAATGCAAGGCAAGAAAGCATTAATCACACTAGATCATACAGTTCGGCGGCCAGGCCCACTCGGTGAGAGGCAAGGCACGATGTCCTGGAAAGTCTCTACGGATGATGCACTCAAGTCTTGTTTAGCAAATTGTTTAGCGACAGGTTGAACCAGTTCAGAACAAAGAGTGAATAAAGATTGGAGGCAACCCAACGGAACGGAGAGGAATCAGATACCTCACACGAACCGATCAAAAAGGGAAGCCAGGCGGTTTACGGTACCTTGTGGGGGAAGACAGCTCCGACGGGGGCAGTTGTTCCTGGTGGTGGATGCACGACGGGTCTTGGCCAAGAGAAGAGATGCTCTCGTCGTCGAAGAGAAGATGTCCGGTGCACCACCAGGGAAGAAACCAGCCGCGGAGTGCTTCGTCACAAGGCACCACCTTTCGATCACGATGCAGGAGTAGTGGCTATCCGGTTGCCGGGTGCTCTGCACGGGCAATTCGACCACTGCGTCCTGGGCGACCAAAAAGCGCAAAGAAGAAGAAGACTGGTTGTTCCCACCAGCCAGGGAAAGAGCCTCTCCGGCAGGGAGATCTCTTCTGTCGTCGGGAGATTGTGAGACGATTCCGCAGGGCTCCACCGGAGGTTTTGTCGTGCAGGTCGGCTCAGCGTTACCCTCGTCGGATTCTTTAGGTCCAGTGGCGACTTCCTGAAGATCCAGTCCCAAAGGCCCTGCTTTTATGCAGACGTCCCCCATTCATTCAGCCTAGCTTGTCAATCAACACATGCTAAGTGGTGAGCGGGAAGGCTCACCACCTGGGCCAATCACTCCAGAGTGCGACCTGAGTTGGCAAGGCAACTCGGTCCAGGGTGTCTAAACCCCCTCCCACACCCCTGAGGTAACCCAGACAGAATGGCGCCACCTTCGCGGGTCTCTGTCCAGAGGCCCGCCAAAAGTGGAACAAAGGGCTCAACCTTTGGTTTCGGAGTCACAGAGAAAAACACAGACGCCATTTTTCAACCCGAGTTCTGGCAGAAAATACCACTCGATAAACTTATTTAAGATAAGTAGATCGGTGGTACGTTGGAGATTAACGAAAAACAGTATCAATCTCCAACAATGGGACGAATCCCATAGGGTTATGCTCGGGGCCGAACATAACAAGTAGTTTCCACTGCCACCAGCCAAAACTCGACGAGGGGGGACGGGACAGTGCCCCCTCGAGTAACAGATCCAGGAGTAATCGTATTACCCCTACTAGCACGTCCACAATAAGATGGTTGGTACTAGTTCTGTTAGTAAATTTAGGTCTAGTAAAGCCAATGGTGACTTTACATGCCCGGGGAGACAGTAGTCAGTCCCCGGGTATGGAGTCTATGGTGGGGGGACCTGCTAGGGCGCCCCCGTGTCACGACACGTAGGGTGCAGAGTGACACACATAGAAAAACTTATGAGACCCTATGGAGTAAAAGACCCCATAGCCCATCGAACACATTGACACCTCAAAGGAATTCCACACATACATGTCCAAGAGTGAGAGGAAAAGGGTCACACTCTTGGCAGGAGGGAAAAAACAAACCCCAGAAATCCAGCAAAGCTGCTGGGGGACTCACTAGGTTAGGAAATTCAGCCTAAACAGAGAATTCTCCCTAACAAAAGGTTGCGGCTCTACCGTCAGGGCTAATAGGCACTCCCACGCCAATAATGTGGACGCACACAGGGTCAGATGGAGAGTCGTCAGTATATGTGCGATGGAAAATCAGTCACATTATGTTTACTTCTGCTGCTGCAATCTTTTCCAATTTAACATGAGGTGGGGCGGTTGGCTGCGTGTACCAGTATGTGGCATATTGGGCTTGTGCTGCGATCCAATATAACGTCAGGTTAGGGGCGGTAAAGCCCCCTCTTTCATATGGCAGGGTCTTGTGTGTCCACTTTTTGTGGAACGCGCCAGCATGCCATAAGAATTGTGCATACAGTTTGTGTAATTCGTTGAAATACTGTTTCTACACCGGTACATTTGCAAAGACATAAAGGAGCCTAGGGACAAGAATCATTTTAACGAGTGATAGTTTCCCGGCTAGCGAGAGTGGGAGGGAGCGCCATCTCATTATTTTGGATTCAGTATATTGCGCAGATACCATGTCATTTTCAGTTAGCAAGGACATTTTGGTTGATGACACCTGGACCCCCAGATATGTTATTCCTGCCGGGGCCCAGCAGAGTGGACATTCACACTCAAGATGCTTAGTTGTATTAGTGAGAGGAATATGTCAGACTTGGAATAATTAATCGTAAAGCCAGAGAAGGTGCCTATTCGTGTTACATCCCGGATGATGGGGTCCAGGTTAGTGGATGTGTCCCTGATGTATAGCAATACGTCGTCCGCATATAGCGAGATTATTTTGGGGTTTACTTTTAAGCGTATTCCCCTACAGGTATGGTGGGATCGTATATAGTCAGCCATTGGCTTGATAACCAACGGAAAAAGAATGGCGGAGAACGGGCAACCTTGACAGGTGCTTCTCAGTAGTGCAAACGAAGTTGAGAGCATGGAGTTTACCAAAACCCTAGCCGTGGGGCCTGTGTATAGCAGTTTGATATACATAATCATGTCCAGGCCCTCTCCCATCTTCCCCAGGACATCCCACATATACTGCCATGAACCCATGTCAAAGGCCTTTTGGGCGTCTAGTGTGACAACAACCGCTCCAGCACTTTGATCAATTCTGGACATAACGTTAAAGAGCCGCCTGATGTTGAGCGCGGTCGATCTCCCAGGGACAAAGCCGCCCTGATCCACATGTACCAAGTGTGGCATGATTTGCGAGAACCGGTTTGCTATAATCTTGGCTAATATCTTTGTGTCTATATTCATTAGTGACCGGGGCTTATAGGATCTGCATTCATCGCTAGATTTGCCAGGTTTAAGAAGGACAGTGTAGTTGCTTCTCATAGGGAAGGGGGAAGTGTAGACGCTCGGAGAGATGCAGAACAAACTTCAAGTAGTTTTGGTGCAAGCAGTGCTGTATATTCTTAACACAATTCAGAGGTGAGACCATCCGGCCCAGGAGCCTTGCCCTTCGGCAGATCAGTAATGGCCCTAACTATTTCATCCAGTGTAAACGGGGTATCAAGTTAGTCTCTGGTTGAACGAGAAATGCATGTCATGGGAATCTGGTCAAGTAGCTCACTTGTATCTTGTTCTCTGTGCATTTTATGTGGTGTGTACAACTCAGCGTAAAACTTTGAGAAAACCTCCAGTATCTGTTGGTCCGACCATTGGGAGATTCCCTGTACATCCTTGCTACATTCGATCTGGGTATGGCCTCCTTCCACATGAGCCAATCTTGCCAATGTTCTTCCTGGCCTTTCACCTTCCCCATATTTCCTCGCTGCTCGGAGACGAGAGAAATAGCGTATCTCACGTAAGGCATGTGCTTCAAAGGAATCCAGCTCCTTTATCTATGCTAGTTTGGTGGGAGTGTCAGCCGTTGCACATTCCCGTTGCATGTCTTTGAGCTTGGCCTCTGAACGGCCAAGGTAATTTCTAGTTGCTTTTAGTATCCTCGACCTCCCTCAAAATGGACATGCCCCTTATATAGACCTTAAAGGCCTCCCAACGCACACACATCTCTGTGACATGCTGTGTGTTACATCAAAAAAAGGTCTCAATATCCGAGAGGATCTCAGCTTTGAACACAATGTCCCTAAGAACCTCTGACTTAAAGCGCCAAGTCGTGCGGACAGGTGGAGTTGAGCCCAGCACCACAGACAATGTGACCAGGGCATGGTCTAATAATGTCCGAGTGAGTATCTGGACATCTTCAACTCTGCCAACCAAGTCACCAGATGTTAGAAATAGGTCTATTCTGGAAGAGCTGTCATGGACTGACGAATAATAAGTGTATTCCCGTTCCCGGGGATTGAGGGCCCTCCAAGTGTCTCGTAGACCAAGTGCCACCATATGCGTGCGCAGCCTACATGCCACACGTGACAGGGTCCTGACTGAAGACACTGTTCTATCAAGCTCAGTGCCCAGTATCAGATTCATGTCCCCACCAATGTAATTTGCACTCCAATGTATCCCATGAGTATGGAAATTACAGTATTGAAAAATGTAGGGGTGTCTACATTAGGACCATATGTGTTTACCACAAGGTACTCACCACTTGCTATTGTGCAGTAGAGTATAATATATCTACCTGTCATGGAGTGAACAAGGTATCAGATTAATATCCCTCTAGATATGAAAATGATACAGGTCATGTGACCACCTTAAAGGATACAAGATGGAAGGCAGTCTCCTGGTCATGAGGATTCAGATTACGGTCTCGGATTGAACAAAACCAGGTCAGTATAAGACCTTCCAATTGATGACACTATCTGACTGTTAATATTACAGTCAGAGAGAGGAATCAATGGAAAGGGCGAGGAAAACTAAAACAATCACCAGCCTGTACGAGAAAAAATAAGACTACATCAGTTATATGCACTATCCTATTGGCACCTATCACATATAATATAGTGCGCTAACCTGCTGGTTATTGTAGATGGAAAAGGTACTGTCCAGGAATCACCAGGATAAATCCAGGGAAACATCGACAAGTGAAAGGAAAGGTTAGTATAGGGAACTAATCCCGAACGGAACGAGGGTCACAATAGTACCGGGTTGGTGCACTTCTGGATAGCGTCCATAAAGTCCCATGCACCTGTAGTAAGCAAGAAAAGTAAATCGTAACCTGGTGTACTGTTAATGGAACAGGAGAATGTATCCAAGCCCTTGATATCAACAGTGGAATATATTCTTTGTAGTAGCCCAGGCGATGGTAATTGTAAGTAATGTTTGTAGGGACGCTCTCGCTTGAAGCTAAGCAGTGAGGAACAATGGGAATTTCTAATCTGTTTGCCTGGGGAGTGTAGATGAATCCCACAGTACTTTAATGGAAACTTATAAGACAAAATGTATCCTTTAGAGATACAGCGGCTTATGGAACCCAAATAAGAATGCTGCCGAGTACGGGTAATCCCATCTGCTTTCGAGTGGAGTAGCAGATATTCACACTATTCCGTGATGGAACGTAATAAGAGCAGACTGAATCACAGTGACTAATGGAATGCTGCTGATAAATGCAGAAAGCTGGGGGGCACAGAGAAATCCCCATCCACTTACGAGTGAAGCGGCAGAGATCCCTAGAGTTCCAGAACGGAACGTAGCCAAGCAAAATGTATCAAAGTAGCTGATGGAATGCTGGAGACGATTGAAGAACTTTATGAAGCAAAGATCTGAAGAAACAGGAAACGGGATTCAGAAACGCCGTACTAACAACCAGTCAGAAGCAGTGAGCACTGTTCAGATGCCGCTAGAAAATGTACAGCAAGAACACATGACCTAAAGTGGACCACGTGATACTAACGACGTACACACTGAAAACTTTGCTTCCCAGGAAGCGAATTGAACAATCTCCAGTGCGTGTAGAATGGTCTAGCCATTCTATATGCACAACGGGACTCCTGGTAGTATGGAGTCTTCGGGAGAATCACACCAGCAGTGGCAGGTGTGACATTACCCTCAGGGTCTATATAGCTTTTCTTCAGGCTAAATTTGACACCACATTTGACTTGTGGATTACCTTCAACACACCCATAGCTTGTGTGGAGTAGGTTGTATAAAACCTGTTTGATCCCGAGGAAGGTGCTATGCTTAGTGCAAGACGTCCCAGGGCATGGGTCTCCTGCAGAAGGAGTATTTTCACTCTGTGTCTCTGGGCCTATGCAGTTATCCTATGGACCTTTGTGTAATTACCTATCCCTCGAACGTTCCATGACATTAATCGTACAGCAATGTCAATTTCTCAGGGGACATCCCAGCATGCACACTTCTGTGTATAATACACTGCATCAGTGATGCCATAGTGCCACTGACCCGATATGTGCAATGCAGCCTTGCCTCCACCATTTTTGTCATAACAATCCCCAGAAAGTCCATCCCCCACCCTCACTGCCCTCCCCCAACCAGCAGTGCAAGTCCCCCCCTCAGTTAGATGCTCTGTGGGCCGTCACCAACTTGACCCACTTGTAACACAGGCCCAACAGGGGCCTGTGTACATTAGAACCACCAGGGTGATCATTGCAGCTGCAATGGGGTGTGCTGCTGCCGCGTTGCAGCACCATTAGGACCTGTGGCAAAACACCACACATTGTGATATATATTAAGGAGACAACATTTCTTAAAACACTATCAGCACATAAGAAGGAGGATAACAGAGCACAGAGGCATAACCAGTGATCAGATCACGGTCTACATTTAGTCATTATCCATAACATCATCTTCTAAATTATGAAGGGAACTTGAGCCTTAATACATTTAGCTGCTTCATCTGGGAACTTCATCTGGGAACTTAAGACGCGCTGGGAACAGCATGGCATACTGAATGTTACGTTCCCTAAGCATCTTCTTTACTTCCACTTGAAAAGCCTGGAAATATTCTAATGATCTGGGAGCCCAAGTGCAGTTCTTTCTGCTCCCTCGCCAGGCAAAGCAGGTGGTCACGATCTCGTAGCTCAGGATCTTTTCTATAATGGGCCTTGGAAAGTCCCCCGGCTTGGAGTGCGGGGCACGGGTGCGGAGGGCTGTCTTCACAGTGAAGAAAGGGGAAAGATCCGGGTTACCCTGCACGTCCTTAAGCAGATTCTCTCCAACTAGTTCCATTTTCCCCACTAGGGCCTTCTCAGGCACTCCAATGGCACACCAATTATACAAATGTTATTTCTGCACGACCGGGATTCAAGGTCGTCGCACTTTGACTTAACGAGTTTCATATCATGGGTGAGGGAGGCCACAGTGCTCTGAAGTGCAAGTATCCCATCCTCATTTGCATCAATCCTGGTCTCAGCTTTGGTGATACTAGTGCCTGCGTGGTTAATCTGTGTTTTAAGTGAAACCACATTGGCAGTGATATCATCAAATTTTCCATGAAAAGATGCAACGTTTTTGGCCATAGACTCCATCATGCAGGTTAAGTCAGGCATTGGTGACACAACCGGAATTGCTGCATCACTTTGAGATAATGTGGACTGCTCCTGCTCGGGCCTAGGCATTGTTTTGGTGAATTTGTTCATAGTGCCAACGTTCTTCCCGGCACAAGATTTATTAGACATCGGGGGTCATTCCGAGGTTGGAGGTAAGGAATTACCGGCACCGGTAAGGGTGCCGATGCCGGTAATCCCTTACCTCTGTATTCCGAGATCCCTTTGCGGGTCCTTCCTTACCTCCTGCTTTTAGCAGGAGTTAAGTACGGGACCCACAAAGGTACTTTGGAAGTAATTACGGTACCGTAATTTACGGTGCCGTAATTACCTCCTTTCCCATTCCCATTGAGCCCTATGGGGCAGAAATGGGAATGGGGAAGGGCAAAATGTGAATGGGGAATTACCGGTCCCTCCAACCCTGGAATGGACCGGTAATTACTCCATTCACCATGCCGGATTTGGGACGTTTCGGAGGCAACCATGGAGCTAATTACTCCATGGTTAGATCCAAAACCGGAATGAGGCCCACCGTCTGAACGAGTGAGCGCCCCCGCGTCTTTGACGCATAGTGCCCCTCAGTGGCCAACCCTGCTAGCGGACGGAGGTGAGCCCAAAAATGTCAGATGCAGTGCCCTGGGGTAGTTAAAACAGCGCCCAGACTGGTTGCTATGGTTAGGATGGGCGGGGGGGAGGATTAGGGCTCCACTCAGGAATGTGGCAGGGCACAGTGAGGAGAGATGATGATGGGGGGCTCCCTGTGCACTGAGGTTGGGGGTCAGATCGAGTGTTCTTTTGTGGTCAAGGCCGCAGGTGGCAGGTCTCACATATGATGGCCAGAGATCATTAAACAGTGGGGAAGGAGGAGGGCCCGTGCAGCCTGTGCGTGGTGAAGACCAGCCCTTTCAGGCTAATCTGGCCTAAACAGTCTCCTCAGGTCCAGTAAACGACCAGAGTCAGAACTGGGGTACCCCCCCACCACCACAGATTGCAGCAGTCCATACAACACTGGTCCCCAGTAGAGCCCCTTGTCTATATATAAAGTACTCTAGTCAGTGCTGTGGCATGGGCAGACAGCCGGATATGGAGCAGACCCCAATGGTTCCCGCAATAATCACAAGCATGTAGTGACCCATCAAGGATGCCAGCAGAGCCGGGCACTTACTTTAAATGTGAGGAGTGTGGGGGGAGCAAGCGGCCAGGCCCCAGAAGCAGCACCGGCCAGGCAGCTGCAAGCGGAGAAGTGGCAGAGAAAGACAGCTGTCTCCCACTCAGCCAAGGCCCAAAGGGCGAGGGCCCACTCATCCAGCACAGGGCCAGGATATAGGTGAGCCAGCACAGTCGGGGCCACCGCACAGACCTCGGGCATGTTGAGGAAGTCGGGGCAGCGACTCCGGAGCTCAACGAGCCGCAGACAATGAAGTTGATGGTGGGGGAGCCTAATCTCCCGCTTCCAGCTGGGGACCACAGTCTGCCCCCAACCCAAATCGGGCCACGTGGTCCGGGGTCGGGAGCCCACAGGAGTGCACCGCTGGGGTCCGCCGGCCCCCCAACTGCTGGGATGGGGCCCTGCAGCCCAGCTGATGTACAGATCGAGTTGGCGGTCGTCTGCCGGGTGCGCCGCGTGGGGGGAGGCTGAGAGTTACCCGGCAGCTGATAAGGATTTCTCCAGCAGTGTCAGTAGGCAGTCACAGTCCGCTCTCCGATACACATGTGGGTGGCGTCTTGACGGACAGGCAGGCAGAGAAGCATGGCTGTTCAGTAGGATCCAAAGGACGAGGAGTGAGGAGAGCTACAGCTCAGCAGCAGGGACAGTAAATCAGCCAGAAATCGCCCCAGGTGTGCCCTACAGCTAATGTAACATGATGGATGGTTATAGGATCGAACAATGCAGTTCGTCCGTATTCAAAGCAGATCTTGTAGGTGTGCAATGCAGCGCTCGCACGCTAAGCAGCCATTTTCAAAGCTGCACAACAGCACTCCCCTGCCTGTGATTTTTTTAAATATAAAAAAAAAAAAAACATTTGGAACATTTGCACAGCACATGAAAGTGCCAGATCCTATATAAAATGCCCAGAATGCACACAAAAAAGAGAAACTGCATGTATATTGGGAATGCATGCCAAGCACATGCATCGCACAATTGACACAATACACCATTAGGAGGAAAACAAAGAAATGCATGTGTACATTGGAAACAGTGCTATCTGTAAATTTGGATACATAAATGCAACAACTGGAAAAAATGTCTGTACTCATGTAACATTCTCCTTTCCAATCTCTACACCTTTCTACCCTTTTACTCACTCTACTATGACTTCCACTAATTCATTTCCAAAACAAATAGTGCAAAAACAACATCTCACACACTTCGAAACTGCAGCCCCATAGGGCACAGTTGTCACTGCAGCACTGGCCCCCATACCAACAATACTAATACCACAAAATCCCCACTCGTATACAGTGCTGTACAATTGCACACACACCCTAACCTGCCAACAAATCCTCCTACAATCTGAAACAATGTTTCTCCTACTGCTATTACTGTAAAATTTACACACATACCCACTAACTTCCTTCTTTTGCAATTGCAGTGAAAAAACCACCTGCTAAAAGCCAGTGACGTCTCTGCTGGAAGACAAAACACAGAAGAAACCTAATCTTCACATCCAAAAAGTAAGTGCAGCACTGTTGTAGTGTTCTGCCTGTTAGTCAGACAATGCAGTGTTGTTGTATTGTAGCCTAGACAATGTTATCCAAGCCCACATCACTCGCTTCACCTTTACTCATTGCACCTTGCCAGGTCCACTGTTTCTATTGTCATCAGAACACAAGTATATTAACACCCACTAGCTTTATAAAAACATTGCAATGTCCTGCAATGTCCTTACTTCTTCGAACACATTACACTGTCGTGCATACTGAAGCAAACCTTTCCCAAAGGAACACACACACATAGCAGTACAACCTTCCCATTCAAAAGTAACAGCCCTATGCACAAACACACTCCTCTATGAATACCTACCCTCATATTCAGACACTCATGCACAGTACACACAAATACATTGCACAACTTCCAAACCCACGCTTTCTTTTATTCTCCAACAGACACAAGACAATGCCCACCAAAAAGAAACTCTGTAGAAAACAACACAGAAATAGAGCATATAAAACTCAAGCCATGCAAAATGGCTAGCCACCTCTAACAGAATTTATACAAAAAGTTCAAACAAAACAGCTAATGCAGTCGCTAAGCAAAAAGGAACCAGGAAGCAGGAAATAAACTGTGACTTCTCTTTCAAAATGTAAAACTAAAACTAAATGTATTAAGAATAATGCACCTACCAGTAGTATTATTACATCTACCAATGGTAATATAGCCACAAGTAAGCATTCCAAAAAATTAATTTTGCAAAACATTTTCCTCCATAGAACCCTTCAGAACCTTATAAAAACAGGGGGGAAATCACGCACCACCCTTAAAACTTACAGCAGAAAACTGATCCTGGAAGCTCTCATCGACAGTGCAATGCTCCTCAAAAGGAAATTATTTATATTAATTTTAAACAGAATGAAACCACTAACAAAATGAATCAGTAAACTACAAAAAGTACTTCACAACAGATGTTAATGTTAATGTTAATGTTAAAGGGTATTTGTACCGAGCACTATCACCACCGGAGTAGTCCCCTGGCGCTCTGGTGGCTCTGAAAAAAGTGAAGGGGGTGTGGGTTAGTGGGAATAAGCTGGAAAAGTGCAAGAGGGATGTGATGTGCTGTTGGAGGCCTCAGCCCGGTGGGTCCGTTGACTGGGCTTGGGGTGTTTTACGGACGGTAGTCATTGTGTGCTGTGGTGCGAGTCTATGTGTTGTTTGTTTTGTTGTTGCAGTCTAGTGAAGTTTGTGTGGATTGCTGTGTTGTAGGCTTGTGGTTGTGTTTGGTTAGAGTTTGAGAGGTGTATGCAGAGGGGTGAAATTGTTAGTGGATTGGTTAATTGGCATTGCTGTCCAGAAGTGAGGCGCTACATTTTCGTGTGCTCTCCAGGCGGGGTGCAGGAGCATCTCTGGATCTCTGTCCTGATCTGGGGACGCCCAATACTCACAGTCCCTGTCACACATGGCATCCACTCACATTCATGACCTTACCCAAGTTCGGCCTCGGACACCTACGTGATACCTGTCTGTATGCGGGGCAAGCAGGAGTTTGTGCGTCCCTTCAAATCTAGCCCAGAGAGCATTCCCAATCCCGTTTATGTGCGGCATCGGCTAGCCAAGGCTACTCCATCCATCCATATGTGGCTGGTTGTTTGGCATTCATCATCTTATTCAGTTGTTTATGCAGGCTATCGTATATTGCATATTGATGCAATATTAGCATAGAAACCTTTGTAAATGTCTGTGCTGGAGAGTGGTTCACACCACCAGCAATGAGCCATATTTCAATGAAGAGGCATACAAACAAGAGCAAACAAACCCAATTGGCATACATAGCAGTGGGTTAGGGTTTGAAAAGGTAGACAATACCATTATGGGAGAATAACCGCTGATTGCAAGAATATCCCCAGCAAACCTACAATCAACTCTCCATTCCACTGAACCAATTTGTCTGGTCTACAAATGGCTGTGCACTTCAATGTGTAACGTACAAAAACAATCTTTCAAATCTTTGCAATCATTCCTCAATCAGTATGAGAAAGCTAAAGACAAAGTAAAAATGTGAATATTACAAAATATGGACTCCTGTCCAGTGCGCAAATACCCAGGACTACGAGGACATTCATTAGGCTGTATTTCCGGAACTGCTTGCAAAAGCACCTTCCACCACATCAAAATGTAAGCAACAAACCATTCTACTGTACGAAATCTCGTTCTGAGACTGTACTATGAAAAAAGACCTGCTTCAGCAGTGGAGCATTTAAATAACATTCTTCTACGTGGTACAGCCAAAAAACTGCTCGAAGAAATAGACCACATCCAAAGCAAATATTTTGGAACTGAAGAGCACTTACAAAATCCAGTAACTTTAGAAGAGAGTAGTGACAACCTTGCAGAAGCCAACCTTCTATTATACACGTACAAAAAAGAAATAGCTAAATTTAAAAGCACATCTGCTGAAGAACCAAACCAAGTATGTGTTGCCGCAGAACTTTTTATACAAAAAGCACAAAATGTGTAGATATAACGTACAAAATAAAAGACAATGAGGAATCCCAATGTTCCAATTAGCTCTCTACCATATAGCAGGAAACAGATACGAAATTACTAACCCCTCAATACTTTGCACATACTGCACTGGAAAACTTGACAATAATCAAATGCCTTCATGGGCTGTCACTAATAACTTGGAAATATTCCCACTGCCAAAACCACTCCAACAGCTTAATTTATATGAGAGCATTGTAATACAAACAGTGCACTCATTTCAAGCAATAATACGCCTTGAACCAAAAACAGCCAGGTTGCCTCCTTCTGTATTACTGAAAGGAATTTGTGTCAAAGTAGTTTATTTGCCATTCGATATTAAAGAAAATGTAGACACTCTAGGAGTGCAAAGGTCATTAGATCAATCTTTGATTATCCTAGTGAATGGTGTACCTACAAAAGACAAAGAAAATTGCCAGCAACTAGTAGACTTAAACAAAGTTAGAAAATCCCTGCAATATCTTAAAGAGAACAAGGAATACTACAAAGAAATAAACATTGAAGAAAACCTGAGAGAAACCTCTGAAATAATTCAGGATTCCTCATCAACTGGCCAATTTGAACTTCTAGATCCTACTGCAGCCTCCAATATTTTAGACCAGTATACACTCCAAAGACACCATATGCGATGCACTAGAAACATATCTAATGCGGCAAGCTAAAGGATCACCAATCAGCACATGGGAAAAAAGTGTAGAAGCATGAGCCTTTCCTCTATTGTTTCCTACTGGAAAAGGTGGAAGGTACGATGAAAGATGCACACAAATAACAGAATCAGAATGCCGCTCTTTACGAATGTATTCTGAAGACCCCAGATTCAGGCAAAACATTGAATACATATTCCCCCTCCTCTTTGAAAGTGAACTGGCAACTCTATGTCACAGAGTTGTACACACATTGAAAACAGGTTCCAATTTTCTAAACATGTCTGCTACTTAGCTACTTCAAAGGGTGAAAGAGAAAGATTAAGTTTTATAGTCAAGTATTACACATCTCTTGGCAAATATGTGTGATACGAAAGAATACTGGTTCCAACATCATGCAGATGTCTGGTGTATGCTACACAACTTTGGCCACCTCACATGGTTTGTCATTTTAAGTTGTGCAGAGTATGCATGGGAAGACGTGCACAATTTCCTATGCATAGCAAACAAAAACAAAGCAGGGATAGACATGAAAACACCAGGAGAACTTTGCTCTCTTGACACTGTAAATGTGTCAACGTTCTTCCATCACGCTTTATTGCCATGCTGCACTTCATCTTTAATAAAAACAATTCCTCCCCTCAGAGAAGTGGAACACTTCTTTTGGAGAAAAGAATATCAAGCCAGAGGAGCACCACACTTCCGAATGCTTTTGTGGATTAAAGATGCTCCTAAATTTGGGCAGGACATTGATGCTACTGATTTGCAGTTCATTCACAAATATGTCACTTGTGAAATCCCTTCAGAAAGTGCATATAGTGACCTACATCCACACATTTTGCGGTTTCAAAGACACAAGTGTGACAAGTATTGTTGGCACAAATATAAAAGCAAAGGCAATTACTACACCAATTGCCACTTTGGTTTCCTTAGACCAGTCTCAGCAAAAGGACAGGTAAACAGCTTCATGACTTCTGTTAGACACAGTGTGAAAGGCAAATCGCCTAAGAACATATACTGCATAAAAAGAACCGACGCATCAAAGTACATCAATGATCACAATGCAATCATTGCCCTCCTATGGAATGCAAACATAGATGTGCAGTACATTGCAGACAATTCCACTGCAGTTGCACGATATAGCACAGCCTACTGAACCAAAGCTGAGAAAACAGAGCTGAAAGACCTCTGTGATGACATACCATCTGACAGAACACTGTCAAACGAATTATACAGCTTTGGCATAAAAATGCTCTCATATAGAGAATGTGGCTGCTACGAAGCAGCAGACCGTTAACCAGCACAACCTTGTATGGGAAATACCTGTCTGGCTAAGCCTTGGTCCTACAGCTTCCAGAAAAAGAGTTCTCAAATCGTACCACGACATAGAAACAATAGCCAAAAATTATCCCAAAAGCCAGGCCATTTTGAAAAATAACTTATTGGAGACATACTACCCAAACAGGAGTAATGCTTTGGAAACCATGTGCCTATACCACATAGCACAAAATGTATCATACAAAAATAATATTAAAACAGATGAGAAAAAAGGTAAATACATAGTCAAGAGTTTTGAGGGCAGCCTGGTTAAACTTACCAAACATAGTCTTATTAATCATATGAAGCTATGATTAAAAACTCCTCAGATTAAAAGTTCCTCAACATAGAGAACTTTACCACATGTCCCTACTGCAACATTTTAAACCATGGAGAAAAGAAGAAGATTTATTGGACACCCATGCCTCCTATGAAGATGCTTTCAATGCAAGTGAAAGCACTATAACAGATATGAACTTTACACAGTACAAAAACATGTTGGACAATTAACGCCAAGAAGACGAAGAACTTCAAGCACAACTAAATGTAGACACTCCTGAGAGCAGTCAACCTTCTCTTACAGAAAGCCATGAACTACTTGGACATCCACTCATAGAAAATGAGGCAGAATTATCCATGACAGAAGTAGAAAACACCATGTGTCAGTGTGAGCAATCTGAAGAAAACTTTGCTCTACTAGAATCACAACTGAGCAATGAGCAGCGTAGCATTTTCCTAGAAGTAACTGAAGAAATTGAACATGGTGTGCCGCATGAGACTAAAATGTGTACCTGTCAAAACTATAAACCTGTACTTATGTATGCAAGTGGTGAAGCTGGTTCAGGTAAAACATTCTTAGTAAACATCATCAGCAAGTTCCTCCAACAATTGACAAACAACAGCTGTTGTAACTGCCCCACATGTGTAGCTGCCTACAACATTGGTGGTGTTGCTTTAAACCGATTTCTACTCCTTCCAGTAGAACACCAAAACAAATTAGACTACTACAAACATTCAGCAGAAGCTGCTATGGAGCAATGCAGTTTTTAAACAAATTAAAATGCTCCTAATAGATGAGGTGAGCATGGTCGCCAACCTAATGTTGGCTTTGATTCACCTCAGATTGCAAGAGGTCCTTAAAACAGACTACGAAGAACTCTTTGGAGGAAAATATGTTTTTGCTTTCAGAGATCTTGTTCAATTAACACCAGTGAAAGGTGAACCTATTTTTAAAACCTTAGGACACAAACTGTGCCGTACCACACTTGGCAGCATAAGAAATGTAAATCTCGGGCAATATTTCCAATACAGAGAAGTAACTTAAAAATATGTCAGTCTGCAGACCTCACCTATGGTAACATTTTGAAATGCATTCTAAGAAAGCACAGTCTATCTTCAATAGAAATGTATCCATGAGCTATACAGGCATAACACATGTGCTACTGATGGCATGGAACAATTAGCACACAAAAACGTACGCTCTATGTCCTTAATGCCAACCCTAGCAAGCTGTGCATAATTCAATGAAACAATGTTGAAAAAAGAAATGCAACCAAAAGTGCAAATATACTCCATAGACAAACTGGACTTGCATGGTATGACAGTACCTATATGTCAACAGGCCACAGCATGACTAAATACTGTAGCCGGTTTGGAGACAATTTTGACATTGGGCCTCATTACGTGTTTGGAGGTAGCCATGCCATTTTTAGTGGCATGGCTACACCCAAACTCGGGTCCGGGTCCCGCAAAAGGGGACATACCAGGCCATTCTGACCATGGAGGGCCCGGTAATTCCCTTTCGCGGGACCCAGACCTGGTATGTCCCCATTCCCATTTGAGCCCACATAGGGCTCAATGGGAATGGGGAGGATGCTAACAACGGGCCCGTTATGACAGGCCCATTGTTAGCATCCTGTATTTCTAGTGGGTCCCGCTCTACACGTCTGGTCTGGCCAGGCGTTCAGAGCAGGACCCGCTGCAGACCTCGTAATGTGGAGGCCGAGAATGAACGGTGCCAGTCCCTTACCGGCACCCTTCATTCCGCGGCTGCCAGCCTTGTAATGAGGCCCATTGTGTTTAAATTGTAATGCTAATGTGTAACCTTGACGTGGAGCAAGTTTTAGTTTATTGAGCACTTGGTACAGTTGTTGACTTCCAGCCATACCCACATGATAACAACATGCAGTTTGTCAACATCCACTTTGACAAACCTTCAGAAGTTAAAAGGATAGGATGCTCAACAGCCCGATTCCATCATTTTAAAGACATGTATGTACGCAGAGAACAGTTTTCTCTGTCTCCTTCATACGCAGTCACTATTCATAAATTGCAAGGTCTAACCCTGGATAAAGCATTGATTAACATTGGCAGCACAGTCTCTAAAGAAGGCATGAGTTACGTAGCAGGTTCACACCTATGTACACTTGAAGGACTATTTCTAGTCAATTTTGATGCAAACAAAGTCAAGGCTGACATTCCTTGCATCGTAGTGTACAACTGACTACATGCACTCTACACACCCCATCGCAAAATGTACCCTGTTTCTCAAAAAGTCAAACTTTGTAAAAGAAAACTAGTGCAAACACAACTTATGCATGATCCCCCAACAGTACAACCAAAGAAATTGAAAGGAGCTGCTACTCCATCAATTACCACAACCACAGAGGGATGTACTGAAAAGGCAAATGCTTACATAACTGCACAAACAAAGAGGACTACCTCTTCTAAAAAAGTATGTGGACTTCCATCAAATGACACAGACACAGAACTTTCTGGTCCATTCAATTTCCAACACAACTGGTGTAAATTGCTATGCAAATGTAGTAATCAATGTTCTATTTAATTTGCCACCAATTGTTGAAAACATTTACTTAAACGTTGCAGACCAGTTGTGTTTGCAAATGCTACTCCTTCATAGAAATGCAACAAACAATCCTGACAACACTTAAAGTGTCTCAGGAATAAGGCAGGAATTGCACTACTGTGCGGGAATGGTGAGATTCACTATAAACACACAAGAAGATCCACAAGAATTTCTAATGTACTTACTGCAAGTACTGGAAAGCAAAAATATACCTACACATGAAATCTTCCATAGTTCATACATGCAGAAACATATGTGCACTCTCTGCAGCTATGTGGTGCAGGAACAAGTACTTGTGAGTGCTTTGTGTATATATCTATACCTAACTGTAAATCCATTCCATTTCAACAACTGGTACGAAATGAAAACCATGGCACATTATGTACTACTTACAATTCAGACAATCGTTCCACATTAAAGATAAAATCACATAGCCAATACGTAATAGTAATGCTTTTACGATGCAATGCAGATGGTACCAAAAAGAACTGCAAGCTTACTATCTTCACACATGAACAAGTATCACTTGGCAAGAAAACCTTGACACAGTAGGCCTAATCTACCGCACGGGTGCCTCCACCAGTGCAGATCACTATATTGCGTACATTAAAAAGAAATGTGGGTGGTTTGAATGCAGTGATACTCCCATTACTCTGAAGCAGAGATTACCAGAAAATCTTGCAAATGCCTACTTAATATTCTTGAAACCAAAATGTACTCTCTGATCTACAAAAGTAGCATAGCCTACTGCCCAATACCCACCATCTCATATGTTTTTGCTAAACAAAAATATCCTTCTACCCTGTGAATCGCGAACAATTTAGCACACATCAACTGGCCCATGAAGACATCAGTTGCGCTGCTATACAGTTTTTTCCTCAATGACCCAATGATTATAGTCACAGAAACAACAACTGTAAAAAGGACACACTAATATTGTTTCCCACATAGTATTTACAAAGAAAAGCTTGTTTGCTTGTTTGTTTATTTATTTACAGCGTGCAACAGACCCAAAGGTATCTGGGCGCGTGTGCAAGAATACTTTAAGCTTACAGGTTACAGTTACACATTTCAAACGCAGTTAATAGATACATTGGTGACAGGAAAAATTATGACACTACAGTTTGTACACAAGTAATATAGAGTTTGTGCACATAGTAGAATAGAGAATTATATACACAAGTAATTGTACATAGAGATGTATACACAGTATACATTAAGGCAAAAAGCATGGTGAAGTAAGCTCTGATGGTGGAGCATGTGAATATGCGTTCGCTCCAGATTAGCAGGTGGGTGGGATGTAGGTGGTCCTGGTGTCTGTCATTTACGAGTCATTTTCTTTGAGCCATTTAATACAGTTAAGTCTAAACTGTGGATAGGATTGGTCAGACCTTAGCGAGGTAGGGAGGGAGTTCCACCGCTGGGCTACTTTGACAGGGAAACTGTTACTTCCGACGGTGCTCAGTTTAAAGGGTGGCACACTAGCTGGTTGGAGTATGCTACTCTGGTGGGTCTATTGGAAATTCTTCTTTGGAATCGTTCAGTTAGGTATTTGGGGGCTAGATCATTAATTATTTTGTATGTTAGTGATGCTGTTTTAAGTTTAATGCTGTCCACTGTATAGAGCCAATTGGATTGTCTTCTGATGTCAGAGATATGCTCTCTTTTTGGGATTCCTAAGGCGCCTCTGAGGGCATTATTCTGCAAGGTTTGGATTTTTTGCAGCGGCGTGTGTTTACTAGACCCTATATATAGGGCGTTGCAATAGTCCAGTTTGGATAATACCAGCATCTGGTAGTGGACAGGAATGGTTTTGCTGCTCTGATCAGCTTGCAGGTGTATGCGGTGCTGGAGGCCATCGCATTCACTTGCCTTGATAGAGAGAGACAGGAGTCGAGGTAGAAACCTACAGGGTAATTTATAGAATTTCGCTGAAAAGTGTCGCAAGCGTCTGGCGCAGAGTGTCCGCGTGCGATTGACTGCGCCAGGCACGTGCGCTAAAACCGATTTCCGCGCACAGCGTATTCATGGATTTCATGCTCCCAAACCAGCCGTGGCGCAGAGTATCGCAGCGACCCTGCAGCAGCGCCAGTAACGCCCCCAAGAACGCCCTCGCGCAAGGAAAAGCCATCAAAATCGCTAAATCATCGCAAAGGGCTGCGCTAACCCTGGACCAGTTTACAGGGCAGCCAAACAAGGAACGCAAAGCGGGTAACGTGCATATCAGGGGTACACGTGAAGTCATACACGCGATTAGCCAGGGTACGTGTATTACAGGGGTACGCGGGAAGTTTAACACGCGATTGGCCAGGGTACGTGTATCACAGGGGTACGCGGGAAGTTTAACACGCGATTAGCCAGGGTAAGTGTATTACAGGGGTACGCGTGAAGTTATACACGCGATTAGCCAGGGTACGTGTATTACAGGGGTACGCGGGAAGTTTAACACGCGATTGGCCAGGGTACGTGTATTACAGGGGTACGCGGGAAGTTCAACACGCGATTGGCCAGGGTACGTGTATTACAGGGGTACGCGGGAAGTTTAACACGCGATTAGCCAGGGTAAATGTATTACAGGGGTACGCGGGAAGTTTAACACGCGATTAGCCAGGGTACGTGTATTACAGGGGTACGCGGGAAGTTTAACACGCGATTGGCCAGGGTACGTGTATTACAGGGGTACGCGGGAAGTTTAACACGCGATTGGCCAGGGTACGTGTATTACAGGGGTACGCGTGAAGTTATACACGCGATTGGCCAGGGTACGTGTATTACAGGGGTACACGGGAAGTTTAACACGCGATTGGCCAGGGTACGTGTATTACAGGGGTACGCGGGAAGTTCAACACGTGATTGGCCAGGGTACGTGTATTACAGGGGTACGCGGGAAGTTCAACACGCGATTAGCCAGGGTAAGTGTATTACAGGGGTACGCGGGAAGTTTAACACGTGATTGGCCAGGGTACGTGTATTACAGGGGTACGCGGGAAGTTTAACACGCGATTGGCCAGGGTACGTGTATTACAGGGGTACGCGGGAAGTTTAACACGCGATTAGCCAGGGTAAGTGTATTACAGGGGTACGCGGGAAGTTTAACACGCGATTAGCCAGGGTACGTGTATTACAGGGGTACGCGGGAAGTTTAACACGCGATTGGCCAGGGTACGTGTATTACAGGGGTACGCGGGAAGTTTAACACGCGATTGGCCAGGGTACGTGTATTACAGGGGTACGCGGGAAGTTATACACGCGATTGGCCAGGGTACGTGTATTACAGGGGTACGCGGGAAGTTTAACACGCGATTAGCCAGGGTAAGTGTATTACAGGGGTACGCGGGAAGTTTAACACGCGATTAGCCAGGGTAAGTGTATTACAGGGGTACGCGGGAAGTTTAACACGCGATTAGCCAGGGTACGTGTATTACAGGGGTACGCGGGAAGTTTAACACGCGATTAGCCAGGGTAAGTGTATTACAGGGGTACGCGGGAAGTTTAACACGCGATTAGCCAGGGTACGTGTATCACAGGGGTACGCGGGAAGTTTAACACGCGATTGGCCAGGGTACGTGTATTACAGGGGTGCGTGGGAATCATCACACGCGATTAGGCTGGGTGGGTCCTCACAGGTGTTCCCTGTACACCCTCCACGGCCCCTGCAGGCAGCCTACAAAACAGGGGACTACCCTGCACACCTGCTCATGTCCCCCTGCACCCCCACCCCCCAGCAGTGCAGGGGCAGCCTCCACCAGGCCCCCACTCATGTCTCCCACCACCCCCACCCCCCCCCGCCACCAGGGGCTCTCTCCACCAAGCCCCCACCCATGTCTCCCACCACCCCCACCAGTGCAGGGGCACCCTCCACCAGGCCCCCACCCATGTCTCCCAACACCCCCACCCACCAGCACTGTGGGGCACGTGGCCAGCAGGCAGTCAGGCAGCAGCAGATGGCAGGTGGGAGCGTGCTCAGGGCTCTGGGGGGCAGTAATTTCGCCTCCTGGCCAGGAGCGTGGTCTCTCGTGTGTGAACGCGTGGACAGCCTGATAGGTAGTGAAATCCCACACGTCAGCAAAGGCCCTTAGCGCGTAAACCCGTCAACAGCATATGCGCGCCTATAGTCACCTGCACGTGCAGGAAATTGTTGCGTGACACGTCCCAGTGTCAAAGCGTGTGATTGGTGAAAATGGATGTACACGTAGAAGTGACAAAGCGTGTGATTGGTGAAAATGGATCTACACGCAGAAGTGACAAAGCGTGTGAATGGTGAAAATGGATCTACACGCAGAAGTGACAAAGCGTGTGATTGGTGAAAATGGATCTACACGCAGGAGTGACAAAGCGTGTGATTGGTGAACGTACACGCCGCGTAAGTGACGCTGTACGTGTGGGCCTGTATATAAGGTACATGTAGAACACCATTTCCTTGTACGTGCTTTTCGTGGAGAGCGAGTGGGTGAAATCTGTACTTCTTGTCGTTTCACACGCGATTTACTTCACGGCGTTTCCAGTTCGTATTCCCTGTTACCTCTGACAGCTTTTTCTCTTTTTTCTCTTTTACTGGTTTACCTGGGCCTGTTCCCTCAAACAGTGTCCCCTTCTACTGTTGTCCTGTCTTCTCAGACAGCGTACACATCTTCTTTTGGCGGGGGTTTAGCCAGCCAAACGCGCTCATTCTTCACGCTCTTTTACCTGGCAGACGGTGAGTCAAGCACGTATCCAACTTCTGTGCTTGCCCCGTGTGTAGCCTACCCCTTCAGAGGTCATTCTAGGCTGCGTGTGACACGCATACGTTCATTCTTGTGTTACTGGGTGCCACAGCGTAGTGCAGGTTTTTCTTTCTGCACACGTGGTCTAGGAGGGGTTGCGTGCACGTCATCTCCCTTTTTTGGGCCTCCTGTGCATTGCGTGACCCGTCATCTTTCCCCAGGGGTTACAATCAGCCGTGCTAGAGCACTAGGGTACAATTACCATCTGGTACCCAACCCCTTTGACCCCCAATTGCCCAGGACAATTGTCTACAGCCACTCCCATACGCACATTAATATCAGTGCCATGGCTGGGAGGCGAGGATTCCGTAAGGGTGGCAAAGGTGGAAGAGCCACAAGTGGTGGCCGTGGTGGATCCGGTAGGGGACGTGGTCGTAACTTGCAGGGTGAGCCTGTCCCCCCATGTGTGGAGGACCAGTCAAGGGCACCCATCATCCCCCCCCTCCCCCCCCTCCCGTTGAGGCTGAAGTGGCTGACACCATCCATGCTCAGCCCTTGTTGGACCAGCCCATTGTGGCACCAGACCTGGCTGACTCCATGGCTGACTTCCAGGTCAGCAGGGCTACGACACGTGCGCTGGTGCACGTTGATGCCATCATGCCACGTGGATCTGGGGCAGCAAGGTCATCTGCTGCACCAAGGAGGCAGGGCGGAGTGGCTGCAGGGGCAGCTGCGGCTCCATCCACCCCAGCCCTCACACACCCAGCCAGGACAGTGTCGGTCCTAGTCCATGCTGCTGACATTCCCCCTGACACCATCACACTAGAGCCAATGCCTGCACCAACTCCCATGCTGAGTGTGCAATCCCACACTCCTGATACAGAGTCCACCAGGGCTCCTGCCCCTAGTGTCCAGAGCGGCGCAGGACACTCAGGATCACCACCACCTTCCAAGCGGAAGAGGAAGAGTGCTCGTCCGGCACAGGCTGATGCCCCAGACACGGCTACACAGTCCGGCCCGTCCAGGAAGCCCAGCTTCACGGATGACGAACTGAATGCACTTGTCGAGTATGTGTCCGGACATGACAACGAGATGGTCATTGTTGCAGGATCCAAGACCACACCTGCACAACGCCAGGCACACTGGCAGACCGTTGCGGACATCGTAAGTGCCCTTGGAATCGTGAGGCGCACAGCCAATGATTGCTATAAGCGCTGGAATGACCTAAAGCGCAGGGCAAAGAGTAAGCTGGCCTCAAGTCATGCCGCAACTCTAGTGACTGGAGGTGGGTCTCCAGTAGTAGACATGGAACTCACTCCACATGAGTCAGTCGCTGGGACCTACGTCACGGAGGAACAGATCCAAGGCGTGGGAGATCTGGCTGATTACGAGGCATTGTCCGGTGAGTGCACATGCATGTGTGTGTCATACATGTGCATGGTGTGTGTGTGAGGGCTTCTGTTTGGGTGCCAGGTGAGAGTGTGCGCCTCAGTCGGATGGGTCAGCCATGTGCTTCATGCAATACTTCCTGCGCAGCTGCATTTGGCCATAGCAGTATCCCTTCTGCCAACAGTAGACATCTAGCACAACTGCACGCCAGTTGCCCTTGAAGTGTCACCTTGACACAACATATTTGCTTATTTTTCACTGTTCATTCAGTCAGTTTGTTTGCATTCCACCACTTTCACTAGGCATGTCGCTGTCCACTAGTCACATGTCTGACATGGGTATGGTAAAGTGGAGTGACTTTGTTACCTGGATATCATTTGTACACACATGTCCCTGTGCTATTTGACCATTTCAGACTGGCAGCTCCAGGTGAAAAATCTGACCTGTTAGAATCAGAAAAGCTATTACATGCGGGAACTGGACTGAATGAATAGGTGCTGCCCTCCTCTCCATCTTCACTCAATAGCAATGGTACATGCCATCTGTGTGATGGCATGTGTGTTTCACCTGCCAATCACAGGCCAATGTGTGATGCCACTGCCAGGCAGCATGCAGAAAATTTGTTCATCTTCCATCTTGGTGTCATCAGTGTGTGCCATTTGCCTGCACTTCATACGCAGTGAGGGTGCATGCATGGGAGGGTTTTAGTCATGTGGGACATGTGTCAATCAAGTACTGGTTCTCTTGCTTCTCAGCCCTCAATGTGTGCCATGGTGCTAATGCCCGTTTCCATTACTTTGTTTTCATGTCTTTGCAGGGGAAGACGCACCTGATACTGCTGGGGTTGTGGAGATGGTGCAGACCCAGGAGGTGTCCCAGGGCCGACCAACCACCAGTGAGGGACGTGGTGTGGTGGTGGGGGAGAACCCACAAGTGCTGCAGGTCGTGCTCTCAAGGGGTGTCTCTGGCTGCACCTCCCCCGAGCTGTACTCAGGTGTTGATTCGGGTGAGACCTACGTGCCGTCGCTGGTGAGTGTTCCAGGGAGGGATTCTGTTCTGTCTCACCCACCTGCTCCAGGGTCAGTACCCTCCATGGGGATGTCAGTGTTGGCAGCTACGCCTTCGGTGGTTACGGATGCAGGGTCACACTCCGCGACATCTGATCCTGTTCCTGGGCCAGCAGATCAGAGGGGGAATGCAGTCCTGCAGCCTCAGGCAGTGCCGGCACAGCAAGGCGCAGTTCGCCTTGCCCCAGACAGGTGTGGTGCCCGCCGACGTGGTGGCCGTACGCCACCCGGCAATACCGCATGGGAGCAATCCATTTACGGTATGGCTACCCAACAGGCTGCATCATCCGAGATGATGGCTCAGGCCATGGATAGGGTGGCCACTTCCATTGTCCCCCCAGAAAGGCTGATGGAGCGACTAGAGCAGGCAACCGACTCCATCTGCCAGTCACACAGGGAGGACATGTTGGGGTCCAACAGGGACAGGCGGGCGGCACTGGCGACTCTGCAGGAGGCCATCTCCATTGAGTCCCAGGGCCACAGGGAAGCCCTGAGGCAGGAGCTCCTACACCTCAGGACGACTCTTGTTTAGCTTGAGGCTTCAACACACCAAAGGACAGAACAGCAGCTGGAGCGTCTCACCCGTACGCTCTCAGCTGAGATGCAGGCAACGAGGGCGGAGGTCCGGGCATCCCGTGAGTTGTTGCATGGGGACCTCCGCACACTCATCCTCCAGAACCAGACCTACCACACCCGCATGCTTGCAGCCATGGAGGAGCAGACTAGGGCCTTGCGTGGGCTGCCTCCCATAGTGCAACCACCTCAGGATGCAGCTGCACAGGGTGATAATAGCGACAGCAGTGACACTCCCACAATAGGGTAGCCGTGTGGGCCATGAGCCCATGGAGGTGTTTTATCTTCCCAGGATCCACGCAGGTGGGTTCTGGTGTGCATCCTGTCCTCGGACCTCCTGGGTGGCCTCCCCAACCCCCCCGGGCCCATCAATGGCCATTTTTGATTGTTTCTTATTTTTATTTTTATTTTGATTTCTTTTATTCCCAATTTTTTTGGGACGATCTGTTGGCTCCGATCTGTTGGCTCCGATCTGTTGGCTCCGATCTGTTGGCTCCGATCTGTTGGCTCCGATCTGTTGGCTCCGATCTGTTGGCTCCGATCTGTTGGCTCCGATCTGTTGGCTTCCGTGGTTCCTGTGGGCATACGCTGCATTGTGGCTGGGCACATGCAGGCTTGTAATGTATTTGGTTCAGATGCTTGGGTTTGAGTCACACACACCCCTCCTGCTTCCCGTTTCCATGGGCTTGCAAAGGGTGTGCCCAAGTGACAGTGAATTACACAGTGACGTTGGACTCCCATGAGCTGTGTGGCCAGTCTGTAGTCAATACTGTGTATACATTCATAGTGCATATTGCTGTTGTGTTGTACACTGCATGTTGCATTGATGTGTAACTCTTCTTCTGTGTCTACCTCCCAATTTGCAGGTCCCTTCCTCAAGTCCACACAAGGACCTCTAGTCTGGCGAAGGGGACCATGTTGGCAGCAGTGCACCTACAACTCTACATGGCGGCAACACTGTACAGTTGGTAGTGGTGGGAGTGCAGGCATTTCCAGGTGGTGAGACTACTAATATGTAACCTTTTTGATGTCATGTTAATGGTACTACGTGCTCAAGTATGTTGTTGGTCCGGCATTGCTGTGAGCATTTCAGGTGTTGCAGGTTTCTAATAGTGCCACTGTACATAGTGAGAGTGATGTCATGTTGTGGGGATTACTTTGTTTACCTGCAATTAGCATGACATGGCACGGTGTGTCGTGTGGCAGTGCTGGGGTGGGGTTGGCTGACATGGCACTGTCCTCTTGTTGCATTTTGCAAGTGGGTATTCATTTTAGCTGCTTCAATGTGTAACTTCACAAAACTGCATTGGTGGTGTCTGTGTGGGTAGGGATGCACACATTGTGACACTTCCAGGTGAACAATCTCAGGCTGACATGGAATTCCCGGTTCATTCTCCACACATTCAGGATCAGTGTCAGGTTGAGTCATCATTGATTGTCAGATGGAATGTGCCAGGGCAGTGTGCACTCCACAGGGGTGTGATTTCTATGTGAAGTAATTTGCCACTAGCTGTGTACGGGCTGCCTCCCCCCGTGCCCTTTCCCCTCCCATGCGCAGCGGGTGTGCATGTGGTTGGGGATGTGGGGCCACCACCATGTCCACGGCCAGGCCCCGGCGTGTTGCAACGTTGTGCAGGACACATGCTGCCACTATGATCCTGCACACTACTGGGGGAGCGTATAACAGCTGCCCGCCAGAACGGTCAAGGGAGCGAAAGCGTGACTTCAGCACTCCGAATGTGCGCTCCACTATGCCCCTGGTTGTAATGTGGGCTGTGTTAAATCTTACCTGGGGTGGCGTGGTGGGGTTCCGAATTGGCGTCATCATGTGGGGGCTGAGAGGGTAGGCACTGTCCCCTGTGGAGGTGGGGATTGGTATCATTGGTGAGGTTGTGACCTTGCTCAGTATCCAACATGCATGCATGTGCAGTGGCATACATACTCACCAAGCAGCCATGTATCGCCATGCCGCCCAGCTTCTAGGTCCCTGCTTAGGGTGGACATTCGGTAAATGAAGCTGTCGTGGGTGGAGCCGGGATAGTTGGCATATACTGAGGTGATGATTCCCTTGGCATTACATGCTACCTGCACGTTGATGGAATGCCAGTGCTTGCGGTTCCTATAGATGTGCTCAGATGCCCTGGGGGGACGTAGAGCCACATGGGTGCAGTCGATGGCACCTAGCACTTTGGGGAATCGTGCCACTGCGTAAAAATCCAGGGCGGCAGCATGCCTTTCTGCAGGTGTTCTGGGCAGGTATATGTGCCTGCGGACTGATGGCCGTGCAGTCATGATGTTCAAGACCTGGTGTAGGCAGCGTGACTGGGTGGCCTGTGACACCCCACCCACTATGGCACTTGTCCGCTGAAATGATCCAGTGGCTAAGAAGTGCAGTACATTGAGGACCTTCTCCAGGGGGCTGAGTGCTTGGGAGCACAGGGTGGGTGATGTGAGGTCATCCTCCCACTCACTCACCAGGTCCAGTATGATGTGTGGTGGAAACCTGTACCTCCCATACACCTGGTCATCAGGCATCCCGAAAAGGCTGGTTCTGGGTGTGAATATTCTGGTCCTGACTATCCTCCTCCTCCTCCTTTGGTAGCCCACTGCCACTGCTGCTAGGAACGGTATGTTCATCCTGGCGTCTGAGCTTGTTATTGTTAAAGTCTGCAATTTATGCTTAGCGCGTGTTCTAGGCGAGCGTGTGACCCGCGCACCCCTGGAATCCAGTTCCCAGTCCAATAGCGTGTGGAAATTCACACGCACCACGGGATACAGCGTGTGACCCGCGCACCCCTGGAATCCAGTTCCCAGTCCAATAGCGTGTGGAAATTCACACGCACCACGGGATACAGCGTGTGACCCGCGCACCCCTGGAAACCAGTTCCCAGTCCAATAGCGTGTGGAAATTCACACGCACCACGGGATACAGCGTGTGACCCGCGCACCCCTGGAATCCAGTTCCCAGTCCAATAGCGTGTGGAAATTCACACGCACCACGGGATACAGCGTGTGACCCGCGCACCCCTGGAATCCAGTTCCCAGTCCAATAGCGTGTGGAAATTCACACGCACCACGGGATACAGCGTGTGACCCGCGCACCCCTGGAAACCAGTTCCCAGTCCAATAGCGTGTGGAAATTCACACGCACCACGGGATACAGCGTGTGACCCGCGCACCCCTGGAATCCAGTTCCCAGTCCAATAGCGTGTGGAAATTCACACGCACCACGGGATACAGCGTGTGACCCGCGCACCCCTGGAAACCAGTTCCCAGTCCAATAGCGTGTGGAAATTCACACGCACCACGGGATACAGCGTGTGACCCGCGCACCCCTGGAAACCAGTTCCCAGTCCAATAGCGTGTGGAAATTCACACGCACCACGGGATACAGCGTGTGCCCCGCGCACCCCTGGAATCCAGTTCCAAGTCCAATAGCGTGTGTAAATTCACACGCACCACGGGATACAGCGTGTGACCCGCGCACCCCTGGAAACCAGTTCCCAGTCCAATAGCGTGTGGAAATTCACACGCACCACGGGATACAGCGTGTGACCCGCGCACCCCTGGAATCCAGTTCCCAGTCCAATAGCGTGTGGAAATTCACACGCACCACGGGATACAGCGTGTGACCCGCGCACCCCTGGAAACCAGTTCCCAGTCCAATAGCGTGTGGAAATTCACACGCACCACGGGATACAGCGTGTGACCCGCGCACCCCTGGAATCCAGTTCCCAGTCCAATAGCGTGTGGAAATTCACACGCACCACGGGATACAGCGTGTGACCCGCGCACCCCTGGAAACCAGTTCCCAGTCCAATAGCGTGTGGAAATTCACACGCACCACGGGATACAGCGTGTGACCCGCGCACCCCTGGAATCCAGTTCCCAGTCCAATAGCGTGTGGAAATTCACACGCACCACGGGATACAGCGTGTGACCCGCGCACCCCTGGAAACCAGTTCCCAGTCCAATAGCGTGTGGAAATTCACACGCACCACGGGATACAGCGTGTGACCCGCGCACCCCTGGAATCCAGTTCCCAGTCCAATAGCGTGTGGAAATTCACACGCACCACGGGATACAGCGTGTGACCCGCGCACCCCTGGAAACCAGTTCCCAGTCCAATAGCGTGTGGAAATTCACACGCACCACGTGATACAGGTTCGCTGACGTACTTGCGTGTGTAAGTGGCCGCGCACCCATTAAATACACGTACATAGGCCAATCGCGTGTACGCGCACTTTTGTCCAATTACACGCGATGACACTCTGACGTGCAGTATCTCCACGTGTGCCCCGTCATCACGTGCTGAGTGGGGAACACCCGTGCGGGTCACATCACAGACGCGCTTACGCGCTGAGGGACTCTGGTCCAATAGAATCGCGTATGCGTGCTGACGCGCTTACGCGCTAAGGGCCTTTCCTCGGATTTCACGCTGACGTGCAGGATTTTCACGTGCCAAATCACTCCGTATCAAGCTGGCCACGCGAAAACACACGGAAGCCCACGCTCCTGCCCAGAAGGCCGAGTTACTGCCCCCCAGTGCCCCGAGCAGCCTCCCACGTGCCATCTGCTGCTGCCTGCCTGCCTGCCTGCCTGCCTGCTGCCACCGTGCCCTGCCATTTGGTGCCTGCACATCAGCCATCTGCAGGGGTCCAGTTGCTGTGTCCACCCCTGCTGGAACAGAAGACTCCCGACTGGTATTACATCGCTCCACAGCCCAGCCCCAGGACCCAGTTGCCCACCCACACCTGCCTCTGGGGTTGCCATGTCGGGCACTTCAACATCTGGCACCAGTGGCAACCCCAGGCCAGAGGGGCAGAGGGGCACCAGCTTCACTGTCACCGAAGTTGGTGTCCTGGTGGAGCATGTCCTGGGGCAGTATGATGCCCTCTTTGGATCGTCCTGCGCCAGCAAGGAAGGACGGCAGAGGATCTGGGCCGACTGTGTGGTTGCCATCAACGCGGAGGGGGTGGCAACCCGCGACGTCCTGAAGATCAAGAAGCGCTGGGAGGACTTGAGGTCCAGGACCCTTGTGAAGGCCCGGCGCCTCGTGGAGGGGGGCCGGGGCCGCATGAGTTCCATCCAGATGAGGGTCCTGGAACGCGTACGCCCAGCGCTCCACGCCCAGATCCTTGAGAGGGAGGCCCGTCTGGAGTTGAGCGGTAAGTGTCCATGCATTACTGTGTGAGACAGGGCATGTTGCGGTGTGCTGGTTCTATGATACTTGCCTGTATGTGTGCCATAGGCCATGTATGCATGTATGTGTGCAGGGACATCATGGTAATGCATGTGCGACCAGTGATGTGTGATGCACATGGTTGTTGCATGTGTTGAAATGCCGCATGGGGAGCCCTATTCAGATTTTGAACATGAGAGCATGCCAGTCTCTGTACGTGGACATGGGTGGGGGTGAGGGATGGGTGCTGATGCCAGGTACATATATGGTAGCCATGTCTGTGTGCCTGACCTGCGTGTCTGTGACTTGTGCATGCCATGGATGCATGACACATGTGTGTGACAATGCAGAGATTCAGTAAAGCAGCCAAATTACCCTTGTAACCGCTGTGTTTGGTGTGTTTGGGGCCAGATGGATGTGACTGAGGTGAAGTGTGTGCATGTGATGGGCATGAGGCATGATGCATGTGAGTTACATATCATTGAATGTTTCAAGAGTCCATTGGACATGCATGGAAATGTCCATGGCATGCACCATGCCTGTTACTGTGTGTGTTTTGCCTGGACTGACCCATGTGTTGTGGAGGGACATGATGGAAGTGTACTTTGACAGTGGTGCTCATCTGCTATTGCTTCCTGTCTAGGGGACCATTGTACAGTGCCCTGATGCTTGTGTTCTTTGTCTCCCTCTACGCAGCGGCTAGTGAAGAAGAGGGCGGAGACGGCGCTGTGGAGCAAGGCGGCGGGGATGCCCCCACGGCTGCAGCGGAAGGGGTGGGTGAGCCCCCACAGGGGCCTGCTACGGTGGGAGACGGTGAGGAGCCATCCAGGTTGGTGGTTTGCACAGAGGAGGAGGAGGCCGCCACTGGGGCACACATGGGGCCTGGTGGGGGCATCCCTGCTGGTGCAAGTGGTGCAGTCCAGGGCCAGGGGCAGGAGGCAGCACAGGTCACCGTGGAGGGGCCTGTGCATGTCGCTGTCCCTGACCCTGTGAGTGCACCACCATGCACCAGCAGGGATGCCCCGTCCCAGGCCCGTCCGCAGGTAGAGGGGATGTCCATGTCACCTGACTCCCCTCCACCTGCGGACGTGGGAACCCCTGGCCGTGCGGAGAAGGTCCTGATTGGGGTCGCGATGCGCACGGCTGTGATTCGTGATGCCGTGCGTGCTTCCCGGGAGGAGCACGCACGTCATCACGAAGTGCACCGTGCCGACGTGGCCCAATTGGGATCGGCCATGTTCGGGGGTTTCCTGCATGTGTTGGCCAATGTGGCGGCCCTCTCCTCCTCTGTGCAGGCTATCCACCAGTCGTTCTCCTTGCCGTCTTCCAGCCCAGATGCCACCAGGGCCCCCTGTGGACCTGCCCCGACCAATGCAGCCAGCTCGGTGGGGATCCCATCCCTGCCACAGTCGGGAGTCAGAGATCCAGCAGGGGTGGACACCAGAGCAACTGGACCCCAGCAGATGGAGGATGTGACGGCATCATCGGGCAGGGCACGTGCACGACGGCGTCAGTGGTTTCCATCAGCCTGGATGCCGTCGTGCTGGCACAGGCAGTTGCGTCGGAGGCAGCAGCAGGCTCAACGTGGGAGGCATCATGGCTCGGGGCCATCAACATCGGGGGTGCAGGCATCGGCCGGAGGGCAGGAGAACCCTGGAATGGGAGTGGCTTCCGTGTGGGAGAGGTTGTGCCAGCGGATAGGTGCGGAGCGGCAGCGGGCAGAGGAGGAACGGCTCACGATGGTCAGGGCGGAGGACTCCATGTGGAGGGCGCTGAGGCGGGCTGAGTGCCTCGAGGGTCTTCGCAGGGAGTTAGAGCTGGACACTGCGTTATCCCTGCGGGACCTCGGGGCCAGGGAACATGCCCGCCTCCAAGCCATTGACCAGGAGTTCGATGATGCCCTGGCCCATGACAACAACCAGTGAGCCGTCCGAATAGCCCTCTGCCTTTGTATATAGTTGTATAGTTAGGGTTAGGTTTCCTTTGTTTTTTTGAATTTTTTTTGGTTGCGATTGGACAATGCACCACTTTTTTGTATATAGTTCACTTTTTAGTTAGTAGTCAGTTAGGTTTAATTTGGTAGGGCTCATGGACCCAGGATGATCTTCTTAATTTCCTTATTTTAATAATTCAGAATTTTTTCTTGGACATTCTTCTTGTTTAGTTTGATTTGCTTTGTGTTTTTTCTTGTTTGCTGTTCAATACATAATATTTTTTTATTCTTCAATGTGTCGTATCATCTCCCTGCTTTCAGGCATGTCATGTTGGGTGTTTTGTCATTCACTTGCAGCCATTGTGTGTGACAGACATGTGTTAAATTGCATTATTTACATTGGGGGTGTAACATGTAATTGCCTTTGATATGTGGGTGGGTGTGATAGTTGGTTGGGCCTTTTGGCAGGGCAGGATGGGCATTACGGACATGATTGGGGAATGTTGGGACCCAGGTGCAGGGGGGCATGGATTGGACATGGGTGGGGGCCTGCTGGCAGGTGCCCCACAGTGCTGGGGGGTGGGGGTGGTGGGAGACATGAGTTGGACATGGGTGGGGGCCTGCTGGCAGGTGCCCCACAGTGCTGGGGTGTGGGGGGGGTGGGAGACATGAGTTGGACATGGGTGGGGGCCTGCTGGCAGGTGCCCCACAGTGCTGGGGTGTGGGGGGGTGGGGGACATGAGTTGGACATGGGTGGGGGCCTGCTGGCAGGTGCCCCACAGTGCTGGGGGGTGGGGGACATGAGTTGGACATGGGTGGGGGCCTGCTGGCAGGTGCCCCACAGTGCTGGGGTGTGGGGGGGTGGGAGACATGAGTTGGACATGGGTGGGGGCCTGGTGGAGGGTGACCCTGCACTGCTGGGGGGTGGGGTGGTGGGTGACATGAGTGGGGGCCTGGTGGAGGGTGCCCCTGGTGGCTGGGGTGTGGGGGTGGTGGGAGACATGAGTTGGACATGGGTGGGGGCCTGCTGGCAGGTGCCCCACAGTGCTGGGGGGTGGGGGTGGTGGGAGACATGAGTTGGACATGGGTGGGGGCCTGCTGGCAGGTGCCCCACAGTGCTGGGGTGTGGGGGTCGTGGGAGACATGAGTTGGACATGGGTGGGGGCCTGCTGGCAGGTGCCCCACAGTGCTGGGGGGTGGGGGACATGAGTTGGACATGGGTGGGGGCCTGCTGGCAGGTGCCCCACAGTGCTGGGGTGTGGGGGGGGTGGGAGACATGAGTTGGACATGGGTGGGGGCCTGGTGGAGGGTGACCCTGCACTGCTGGGGGGTGGGGTGGTGGGTGACATGAGTGGGGGCCTGGTGGAGGGTGCCCCTGGTGGCTGGGGTGTGGGGGTGGTGGGAGACATGAGTTGGACATGGGTGGGGGCCTGCTGGCAGGTGCCCCACAGTGCTGGGGTGTGGGGGTGGTGGGAGACATGAGTTGGACATGGGTGGGGGCCTGCTGGCAGGTGCCCCACAGTGCTGGGGGGTGGGGGGGGTGGGAGACATGAGTTGGACATGGGTGGGGGCCTGCTGGCAGGTGCCCCACAGTGCTGGGGTGTGGGGGGGTAGGAGACATGAGTTGGACATGGGTGGGGGCCTGCTGGCAGGTGCCCCACAGTGCTGGGGGGTGGGGGTGCAAGGGGACATGAGTTGGTGTTCATTAGTTCAAGGAGACATGTGCCTTTGCTGGGGGGCATGCCCATGGTGGGTGGGCTGCCTGCGGGACATGACCAGGGATGCAGGGTAGTCCCCTGTGGTGTGGGCTGCCTGCAGGGGCCGTGGAGGGTGTACAGGGTACACCTGGGAGGACCCACACTGTGAAATCACATGTGGAACTTCCCGCGCACCCCTGGAATACACGCGGCCAGGCTATTCGCGTGTGGAACTTCCCGCGCACCCCTGAAATACACGCGCCTAGGCTATTCGCGTGTGGAACTTCCCGCGCACCCCTGAAATACACGCGCCCAGGCTATTCGCGTGTGGAACTTCCCGCGCACCCCTGGAATACACGCGGCCAGGCTATTCGCGTGTGGAACTTCCCGCGCACCCCTGAAATTCACGCGCCCAGGCTTTTCGCGTGTGGAACTTCCCCCGCACCCCTGAAATACACGCGCCTAGGCTATTCGCGTGTGGAACTTCCCGCGCACCCCTGCAATACACGCGCCCAGGCTGTTCGCGTGTGGAACTTCCCCCGCACCCCTGAAATACACGCGCCCAGGCTGTTCGCGTGTGGAAATTCCCGCGCACCCCTGAAATACACGCGCCCAGGCTATTCGCGTGTGGAACTTCCCGCGCACCCCTGGAATACACGTGGCCAGGCTATTCGCGCGCGTGTTAGACTTCCCGCGCACCCCGGTATACACGCACATGTATTTTTTGTCAGCGGGTGTCCGTGTTTGTGGGTGCCCCTTTGCACGTCTTTGTTCCTGGAGGGCCACAGTATGGGACATTCATCATGGCAGTATATAGGTGCGATTAGTTGGCGCACCTTTTGGCGCACATTTCTTACAGCCGCAGAGACGCTACCGCCTGCTTTCTTGTGGCGGTCGTGTTTGTGCCTGTGCGCTGGTTTGAGCGTGCGCTTTTTTCCCCTATTCTATTCCATGAATACGTGTTGTAGGCGAGCGTGTGGGCGTTCCGCGCACTTGTGCCCTGTACTTCCCCCGTGACGCCCACGTTTTGGCAAGTTGTTCCCCATTCCGAGTGTTACGCCCGTGTTCCGCCTACTTTTGTTGCGTGCGCCGCGCTATGTGCGATTTTCGCTGTGGCCTGTGCGATTTTCGCAGTGACCTGGCGCACGCTGTTAGATGGCCTGTTTTTCCGCTGGTTTTCTCGCGCACGGCCTTCCATGAATCGACGTGCGCTGCTTTTCGTGCGATTTTCGCACGTTCACTGCGATTTTCGCTATTCCACTGCGATTCGCACGTTTTTGCCCACTTGCGCCGCGCTAATTATTCCATGAATCGGGCTGCTAGTGTTTTTACTTCTTTTGCTACTTTAATGGTGTTGCCATCTATGACAAATGATGAGTAGCTATTGTTCAGTTTTTTGATGTTTTGAGTATTCCCCAGTATGATGAGTTCCGTTTTGTCATCATTCAGGCATAGACCGTGGCAGGCCATCCATGCCTGAATGATGAGGTATATCCTATTCACCAAGGCCAAATCCTCATGATCATAATCCCCCGAAAGTGGGATGAGAATCTGAGTGTCATCTGCCTAGTTAGTGTAGGTGACACCCAGAAGGTCTAGATCATCGAACCGGGGCTTCGTGAAGATGTTATACATAGTAGGAGATATGCAGGAGCCCTGTGAAACGCCACATGTAATGGGTACTGGGTCAGCTGCTGCAGAGGTAGAGAAGACCCTCATAGTTCTACCGCTTAGGAATGATTTGATTCACGCAATAGCATGTGTAGAGAAGTGGGCTGCAGATACAGGTGGGTACAGAGCACATCATGATCTACAAGGTCAAAGGCCGCTGAGAGATCCAGTAGGAGGAGTAAGGCTGTTTTACCATGGTCTCTCAGCTCATCGATCTGGGTTTTGAGATCGATGAGCGTGGTTTCTGTACCGTGCTGAGGTCTGAAACCTGATTGTCTGGTGCCTAATAGTTGATTCAGTTCCAAGTGTTCTTGGATCTGTAAGTAAGCCACTCTGTCTAGTATTTTTAACAGAAATGGTACCGTTGTTAATGGCCTGTAGTTAGTCGGGATGGATGGGTCCAAGGTTTGGTTTTTAAGGAGGGGTAGAACCCAAGGTTGTTTTAGGTTGTCTGGTATTGTGCCTGAAGAAAAGGAAGCATTAATGAGTGCTGAGTATTGTTGTCTACAAGATTGATTGAGTATTGTTGTCTACAAACTGTCCTCAATGACATGTGAAATGACCAACTGGTAGAATAAGACAACTGCTGTCTAGCAATGCCCATACCAATGCAAGAAATGCGCAACTGCATATAACTACACCCATAGTACTGCAAAGGCACTTCACAATAGTGAAAATTGTAAATCCAACAACAAGAATGAACGGGCTTGAAGACATATGCTGCAAAACTGAGAAACTTTAAACAGGTAGAATACGCCAACTGGTATCTAACTG
Source organism: Ambystoma mexicanum (assembly GCF_040938575.1). Taxonomy (NCBI): domain Eukaryota; kingdom Metazoa; phylum Chordata; class Amphibia; order Caudata; family Ambystomatidae; genus Ambystoma; species Ambystoma mexicanum. Next base: position 1,275,186,108 of record NC_090930.1, on the reverse strand, counting down.
CAACCATAATACTACAATATTACTTCCCATTACTTCACAATTTGAAATCCACCCACAAAATTTAAAGTTCTTCTGAGGAAACCCCTCAACACTTATTAAGTATAAACAACTAGAATACACCAACCAGTATCTCACTGCACCCATGGTACTACAATATTACTTCCAGCGGTCAAACTGCCAAAATCAATCTTCCGCAATCACAGTGCTATAAACATACCCTCAACAACTTTCAAACTAGCAGCAGTTAGAATATGCCAACACATATCTGTGCAGGGATCAAACCCTTCCATTTTTGTCTAACCATTACGAAGACGCCATTAGAGGCACGATATTCATTCACCCATGCAACTCAACGCAACAATTTGTCAATAAAGAAATCTTTCCCTTGCTGCTTCCAGAAGATGGATTGCTCTTGTCATTAGACTGAATGAGAGTCATCAGACAGCTTCAAACTGATGATTGGTGTTTTTTGCGACCAACCTTTTCTTCATACACCACTTCACAAAAGCTCATTAGAATTATTTTCCCGATGACAATATCCTACGCCTTGAGAATGACCTGCGAGGTCAAAACAAGTGTCGGCTGTTCACTACATGATTACATTTTCTCATGCCAAAAATACAATTGTACTTGTGATTATGACATGATCTGTAAATAGGATTTTTCGCAGGACTTACTTACTTTGGCAGTGCACGTTTCATTTACTTCCAAACCAATCCTATACTTTTTTAGGTATTTAGGTATCTAACTGCCCCCACAATCATGCAATATTAGTTTGCAATATTATAGTATTTAGAAAACATCAACAGCAAACAAACGCATAAACAAATACTGCTTAAAAGAGGAAACAGATAAACAGAATACGCCAACTGGCATCTAACTGCAACCATAGTACCACCACTTCAAAAACTAAAATCATACACCATTTCAAATACTGCAACAGTGCTTATAACCAGAAGACCACATAGATATGCACCTTAAACATTCATTTAAGTAGTGCACACGTCAACGAATCAGAGTGGGCCACATAACAACAAATGAACCTTAGAGGTTTTTCTTTTTAATCCTGCATGGATTTTTTTTTCCCACAGACCCAGTGATTATGCGAACAAACACAAGAACTGAGCACATTGGACAGTAAGTACACTTGTCTAAAGCAAAGTACTTGTGAAGTACTAATTATGAGGGTCCACAAAGTACACAAATTTCTGCAATGAAACGCAATACGACATTATGAAGTACCTACCCTAACATGTTATGTTTTCTTTTATCACAGACAATGAAACACAGATTTCTCCTGCTTTTCCACATGCCACAATGTTCAAATCTGCTATTGTGACTTCAACAGTATTCTGCACTCCATTCAAAAAAGGTGTACAGTGCCTCAAGAATACAATATACATACAGTGAGTATACAATTATTGGTGTCATGCTTCTTTGTAGACATATTTGTGCAATCCATATGCCAGTGTCACAATCTTGAGTGCATGGCTGTATTATTCTGGGGTGGTTGTGGCCAGGCCTTAGACGATTGGGTGTATGGCCTACAGCCTTCGGCCATGTACCCAAACATCTGCTCACTGACCACAACCCACACACATAACGCAGCTGCCTGATGCCCTATCTACTTCAGTTCACATACTGTTACAGTACTTCCATCCAGTGGACAGACTCTTGGGTCCATGGCCTCAAGCCATGCACCCAAGACTCTACTGACTGCCCACAACCAATAAAGCATAATACAGTGAAGTACCCAAGAATCTGCCCAGTGGCCACAACCCACACAATAAGGCATCCACCTTAAGCCCTGTCCACTTCAGTTCACATACTATTATATTACTAGCACATGCTGCACAGACTATCATACACCCAAAAATCTCAGGGCAGTCCAATTAGCCACCTGCTACACACCCTGTCCACTTCTGTACACATACTATTACACTACTTGCAGCCAGTGGGCACATGCACCCAAGACTCTAGTAGTGGGCTATAATTACCACAGCATAATACAACCATGCACCCAAGAATCTGCCCAGTGGCTACAAGCCTCGGGGCAGTCAAATAAGCCAGCTGCCACACACCCTGTCCACTTCTGCACACATAATATTACACTACTTGCAGTCAGTGGGCAGACCCTCCATGCACACAAGAGTCTAGTCGCTGGTTACAATCACCACAACATAAAACAGCCATGCACCCACAACACACACTTAAGGCAGCCACCTGAGGCCCTGTTCACTTATGTACACATACTATTGCAGTACGTGCAACCAGTCAGCACACTCTTGGGTGCAATAAGCCAGCTGCCTGAGGCTCTGTGCACTTCTCTATACATACTATTACAGTACTTCAGCCACCTGCCACACTTCTGTACACATACTATTACACTACGTACAGCCAGTGGGCAGACTCTTGGGTGCATAGTAGCTGGTCACAATCATCACAGCATAATACAGCCATGCACCCAACAATCTGTACACTGGCCACAACCCACACACATAAGCCAGCCACCTGAAGCCCTGTCCACTTCTCTGCACATACTACTACCGTACGTCCAACCAGTAAACCACACACTTGGGTGTAATAAGCCAGCCACCCGAGGCCCTGTGCACTTCTCCACACATACTATAACAGTACTTTAAACAGTGGGCAGACTCTTGGACTCTTGGGTTCATGGCCTCTGTCCAAATTAAGAGATAAATACACACCTTTGCCTCTCACACCTTCCACAAATGATTTTTAGAGAGTTTGGACATCTTTGCTTGCAAGCTAACAGTAACTTGGAAAGGATGAACAATATGTAATGCAATCACTTCAAACATGTTCAATTTTTGAAGCACAACAGGGATATCAGGCACTAGCATGTCATTCAAAGCACTTTTAGGAGGAAAGTATTTGCTGTTATAAAACCTGACAAGGGTGTCTACAAACATATCATGGAAGGAAAGGTTTGTTGCTCCCGGCTATCTTGCTTGTAGTTTGTGAAATCATTATTTCTGACACTTTGGTTAGTATGAATTAATTCGTTTATTGTTCGTTGTTTTTCTGGGTGATTTTTTCCTTAAATACATGTGTTTATAAGAAACACTATTTGGAACTTGATGAGCAAGTTAGGTCAGCCGACACGTGTTTCGACCTTACGGTCGTTCTCAAGGCCAGTTGTGGTTTGCTGTGTGCCCACAGTGGGGTTCTGTAATATAAACTGTCCTTTACGGCAGTCCTGGCTCCTGTTGGGCCCTGTATGTTCCGTCTGGCTTCCTTGTTTGTATTGTTCGTTGTCAGGTTGAAAGTGTTCTACGAAGCCTCCTTTTGTCCGCTGATATTACAATTTCCTATGGAACTCACCCGACTTTTCGTCCACTAAAGAAACGATAAATCAGGCTGGTGTGCACCGACATTATGTGATAATCCTATGACTGGCACTATTGACCTGGCTGACTTGCTTTTGCGACACTAAAATCATATCTCCCGCCCCTAAACCTGACGTTATGAAAGCATCATATTCCCTGTCTCTCTCCGTGAAGATACAGGGTGCATCATCAAACGCGCCCAGTCGTCTCCAGTCCTACGCGACTTTACACAGAACCAGGAAGACAACACACATTATGTCACAACACAGCGCGCCACAATTCGGAATATGAAACTGTGATTTAAAAGCAAACTGCAAGATTGTAAATTTTGTAAAGTACATTTATTTGACATATGGGGGCCGATTCATGGAACAAACGTGCACTGAAAATCTTGGCGCAAGCAGGCGCAAGCGCGAAAAAACAGGTGCATGCGATTCAAGGAAGTCCCTGCGCGTGTTTTCCTCGGGATGTGCGCCAAACCCGTGCATGGCGCACACGTCACTGCAACATCCCGAACGGCGTGCGCGACGCACAGTGAAAGCGCACAACCTCGGCGCATACACCAGAAAGTGGGCGGAACACGGGGCGTAACGCGCGGAATGGGCAACAACGCGCGACAATAAAGGCATAACTGGGGATGTACAGGAGGGAAGCAGATGGAACGCCCACACGCACTCGAACCACACGTATTCATGGAATCGAATAGGGCAAAGCCGCGCACAGGCAAAGACACGCACAAGCCGAAACACGTCCGCCACACGAAGGCAGGCGGTAGCGTCCCTGTGCATTACAAAAGTGGCAATATACAGCAATGATGAATGTCCCATACTGCGATTGGGCCTGTGCGAGCGGGGCACGTGTATTTCGGGGGTGCGCGGGAAGTTTCACATGCGATTGAGCGAGGTACGTGTATTTCGGGGGTGTGCGGGAAGTTTCACACGCGATTGAGCGGGGTACGTGTATTTCGGGGGTGCGCGGGAAGTTTCACACGCGATTGAGCGGGGTATGTGTATTTCGGGGGTGTGCGGAAGTTTCACATGCGATAGGCCTTGGGCGAGCGGGGTACCACTCACCGTCTGCGAGTAGAAGAACGCGTAGCCAAAACCCATCTTCTGTGAAGTAATAGCGTGTGAACCCCAATGCCTGGAAAACACACACACCGCACCCCACGGAAAGCATGTACAGAGCAATGGAAATCCATGTGGGATCTTCAAGCCCTGCCAGGGAAACGCCCGTGCGCGATACGTCACAAATGCGCTTACGCGCTAAGGGCCTTTGGTCCAATGAAATCGCATATGCGTGCTGACGCGCTTACGCGCTAAGGGCCTTTGGTCCAATGAAATCGCGTATGCGTGCAGACGCGCTTACGCGCTAAGGGCCTTTCCTCGAATTACACACTGACGTGACATTTTTTCACGTGCCAAATCTCTCTGTATCAAGCTGGCCACGCGAAAACACACGGAAGACCACGCTTCTGCCCAAATGGCCGAATCACTGCCCCCGAGAGCCCCGAGCATGCTCCCACCTGCCATCTGCTGCTGCCTAACTGCCTGCTGCTCTCATGCCCTGCCATTTGGTGCCTGCACATCAGCCATCTGCAGGGGTCCAGTTGCGGTGCCCACCCCTGCTGGAACAGAAGACTCCCGACTGGGATACCATCGCTCCACAGCCCAGCCCCAGGACCCAGTTGCCCACCCACGCCTGCCTCGGGGGTTGCCATGTCGGGACAAACACCATCTGAGACCACTGGCGACCCCCAGCCAGAGGGGCAGAGGGCCACCAGTTTCAGTCAGAAGGAAGTTGGTGCCCTGGTGGAGCTTGTCCTGGGGCATTATGATGCCCTCTTCGGATCATCACGTGCCGACAAGGAAGGACGGGACAGGATCTGGGACGACTTTGTGGTTGCCATCAACGCGGAGGGGGTGGCAACCCGCAACATCAAGCAAGTCAAGAAGCGCTGGGAGGACTTGAGGTCCAGGACCCTCATAAAGATCCGGAGCCTCGTTGAGGGGGGCCGGGGCAGCATGAGTACCATCCAGAAGAGGGTCCTGGAACGCGTGAGCGCAGCGCTCCATGCCCAGATCCTTGAGAGGCAGACTCGTCTGGAGTCGAGCGATAAGTGGCCAAGCATTGCTGTGTGAGACAGGGCATGTTGCAGTGTGCTGGTTGTCTGATACTTGCCTGTATGTGTGACATAGGCCATGTACGCATGTGTGTGTGCAGGGACATCATGGTCATGCATGTGAGACCAGTAATGTGTGAACCACACGGTTGGTGCATGTGTTTAAATGCAACATGGGGAGCCCTATGCGGAATGGACACATGAGAGCATGCCAGTCTCTGTCCCTGGACATGGGTGGGGGTGAGGGATGGGTGCTGATGCCATGTACATGTATGGTGTCCATGTCTGTATGTCTGACCTGCGTGTCTGTGACTTGTGAATGCCATGGATGCATGACACATGTCTGTAACAATGTTCAGATTCACTGATGCAGCCTAGTTATCCTTGCATCCACTGTGTCTGGGGTGTACGAGGCCAGATGGATGAAACTACGGTGAAGTGTGTGCATGTGATAGGCATGACCCATGATGCATGTGAGTTCCAAAACAACATTGTATGTTTCAAGAGTCCCTTGGACATGTATGCTAATGTCATATCATGCGCCATGCCTGTTACTGCATGTGTTTTGCCTGCACTGACCCATGTGTTGTGGAGGGACATGATGGAAGTGATCTTTGACAGTGCCACTGATCTGCTATTGCTTCCTGCCTAGGGGACCATTGTACAGTACCCTGATGCTTGTGTTCTATGTCTCCCTCTACACAGCGCCAAGTGAAGAAGAGGGCGGAGACGGCGCTGTGGAGCAAAGCGGCGGGGATGCCCCCACGGCTGCAGCGGAACGGGTGGGTGAGCCCCCACAGGGGCTTGCAACGGCGGAAGATGGTTTGGAGCCATCCAGGTTGGTGGTTTCCACAGAGGAGGAGGAGGCCGCTACTGAGCCGCACATGGGGCCTGGTGGGGGCATCACTGCTGTTGCAAGTGCTGCAGTCCAGGGGCAGGGGCAGGAGGCAGCACAGGTCGCCGTGGAGGGGCCTGTGCATGTCACTGTCCCTGACACTGTGACTGCACCACCATGCACCAGCAGGGATGCCCCATCCCAGGCCCGTCCGCAGGTAGGGGGGATGTCCATGTCATCTGACTCCCCTCCACCTGCGGATGAGGGGACCCCTGGCCGTATGGAGACAGTCCAGTGGGTGTCGCGTTGTGCACGCGTGACATTCGTGATGACGTGCATGCTTCCCGGGGGGAGCATGCATGTCATCACGAAGAGCACCGTGCCAACCTGGCCCAGTTGGGAGCAGCCATGGTCGGGGGTTTCGTACATGTGTCGGCCACTCTGGCGACCCTCTCCTCCTCTGTGGAGGCTATGCACCAGTCGTTCTCCATGCCGTCTTCCAGCCCAGATGCCACCAGGGCCCCCTGTGGACCTGCCCCGACCAACGCAGCCAACTCGGTGGGGATCCCATCCCTGCCACAGTCGGGAGTCGGAGGTCCAGCAGGGGTGGACACACCAGCAACTGGACCCCAGCAGATGGAGGATGTGACGGCATCATCGGGCAGGGCACGTTCACGACAGCGTCGGTGGATTCCATCAGCCTGGATGTTGTCGTGCTGGCAGAGTCAGTTGCGTTGGAGGCAGTGGCAGGCTCGACGTGGGAGGCATCATGGCTCGGGGCCATCAACATCAGGGGGCAGGCTTCGGCCGGAGGGCAGGAGAACCCTGGAATGGGAGTGTCTTCCGTGTGGGAGCGGTTGGGCCAGCAGATATGTGTGGAGCGGCGGCGGGCGGAGGAGGAACGGCTCACAATGGTCAGGGCGGGGAACTCCATGCGGAGGGTGCTGAGGGGGGCTGAGTGCCTCGAGGGTATTCACAGGGAGTTGGAGCTGGACACCGCATTATCCCTGCGAGACCTCGGGGCCAGGGAACATGCCTGCCTCCAACCCATTGAACAGGAGTTCGATGATGCCCTGGCCCATGACATCAACCAGTGAGCCGTCGGACTAGCCCGCCGCCTTTGTATATAGTTATTTAGGTTTAGGTTTCATTTCTTTATTATTATGATTTGGAGTCCACGGACTTTGCTCCACTTTTTGTATATAGTTGTATTTTAGATAGGGTTCTTGGTAGGTTTCATTTGCTTTCGGCATAATGGACCCTTCAGACTTTAGTTTTCAATTTTCAGGACATGTATATACTTTCTTTTAGTCATATTCACATGGAGTAATTTTTTTTATGCTTTCCATCTTTGGATTTCGTTCTATGGACTTTGGGGATGCACCACTTATTTGTTTCATGTTTTGGATTTCTTTTCTTGCTTGGATTTGACTTTCTTTTTCTTATTTCAAATATTATTTCTTCATTTGCATGTTTGCTTTTCATTTTGACATTTGTTATACTTTTTAATACATTTCTTTATTCAACATTATTGGTGTGGTGTACAGTGATGATTTTGGTGCATGTCTCCATGAGCATTGGCACAGTCATGTGTTGCAACTGTGTGGCTCTGTAGGACATTTGCTGATGGCATGCTGGTTCTTTTCAGACTATCATGGAATGGGTGATTTACTAGGGAGTGGGTGCAGTGGTTCATTGGGTGTTTGCACTGGGGGTGGAGGGGTGGGATTTGGGTTGGTATTAGGGCCATGGGTCTGTATAGTCGTGGCGTGGTGTTTGGGCGACATGAGTGGGGGGCCTGCTGGCAGGTTCCCCACACTGCTGGGGGGTGGGGGTGCAGGGGGACATGAGTGGGAAATGAGTGGGGGCCTGCTGGCAGGTGCCCCACACTGCTGGGGGTTGGGGGTGCAAGGGGACATGAGTGGGACATGAGTGGGGGCCTGCTGGCAGGTGCCCCACACTGCTGGGGGGTGGGGGTGCAAGGGACATGAGTGGGACATGAGTGGGGGCCTGCTGGCAGGTGCCCCACACTGCTGAGGGGTGGGGGTGCAAGGGGACATGAGTTGGTGATCAATAGTGCAAGGAGGCATGTGCCTTTGCTGGGGGGCATGCCCATGTTGGGTGGGCTGCCTGCGGGACATGACATGGGGTGCAGGGTAGTCCCCTGTGGTGTGGGCTGCCTGCAGGGGCCGTGAAGGGTGTACAGGGAACACCTGGGAGGACCCACAATGCCAAATCAGGTGTAGGACTCCCAGCACCCCCGAAATACACGTACCCTGTTGAAATTGCGTGTGAAACTTCCCGCGCACCCCTGAAATACACGTACCCTGCTGGAATCGCGTGTGAAACTTCCCGCACACCCCTGTAATACACGTATCCCGCTCGCACAGGCCCAATTGCCTGTGAAACTTCCCACAAACCCCAGTAATACACGTACCCTGCTGAAATCGCGTGTGAAACTTCCCGCGCACCCATGATATACACGTACCCTGCTCGCACAGGGCCAATCACGTGTGAAACTTCCCGCGAACCCCAGTAATACACGTACCCTGCTGAAATCGCGTGTGGAACTTCCCGCGCACCCCTGAAATACATGTACCCTGCTGTAATCGCATGTGAAACTTCCCGTGCACCCCTGTAATACACGTACCCCGCTCGCACAGGGCCAATCGCTTGTGAAACTTCCCACAACCCCAGTAATACACGTACCCCGCTTGCTGTGCTGGTACAGGGTTAGCGCAGCCCTTTGCACTGGATTGGGGATTTTGATGGCTTTTCCCTGCGCAAGGGGATTTCTTGAGGACGTAACTGGCGCTGCTGCAGGGTCGCTGCGCCACTGTGCGCCACGGCTGGTTTTGGTATCTGAAATCCATGAATACGCTGTGCACGGAAATGGATTTTAGTGCACGCGGCTTGCGCAGAGATCCGCTCACGCACACTGTGCGCCAGCCACGTGCGCCACTTGTGCGCTAAATTCTATGAATTACCCCCCTAATGTTTAGAGAATATTCAGCGATTTGCATTTGTCTTTGTTGTCGATCCGCAAAAGTTCATGTTGAGCCACGCGATGTTCCTTTGCGGTAGATAGGCTGTTGGTTTATGATAAAAGCAGTAAATGGTTGCACTGATAATCGGAAGGTTGCTCCAACAACGAGACATTAGACCACCATAATGGTTGGTATGTTGCTTCTAGCCGCTAGTACTGCGTAAGGGCATATTGGTCCTTGGCGATTGTCCCATGAAATGGTGAGGGTCATGAAGTTGCTTACATGGAGCTGCACCTGGCAGTTGAAAAATCCATCAGCTGGAGTCTGAAAATTGTGACATTGGCAAAATGGGGCAACAAACCTGTTTTAAAAAACATAAATTAGTCTCACCAGCCGATCTTTATTAAAAATATTCATTTTATTTATTAGGGCGTGAAACTATTTGCTAGCGAAGATAGTGCAACGGAGTATGTTAATAATAAAATAATAATATTTTCGCATTTATATAGCGCTAAGAACCGTCAGGTATCTCAGCGCTGCTTATTATTACCCACGGTGTGTGGTGCTCATTTAGCGACCACGGAAGGATGAAAGGCTGAGTTTGGCCGTGCCAGGATTTAAACCTGCGTTAGCAAGCTATGCACGGATGTTAAAGCGAGCGCTCTACTCGCTGTGCCACTTGACCAGCTACAGTAAAGTGGCACAGCGAGTAGAGCGCTTGACCGGCTACAGACCAGTTAAATTATTTCTATTAACCCACCCTGTGTCGTCTGCCTTTTTCAGAGCCCTCTAAATGACAGGGGATTAATTCGGCGGTGATAGTGCACGGTAGAAAACATTATGCCACATTGAACGAACAAGTACAACTTGACCGGGCTTTAATGCCACGCTATTGTTATTATATTCCGGTATAAAATAATCTAAAGGGATACTTACATTATAATTGCATTTTCCATTGTCCAAGTGTAGTGCAGTCCCAAAATACGACTCCGCGTGTGCCAACGATCTTTCTCAAAGTGATATAATATACAAAAGTGGTTTCGTTTCAGAAATGTCATCTTTATCGTGTCTTACGTTTTTGCTACACTTCTTCAAAATAAGTCTTTCAGCACAATCTCTGTCTGTCAAGGTAAAAAAAAAATAGAACCTTATACTGGGAGTCGTGGGTCTCTCCGGGCCGCGAGAAAAAAATGGAAGGAGATGACCTTCACTGTGAACGAGCATAAATGCTTACTTTGCAACATTCTGTGTAAAGCCATCTGTGAGAACTTGCTGTTTGCACTACATCTTTGTATATTGTTTACGTGCTAATAAAAAAAGTTTGTTTAAGGGACGTTATGGTTCCAAGTAAAGCCGAAAAACCCCTGAAATTCGCCAGTTATGGTAAGCTAAGCAACCATAACTCGCGCCACCACCGTGCACTGATAAGACTAACACCCAGGACATCAAAGATGACATCGCAAATGTCATTTATGACATCACTGATGACATTACATGTTCATTTACTTTTCATGAAATTTGTGTACTAGGGATTTTTATTGTAATGTTGCTAAAAAAGTGTCAAGGATCATTGCAATAAAAATCATACCATAATTAGTGCTTTGAACGATGCATTGGTATAAATAGCATTGTATTATGGGGTTCTATCTAGTATACTGAGCTACTAATGGAGAAACATAGCATTGTGTGCAGCGTACAAGATGAAAGTATAATATTTGTAATGTTAATATGTTGAATAATGAAATGATGATTGTCCTGAAATGTTCGAAAATAAACAAAATGGGGGTGTTCTGAGGACGTTCTTCGTATTGTGTGACTGCTTAGCTGTATGCAATGAGGGAATGGCACAGAGAGTAAAGTGGAAATGGTAGAAGGGGTGTCGAAGAGTTACGCGGTCCGCGGACACCGCGGCTGTCCGTGGACAGGGCGTGCTACATCCGGGGTTTTCCAGCAAATCCAACATGGAAAGAAGACTGTACGGATTAGCCAATCAGATGTCGAGGTTGTGGATTTGTGTTGAAAGAGAATGTGGGCCTCATTACACAGATGGCGGTAAGGCTTTAACGGTACCGGTATTTTACCGGTACCGGTAAATCCTCACCGTCTTACAACAAGGTCCTTTTGCGGCTTTGGGAATTTAACGCCTGCTTTTTGCAGGCGGTAAAAACCAACCCGCAAAGGGACCAGGGAGCTAATTACGGTACCACAATTTGCGGTACCGTAATTAGCGCCTTCCCCATTCCCATACAGCCCTATGGGGCAAAAATGGGAATGGGGAAGGGCAATGGTGGAAGGGGGAATTACCGCCCTGCCAACCTTGGAATAGGGCGGTAATTCCCCTTTTCACCAAGGCAGTGCCGGTATTTTACCGGCATGAACAATGGCGCTAATAGCGCCATGGTTCACCGCCATCCGTGTAATGAGGCCCTGTGTGTGGTGAAGATGGCAGAAGTGGAGAAAGTCAGGGTGTTGGTGCTTGGAGATATGTTTGTGCATGGTTTACAACAGTACGATGGTTTACAACAGTACGCTCGATGCAGGCATGTTGAAAAGTTCTTTGATGTGAAAGGAGTGGAGGTGGTGTGGAGCACTGTGCCTGATTGCAATGTAGAGGGAATTGTACAAGTTTGTGAGGATATGGCCACGATGAACAGTCCGCATGTGGTAGTTTTGCACTATGGTGCTTTCCATTTAGGCAACGTCAGTGCCCCTACTTTGTTGGCTGATTTGGAATGCTTGGTTCAATCCGTAATGAAGATCCTTCCAAATGCGAAAGTAATTTTTTCTGGATTACTACCTAGGGCAATATGGGACAATAGTTCAGTTTTTTGTCCTCAGCAAAACATTGTTAGGTGTGTCATCAACCGAGGCATGTGTGCCTTCATGCTTAGAGCTGGTATGTTCTTCTGTAATAATGAGAATATTGATGCCAGTAATACTGTTAATTTTAAAGAAGATGGCATCTCTTTATCTTTTATGGGAAATGCCTTTCTATTTTGGAATGTAAGGGTTGCTTTGGAGAAGGTTATGTGAAGATTTTAGGAGTAAAGTAAGAAAAAAATACAAAATAACAGGTGTCTGTCAAGCATCTGTAAAAAAAAAACAAAAAAACGGCTCTTTTCAGAGCCAACTTCAAAGGGGAAATGGGGCACACTATTTAAATTTACATTCACCACGCTCAGATTCTCGATATGTCCGCGGACATGCCGGTAGTCCGCGGACATCAAAATCACTACGTGGGGGTTCAGTATGTTCTATGTTACATGTATATGAAGTCAGGGATATTATGGTTAAGTTGTGCTACTAAAAACCTATGAAATTCAGTGAAAAAACGTTGTTAAAGGGACGTTATTGTTAAGTTGCGCTACTAAAAACCTATGAAATTCAGTGAAAAAATGTTGTTAAAGGGACATTATGGTTAAGTTGCACTACGAAAAACCTATGAAATTCAGTAAAAAAACGTTGTTAAAGGGACGTTATGGTTCAAACTAAAACTGAAAAACCCCTGAAATTCAGCAGTTATGGTAAGATAAGCAACCATAACTCACGCCACCGTGCACTGCTAACACTAACACCCAGGACATCAAAGATGACATCACAAATGTCATTGTGACATCACGTGAAGTTTCACCCGCATATCAGCAGGGTACGTGTATTCCGGGGGTTTGTGTGAAGTTTTACCCGCGATTTCAGCAGGATACGTGTATTACGGGGATCGCGTGAGGTTTCACCCGCAATTTCAGCAGGGTACGTGTATTCCTGGGGTTCGCGTGAAGTTTCACCCGCGAAAGGGCCCTGGTCGAGGGAGTACGTGAATTTCAGGGGTGCGCTGCAAGTTTTACACGCGAAAGGGCTACGCCCGTGCACAATACGTCACAGACGCGCTTACGCGCTAAGGGCCTTTGGTCCAATGATATCGCGTATGTGTGCTGACGCGCTTACGCGCTAAGGGTCTTTGGTCCAATGATATCGCGTACGTGTGCTGACGCGCTTACGCGCTAAGGGCCTTTCCTCGAATTACACGCTGACGTGCAAAATTTTCACGTGCCAAATCACTCCGTATCAAGCTGGCCACGCGTACACACACGGAAGACCACGCTCCTGCCCAGAAGGCCATTTTCCTGCCCCCAGAGCTCCGAGCACGCTCCCACCAGCCATCTGCTGCTGCCTGTCTGCCTGATGCCCACGTGCCCTGCTATTTGGTGCCTGCACGTCAGCCATCTGCAGGGGTCCAGTTGCTGTGTCCACCCCTGCTGCAACAGAAGACTCCCGACTGGGATTCCATCGCTCCACAGCCCAGCCCCAGGACCCAGTTGCCCACCCACTCCTGCCTCTGGGGTTGCCATGTCGGGCACTGCACCATCTGGCACCACTGGCAACCCCCAGCCAGAGAGGCAGAGGGCCACCAGCTTCAGTGTCACCGAAGTTGGTGTCCTGGTGGAGCATGTCCTGGGGCATTATGATGCCCTCTTCGGAACATCACGCGCCAACAAGGAAGGGCGGGAGAGGATCTTGGAATGACGTAGTGGTTGCCATCAACGTGGAGGGGGTGGCAACCCGCGACATCAAGCACGTCAAGAAGCGCTGGGAGGACTTCAGGTCCAGGACCCTACACAAGGCCCGGCACCTCGCGGAGGGGAGCCAGGCACGCCTGAGTACCATCCAGAAGAGGGTCCTGGAACGCATAGGCCCAGCGCTCCATGCCCATATCCTTTGGAGGCCGACCCGTCTGGAGTTGAGCTGTAAGTGGCCAAGCATTGCTGTGTGAGACAGGGCATGTTGCAGTGTGCTGGTAGTCTGATGCTTGCCTGTATGTGTGACATAGGCCATGTATGGATGTGTGTGTGCAGGGACATCATGGTCATGCATGTGAGACCAGTTATGTGTGAACCACATGGTTGGTGCATGTGTTTTAATGCAACATGTGGAGCTGTATGTGGAATGCACACATGAAAGCATGGCTGTCTCTGTTCCTGGACATGGAGGGGGGTGAGGAATGGGTGCTGATGTCATGTACATGTATGGTGCACATGTGTGTGTGTTCCCGAGAAGTTTGTGTGTGACTTTGAAACGCCATGGATGGATGTGACTTTGAAGGCAACATCTTGGTTTACAGGGGCCCTTCTACATGGATGTTGATGTTAATTGCAGGCGCCAGGACTGTTTCTGCATGTGTGTTGTGTGCATTCATCCATGTGTTGTGGAATGACAGGATGGAAGTGACATTTGACAGTGCCACTCATGTGTTATTGCTTCCTGTCTAGGGTATTTTGTACTGTACCCTGATGCTTGTGTTCTATGTCTCCCTCTACGCAGCGTCAAGTGAAGAAGAGGGCGGAGACGGTGCTGTGGAGCCAAGCGGCGGGGATGCCTCCACTGGGCAGCGACGCAAGGCCCAGCCACCCTCCCAGGAATTAGCATCATCCGGGGGCGAGGGGGCTGGTGCTGCATCTGCCACAACGGCTGTGGCGGAAGTGCCGGGTGAGCCCCCACAGGGGCTTCCAATGGCGGAAGACGGTGTGGAGACATCCAGGTTGGTGGTCTCCACAGAGGAGGAGGAGCCCGCTACTGAGCCTCACATGGGGCCTGGTGGGGGTAGTACCACTGGTGCAAGTGGTGCAGTCCAGGGCCAGGGTCAGGAGGCAGCACAGGTCACCGCAGAGGGGCCTTTGCATGTCGCTGTCCTTGAACCTGTGACTGCACCATCATGCACCAGCAGGGAGGCCCCGTACCAGGCCCGTCCGCAGGTAGGGGAGAATGCCATACCACCTGCCTCTCCACTACCTGCAGGCGAGGGGTCCCGCGACCGTATGGGATCCGTCCTGGTGGGTGTCGCGTTGCGCACGTGTGTCATTCGTGATGATGTGCGTTCTTCCTGGGCGGAGAACGCACGCCATCACGAAGAGCAGGTCGTGACATGGCACTGCTGGGAGGGGCCCTGGTCGGTGGGTTCCTACATGTGAAGCACACTCTGGGGACCTCTCCTCCTCTATGGAGGCTGTGTGCCGGTCATTCTCCACATCGTCTTCCGGCCCAGATTCCACCAGGGCCCCCTGTGGACCTGGCCTGACCAACACAGCCAGCTTGGTGGAGATCCCATCCCTGCCACAGTCGGGAGTTGGCGGTCCAGCAGGGGTGGACACCACAACTGGAGACCAACAGATGGAGGATGTGCAGGCACCATCAGACAGGGCACATGGACAGCAGCAGCAGCAGCAGGAGCAGGCTGTAGGTGGGAGCAATGATGGCTCGGGGCCATCAACATCGGAGGGGCAGGCATTGGCCGGAAAGCAGGAGGACCCCGGACGGGAAGTGTCTTCCGTGTGGCAGCGGTTGGGCCATGCAATAGATGCGGAGTGGCAGCGGGCAGAAGAGGCATGGCTCACGATGGTCAGGGCGGAGAACTCCATGCGTAGGGCCCTGAGGCGGGCCGAGTGCCTCAAGGCCATTCGCATGGATCTGGAGTTCCAGATGTCATCGTCCCTGCGAACGTTCGCGGCCATGGAAGAGGACCGCGTCCGGGACATCGAGCAGGAGTTTGATGATGCCTTGGCCCAGAACATCAACATGTGAGCTGTTGGACTTGCCCGCTGCACTTGTAAATAGTTAGTTAGTTAGTTTTAGGTTTCCTTTGGTTTTTTCTTTATTTTGGACCACTTGGACAATGGACCACATTTTTGTATATAGTTTTTTTATTAGGTAGTAGTTTTTGGTAGGTTTCATTTCTTAAGTTGGGCTCATGGACCCTGGATTCTTCAATTGTACATAGTTTTACATTGGATTCATCTTTTTGATATTTTTTTTGTGTTCGCCATGGAGCAATGGTTTTTACTTTTTATTTTCCCTTGGATTTGATTTTTTGAACTGTGACTTTGGACAACATTTATTTTTGGATTTCTTTTGCTTATGTTTTCTTGATTTTCATTATTTATCGGACATGGACCATTTCTTTTGTTATTCCCATTGTTGTGTGTTTAATTTGATTTACGTTCATGTTGTCTTTAATATATATTTTTTTATACTTCCATTTGTGGTATCATCTCATTGGTTTCATGCATGTCATGATATGGGTTTTGACATTCACTTGCACCCATTGTGTGTGTGTGGCGGAATTGTGTTAATTTACATACTTGCCATTGGGGTTGTATCATGTAATTTGCATTTCTATGTGGGTGGATGCAATACTTGGGTGGGTCTTTGGCATGTGGAGGCTGACCATAAGGGCCAGGGATCTAGATTGTGATGACGTGTTGGCTGGGGGACATGTGTCGGGCCTGCTGGCAGGTGCCCCGCACTTCTGGGGGTTGGGGGTGCAAGGGGACATGAGTAGGGGCCTGCTGGCAAGTGCCCCGCACTGCTGGGGGGTGGGTGTGCAAGGGGACATGAGTGGGGGCCTGCTGGCAGGTGCCCTGCACTGCTGGGGGGTGGGTGTGCAAGGGGACATGAGTAGGGTCCTGCTGGCAGGTGCCCCGCACTGCTGGGGGGAAGGTGTGCAAGGGGACATGAGTGGGGGCCTGCTGGCAGGTGCCCCTCAGTGCTGGGGGTGGGGGTGCAAGGGGACATGAGTGGGGGCCTGCTGGCAGGAGCCCCGCACTGCTGGGGGGTGGGTGTGCAAGGGGACATGAGTGGGGTCCTGCTGGCAGGTTCCCCTCAGTGCTGGGGGTTGGGGGTGCAAGGGGACATGAGTGGGGGCCTGCTGGCAGGTGCCCCGCACTGCTGGGGGGTGGGTGTGCAAGGGGACATGAGTGGGGGCCTGCTGGCAGGTGCCCCTCAGTGCTGGGGGTGGGGGTGCAAGGGGACATGAGTGGGGGCCTGCTGGCAGGAGCCCCGCACTGATGGGGGGTGGGTGTGCAAGGGGACATGAGTGGGGTCCTGCTGGCAGGTGCCCCTCAGTGCTGGGGGTTGGGGGTGCAAGGGGACATGAGTGGGGGCCTGCTGGCAGGTGCCCCGCACTGCTGGGGGGTGGGTGTGCAAGGGGACATGAGTGGGGGCCTGCTGGCAGGTGCCCCTCAGTGCTGGGGGGTGGGGGTGCAAGGGGACATGAGTGGGGGCCTGCTGGCAGGTGCCCTGCACTGCTGTGGGGTAGGGGTGCAAGGGGGTAATGCGTTGGTGATCACTAGTGCAAAGTGACATGTGGCTTGGCTGGGGGGGCATGCCCATGGTGGATGGGCTGCCTGCGGGACATGACCAGGGGTGCAGGGTAGTCCTCTGTGGTGTGGTCTGCCTGCAGGGGCCGTGGAGGGTGTAGAGGAAACACCTTGGAGGACCCACACTGCCAATTCATGTGTAGGACCCCCCTGCACCCCCGAAATACACATACCCCACTCGCACAGGGCCTATCGTGGTTGAAACTTGCCCGCACCCCAGTAATACATGTATCCTGCTGGAATTGCGTGTGGAACTTCCCGCGCACCCCAGTAATACACATACCCTGCTGAAATCGCTTGTGGAACTTCCTGCGCACCCCTGTAATACATGAACCCTGCTGAAATCGTGTGTAAAACTTCCCCGCACCCCAGAAATACAAGTACCCTGCTGGAATCGTGTGTGGAACTTCCCGCGCACCTCTGTAATACACGTACCCTGCTGAAATCGCATGTAAAACTTCCCCGCACCCCAGAAATACACGTACCCTGCTGAAATCGCGTGTGGAACTTCCCGTGCACCCCAGAAATACACGTACCCTGCTGAAATCGCGTGTGGAACTTCCCGCGCACCCCTGTAATACACGTACCCTGCTGAAATCGCGTGTTAGACTTCCCCGCACCCCAGAAATACACGTACCCTGCTGAAATCGCGTGTGGAACTTCCCGTGCACCCCAGAAATACACGTACCCTGCTGAAATCGCGTGTGGAACTTCCCGCGCACCCCTGTAATACACGTACCCTGCTGAAATCGCGTGTTAGACTTCCCCGCACCCCTGTAATACACGTACCCTGCTGAAATTGTGTGTTAAACTTCCCCGCACCCCTTGAAATACACATACCCTGCTGAAATCGCGTGTAAAACTTCCCCGCACCCCCGAAATACACGTGCCCTGCTGAAATCGCGTGTGGAACTTCCCGCGCACCCCTGTAATACACGTACTCTGCTGAAATCGCATGTTAAACTTCCCCGAACCCCAGAAATAAACGTAGCCTGCTGAAATCGCGCATGGAACTTCACGCGCACCCCTGTAATACACGTACCCTGCTGGAATTGCGCGTAGAACTTCCCCGCACCCCCGAAATACACGTACCCTGCTGAAATCGCGTGTGGAATTTCCCGCACACCCCTGTAATACACGTACCCTGCTGAAATTGCATGTTAAACTTCCCCGCACCCCAGAAATACACGTACCCTGCTGAAATCGCGTGTGGAACTTCCCGCGCACCCCTGTAATACACGTACCCTCCTGAAATCGCGTGTAGAACTTCCCCGCACCCCAGAAATACACGTACCCTGCTGAAATCGCGTGTGGAACTTCCCGCACACCCCTGTAATACACGTACCCTGCTGAAATTGCATGTTAAACTTCCCCGCACCCCAGAAATACACGTACCCTGCTGAAATCGCATGTGGAACTTCACGCGCACCCCTGTAATACACGTACCCTGCTGGAATTGCGTGTAAAACTTCCCCGCACCCCAGAAATACACGTACCCTGCTGAAATCGCGTGTGGAACTTCCCGCGCACCCCTGTAATACACGTACCCTGCTGAAATCGCGTGTAGAACTTCCCCGCACCCCAGAAATACACGTACCCTGCTGAAATCGCGTGTGGAACTTCCTGCGCACCCCTGTAATACATGTACCCTGCTGAAATCGCATGTAAAACTTACCCGCACCCCAGAAATACACGTATTCTGCTGAAATCGTGTGTGGAACTTCCCGCGCACCCCTGTAATACACGTACCCTGCTGAAATTGCGTGTAAAACTTCCCCGCACCCCAGAAATACACGTACCCTGCTGAAATCGCGTGTGGAACTTCCCGCGCACCCCTGTAATACACGTACCCTGCTGAAATCGCGTGTAGAACTTCCCCGCACCCCAGAAATACACGTACCCTGCTGAAATCGTGTGTGAAACTTCCCGCGCACCCCTGTAATACACGTACCCTGCTGAAATCGCGTGTAAAACTTCCCCACACACCAGAAATACACATACCCTGCTGAAATTGCGTGTGGAACTTCCCGCGCACCCCTGTAATACACATACCCTGCTGAAATTGCGTGTAAAACTTCCCCGCACCCCAGAAATACACTTACCTGCTGAAATCGCGTGTCGAACTTCCCGCGCACCCCTGTAATACACATACCCTGCTGAAATCACGTTTAAAACTTCCCCGCACCGCAGAAATACACTTACCTGCTGAAATCGCGTGTCGAACTTCCCGCGCACCCCTGTAATACCCATACCCTGCTGAAATCACGTTTAAAACTTCCCCGCACCCCAGAAATACACGTACCCTGCTGAAATCACGTTTGGAACTTCCCACGCTCTGCGTTTGCTGTTTGCCAGCCCTGTATACTGGTCCAGGGTTAGCGCAGCCCTTTGCGCTGAATTGGGAATTTTGATGGCTTTTCCTTGCGCGAGGGCGTTCTTGGGGGCGTAACTGGCGCTGCTGCAGGGTCGCTGCGCCACTCTGCGCCACGGCTGGTTTTGGAGGGTAAAATCCATGAATGCGCTGTGCACGGATATCGATTTTAGAGCACGCGGCTGGCGCAGTCATTCACACGCGCACACTGTGCGCCAGCCGCATGCGCCACTTTTGTGCGAAATTCTATGAATTACCCTGCTAGTCTTCATTTCCAGACTCAGTCCAGAGCTATGAGAGACAGTGTGTCTGTCAAGTTATTCCTCATTTTCTGACTCTGAGCAGGAACATCCAATGTTAGGATTCAGGAGAAAGGAGCTATGAGCCTGTTTGTTATATTTCATTCCATCCGAACACTTTGCATTGCAAAACTCTGTTTGATCATTGGTCAATGGGAAATTATCAGGGCCTATGAAATGGGGGGATTCAGGGAGGTGTTGGAGGCATGTTTGTTAATTATTTATTTAAAAAAAACAAATTCACTTTGATGTGTGCATGGCACTGCAGTCCAGGCATGGGAACCCATAGCGTTTCATTTTAAGTTAACTTCCCCGCACCCCCGAAATACACGTGCCCTGCTGAAATTGCGTGTGGAACTTCCCGTGCACCCCTGTAATACACGTACCCTGCTGAAATCGCATGTTAAACTTCCCCGCACCCCAGAAATACACGTACCCTGCCGAAATCGCGTGTAAAACTTCCCCGCACCCCAGAAATACAAGTACCCTGCTAAAATCGCGTGTGGAACTTCCCGTGCACCCCAGTAATACACGTACCCTGCTGAAATCGTTTGTGGAACTTCCCGCGCACCCCTGTAATACACGTACCCTTCTGGAATTGCTTGTAGAACTTTCCCACACCCCCGAAATACACGTACCCTGCTGAAATTGCGTGTGGAACTTCCCGCGCACCCCTGTAATACACGTACCCTGCTGAAATTGCATGTTAAACTTCCCCGCACCCCAGAAATACACGTACCCTGCCGAAATCGCGTGTAAAACTTCCCCGCACCCCAGAAATACAAGTACCCTGCTAAAATCGCGTGTGGAACTTCCCGTGCACCCCAGTAATACACGTACCCTGCTGAAATCGTTTGTGGAACTTCCCGCGCACCCCTGTAATACACGTACCCTGCTGAAATTGCTTGTAAAACTTCCCCGCACCCCAGAAATACACGTACCCTGCTGAAATTGCGTGTGGAACTTCCCGCGCACCCCTGTAATACACGTAACCTGCTGAAATCGCGTGTGTGACTTCCCCGCACCCCAGAAATACACGTACCCTGCTGAAATCGCGTGTGGAACTTCACGCGCACCCCTGTAATACACGTACCCTGCTGAAATTGCGTGTAAAACTTCCCCGCACCCCAGAAATACACTTACCTGCTGAAATCGCGTGTCAAACTTCCCGCGCACCCCTGTAATACACATACCCTGCTGAAATCACGTTTAAAACTTCCCCGCACCCCAGAAATACACTTACCTGCTGAAATCGCGTGTCGAACTTCCCGCGCACCCCTGTAATACACATACCCTGCTGAAATCACGTTTAAAACTTCCCCGCACCCCAGAAATACACGTACCCTGCTGAAATCACGTGTGGAACTTCCCACGCTCTGCGTTTGCTGTTTGCCAGCCCTGTATACTGGTCCAGGGTTAGCGCAGCCCTTTGCGCTGAATTGGGAATTTTGATGGCTTTTCCTTGCGCGAGGGCGTTCTTGGGGGCGTAACTGGCGCTGCTGCAGGGTCGCTGCGCCACTCTGCGCCACGGCTGGTTTTGGAGGGTAAAATCCATGAATGCGCTGTGCACGGATATCGATTTTAGAGCACGCGGCTGGCGCAGTCATTCACACGCGCACACTGTGCGCCAGCCGCATGCGCCACTTTTGTGCGAAATTCTATGAATTACCCTGCTAGTCTTCATTTCCAGACTCAGTCCAGAGCTATGAGAGACAGTGTGTCTGTCAAGTTATTCCTCATTTTCTGACTCTGAGCAGGAACATCCAATGTTAGGATTCAGGAGAAAGGAGCTATGAGCCTGTTTGTTATATTTCATTCCATCCGAACACTTTGCATTGCAAAACTCTGTTTGATCATTGGTCAATGGGAAATTATCAGGGCCTATGAAATGGGGGGATTCAGGGAGGTGTTGGAGGCATGTTTGTTAATTATTTATTTAAAAAAAACAAATTCACTTTGATGTGTGCAAGGCACTGCAGTCCAGGCATGGGAACCCATAGCGTTTCATTTTAAGTTAACTTCCCCGCACCCCCGAAATACACGTGCCCTGCTGAAATTGCGTGTGGAACTTCCCGTGCACCCCTGTAATACACGTACCCTGCTGAAATCGCGTGCTAAACTTCCCTGCACCCCAGAAATACACATACCCTGCTGAAATCGCGTGTGGAACTTCACGCGCACCCCTGTAATACACGTACCCTTCTGGAATTGCTTGTAGAACTTTCCCACACCCCCGAAATACACGTACCCTGCTGAAATTGCGTGTGGAACTTCCCGCGCACCCCTGTAATACACGTACCCTGCTGAAATTGCATGTTAAACTTCCCCGCACCCCAGAAATACACGTACCCTGCCGAAATCGCGTGTAAAACTTCCCCGCACCCCAGAAATGCAAGTACCCTGCTAAAATCGCGTGTGGAACTTCCCGTGCACCCCAGTAATACACGTACCCTGCTGAAATCGTTTGTGGAACTTCCCGCGCACCCCTGTAATACACGTACCCTGCTGAAATTGGTTGTAAAACTTCCCCGCACCCCAGAAATACACGTACCCTGCTGAAATCGCGTGTGGAACTTCCCGCGCACCCCTGTAATACATGTACCCTGCTGAAATCGCGTGTGTGACTTCCCCGCACCCCAGAAATACACGTACCCTGCTGAAATCGCGTGTGGAACTTCACGCGCACCCCTGTAATACACGTACCCTGCTGAAATTGTGTGTTAAACTTCCCCGCACCCCAGAAATACACGTACCCTGCTGAAATTGCGTGTAAAACTTCCCCGCACCCCCGAAATACACGTGCCCTGCTGAAATCACGTGTGGAACTTGCCACGCACCCCTGTAATACACGTACCCTGCTGAAATCGCATGTTAAACTTCCCCGCACCCCCGAAATACACGTACCCTGCTGAAATTGCGTGTGGAACATCCTGCGCACCCCTGTAATACACGTACCCTGCTGAAATTGCATGTTAAACTTCCCCGCACCCCAGAAATAGACGTACCCTGCTGAAATCGCATGTGGAACTTCACGCGCACCCCTGTAATACACGTACCCTGCTGGAATCGCGTGTAAAACTTCCCCGCACCCCAGAAATACACGTACCCTGCTGAAATCGCGTGTGGAACTTCCCGCGCACCCCTGTAATACACATACTCTGCTGAAATCGCTTGTAGAACTTCCCCGCACCCCAGAAATACACGTACCCTGCTGAAATCACGTGTGGAACTTCCTGCACACCCCTGTAATACACGTACCCTGCTGAAATCGCATGTAAAACTTACCCGCACCCCAGAAATACACATACCCTGCTGAAATCGTGTGTGGAACTTCCCGCGCACCCCTGTAATAAACGTACCCTGCTGAAATCGCTTGTAAAACTTCGCCGCACACCAGAAATACACATACCCTGCTGAAATTGCGTGTGGAACTTTCCGCGCACCCCTGTAATACACGTACCCTGCTGAAATCGCGTGTAAAACTTCCCCGCACCCCAGAAATACACGTACCCTGCTGAAATCGCGTGTGGAACTTCCCGCGCACCCCTGTAATACACATACCCTGCTGAAATCGCGTTTAAAACTTCCCCGCACCCCAGAAATACACGTACCCTGCTGAAATCACGTGTGGAACTTCCCACGCTCGGCGTTTGCTGTTTGTCAGCCCTGTATACTGGTCCAGGGTTAGCGCAGCCCTTTGCGCTGAATTGGGAATTTTGATGGCTTTTCCTTGCGCGAGGGCGTTCTTGGGGACGTAACTGGCGCTGCTGCAGGGTCGCTGCCCACTCTGCGCCACGGCTGGTTTTGGAGGGTAAAATCCATGAATGCGCTGTGCACGGATATCGATTTTAGAGCACACGGCTGGCGCAGAAATTCACACGCGCACACTGTGCGCCAGCCGCGTGCGCCACTTTTGTGCGAAATTCTATGAATTACCCTGCTAGTCTTCATTTCCAGACTCAGTCCAGAGCTATGAGAGACAGTGTGTCTGTCAAGTTATTCCTCACTTTCTGACTCTGAGCAGGAACATCCAATGTTAGGATTCAGGAGAAAGGAGCTATGAGCCTGTTTGTTATATTTCATTCCATCCGAACACTTTGCATTGCAAAACTCTGTTTGATCATTGGTCAACGGAAAATTATCAGGGCCTATGAAATGGGGGGATTCAGGGAGGTGTTGGAAGCATGTTTGTTAATTTTTTATTTAAAGAAAACAAATTCAGGTTGATGTGTGCATGGCACTGCGGTCCAGGCATGGGAACCCATAACGTTTCATTTTAAGTTAACTTCCCCGCACCCCCGAAATACACGTGCCCTGCTGAAATCACGTGTGGAACTTCCCGCGCACCCCTGTAATACACGTACCCTGCTGAAATCGCGTGTTAAACTTCCCCGCACCCCAGAAATACACGTACCCTGCTGAAATCGCGTGTGGAACTTCACGCGTACCCCTGTAATACACGTACCCTGCTGGAATTGCGTGTAGAACTTCCCCGCACCCCCGAAATACACGTACCCTGCTGAAATCGCGTGTGGAACTTCCCGCGCACCCCTGTAATACACGTACCCTGCTGAAATTGCATGTTAAACTTCCCCGCACCCCAGAAATACACGTACCCTGCTGAAATCGCGTGTGCAACTTCACGTCCACCCCTGTAATACACGTACCCTGCTGAAATTGCGTGTAAAACTTCCCCGCACCCCCGAAATACACGTGCCCTGCTGAAATCACGTGTGGAACTTGCCACGCACCCCTGTAATACACGTACCCTGCTGAAATCGCATGTTAAACTTCCCCGCACCCCCGAAATACACGTACCCTGCTGAAATTGCGTGTGGAACATCCTGCGCACCCCTGTAATACACGTACCCTGCTGAAATTGCATGTTAAACTTCCCCGCACCCCAGAAATAGACGTACCCTGCTGAAATCGCATGTGGAACTTCACGCGCACCCCTGTAATACACGTACCCTGCTGGAATCGCGTGTAAAACTTCCCCGCACCCCAGAAATACACGTACCCTGCTGAAATCGCGTGGGAACTTCCCGCGCACCCCTGTAATACACATACTCTGCTGAAATCGCTTGTAGAACTTCCCCGCACCCCAGAAATACACGTACCCTGCTGAAATCGCGTGTGGAACTTCCTGCACACCCCTGTAATACACGTACCCTGCTGAAATCGCATGTAAAACTTACCCACACCCCAGAAATACACGTACCCTGCTGAAATCGTGTGTGGAACTTCCCGCGCACCCCTGTAATAGACGTACCCTGCTGAAATCGCTTGTAAAACTTCGCCGCACACCAGAAATACACATACCCTGCTGAAATTGCGTGTGGAACTTTCCGCGCACCCCTGTAATACACGTACCCTGCTGAAATCGCGTGTAAAACTTCCCCGCACCCCAGAAATACACGTACCCTGCTGAAATCGCGTGTGGAACTTCCCGCGCACCCCTGTAATACACATACCCTGCTGAAATCGCGTTTAAAACTTCCCCGCACCCCAGAAATACACGTACCCTGCTGAAATCACGTGTGGAACTTCCCACGCTCGGCGTTTGCTGTTTGTCAGCCCTGTATACTGGTCCAGGGTTAGCGCAGCCCTTTGCGCTGAATTGGGAATTTTGATGGCTTTTCCTTGCGCGAGGGCGTTCTTGGGGACGTAACTGGCGCTGCTGCAGGGTCGCTGCCCACTCTGCGCCACGGCTGGTTTTGGAGGGTAAAATCCATGAATGCGCTGTGCACGGATATCGATTTTAGAGCACACGGCTGGCGCAGAAATTCACACGCGCACACTGTGCGCCAGCCGCGTGCGCCACTTTTGTGCGAAATTCTATGAATTACCCTGCTAGTCTTCATTTCCAGACTCAGTCCAGAGCTATGAGAGACAGTGTGTCTGTCAAGTTATTCCTCATTTTCTGACTCTGAGCAGGAACATCCAATGTTAGGATTCAGGAGAAAGGAGCTATGAGCCTGTTTGTTATATTTCATTCCATCCGAACACTTTGCATTGCAAAACTCTGTTTGATCATTGGTCAACGGAAAATTATCAGGGCCTATGAAATGGGGGGATTCAGGGAGGTGTTGGAGGCATGTTTGTTATTTTTTTATTTAAAGAAAACAAATTCAGGTTGATGTGTGCATGGCACTGCGGTCCAGGCATGGGAACCCATAGCGTTTCATTTTAAGTTAACTTCCCCGCACCCCCGAAATACACGTGCCCTGCTGAAATCGCGTGTGGAACTTCCCGCGCACCCCTGTAATACACGTACCCTGCTGAAATCGCGTGTTAAACTTCCCCGCACCCCAGAAATACACGTACCCTGCTGAAATCGCGTGTGGAACTTCACGCGTACCCCTGTAATACACGTACCCTGCTGGAATTGCGTGTAGAACTTCCCCGCACCCCCGAAATACACGTACCCTGCTGGAATCGCGTGTGGAACTTCCCGCGCACCCCTGTAATACACGTACCCTGCTGAAATTGCATGTTAAACTTCCCCGCACCCCAGAAATACACGTACCCTGCTGAAATTGCGTGTGCAACTTCACGTGCACCCCTGTAATACACGTACCCTGCTGGAATCGCGTGTTGAACTTCCAGCGCACCCCTGTAATACACGTACCCTGCTGAAATCGCGTGTAAAACTTCCCCGCACCCCAGGAATACACGTACCCTGCTGAAATCGCGTGTGGAACTTCCCGCGCACCCCTGTAATACACATACCCTGCTGAAATCGTGTTTAAAACTTCCCCGCACCCCAGTAATACACGTACTCTGCTGGAATCGCGTTTTGAACTTCCAGCGCACCCCTGTAATACACGTACCCTGCTGAAATTGCGTGTAAAACTTCCCCGCACCCCAGAAATACACGTACCCTGCTGAAATCGTGTGTGGAATATCCCGCGCACCCCTGTAATACACGTACCCTGCTGAAATCACGTGTGGAACTTCCCGCGCTTGGCGTTTGCTGTTTGCCAGCCCTGTATATTGGTCCAGGGTTAGCGCAGCCCTTTGCGCTGAATTGGGAATTTTGATGGCTTTTCCTTGCGCGAGGGCGTTCTTGGGGACGTAACTGGCGCTGCTGCAGGGTCGCTGCCCACTCTGCGCCACGGCTGGTTTTGGAGGGTAAAATCCATGAATGCGCTGTGCACGGATATCGATTTTAGAGCACACGGCTGGCGCAGAAATTCACACGCGCACACTGTGCGCCAGCCGCGTGCGCCACTTTTGTGCGAAATTCTATGAATTACCCTGCTAGTCTTCATTTCCAGACTCAGTCCAGAGCTATGAGAGACAGTGTGTCTGTCAAGTTATTCCTCACTTTCTGACTCTGAGCAGGAACATCCAATGTTAGGATTCAGGAGAAAGGAGCTATGAGCCTGTTTGTTATATTTCATTCCATCCGAACACTTTGCATTGCAAAACTCTGTTTGATCATTGGTCAACGGAAAATTATCAGGGCCTATGAAATGGGGGGATTCAGGGAGGTGTTGGAAGCATGTTTGTTAATTTTTTATTTAAAGAAAACAAATTCAGGTTGATGTGTGCATGGCACTGCGGTCCAGGCATGGGAACCCATAACGTTTCATTTTAAGTTAACTTCCCCGCACCCCCGAAATACACGTGCCCTGCTGAAATCACGTGTGGAACTTCCCGCGCACCCCTGTAATACACGTACCCTGCTGAAATCGCGTGTTAAACTTCCCCGCACCCCAGAAATACACGTACCCTGCTGAAATCGCGTGTGGAACTTCACGCGTACCCCTGTAATACACGTACCCTGCTGGAATTGCGTGTAGAACTTCCCCGCACCCCCGAAATACACGTACCCTGCTGAAATCGCGTGTGGAACTTCCCGCGCACCCCTGTAATACACGTACCCTGCTGAAATTGCATGTTAAACTTCCCCGCACCCCAGAAATACACGTACCCTGCTGAAATCGCGTGTGCAACTTCACGTGCACACCTGTAATACACGTACCCTGCTGAAATTGCGTGTAAAACTTCCCCGCACCCCCGAAATACACGTGCCCTGCTGAAATCACGTGTGGAACTTGCCACGCACCCCTGTAATACACGTACCCTGCTGAAATCGCATGTTAAACTTCCCCGCACCCCCGAAATACACGTACCCTGCTGAAATTGCGTGTGGAACATCCTGCGCACCCCTGTAATACACGTACCCTGCTGAAATTGCATGTTAAACTTCCCCGCACCCCAGAAATAGACGTACCCTGCTGAAATCGCATGTGGAACTTCACGCGCACCCCTGTAATACACGTACCCTGCTGGAATCGCGTGTAAAACTTCCCCGCACCCCAGAAATACACGTACCCTGCTGAAATCGCGTGGGAACTTCCCGCGCACCCCTGTAATACACATACTCTGCTGAAATCGCTTGTAGAACTTCCCCGCACCCCAGAAATACACGTACCCTGCTGAAATCGCGTGTGGAACTTCCTGCACACCCCTGTAATACACGTACCCTGCTGAAATCGCGTGTTAAACTTCCCCGCACCCCAGAAATACACGTACCCTGCTGAAATCGCGTGTGGAACTTCACGCGTACCCCTGTAATACACGTACCCTGCTGGAATTGCGTGTAGAACTTCCCCGCACCCCCGAAATACACGTACCCTGCTGGAATCGCGTGTGGAACTTCCCGCGCACCCCTGTAATACACGTACCCTGCTGAAATTGCATGTTAAACTTCCCCGCACCCCAGAAATACACGTACCCTGCTGAAATCGCGTGTGCAACTTCACGTGCACCCCTGTAATACACGTACCCTGCTGGAATCGCGTGTGGAACTTCCCGCGCACCCCTGTAATACACATACCCTGCTGAAATCGTGTTTAAAACTTCCCCGCACCCCAGTAATACACGTACTCTGCTGGAATCGCGTTTTGAACTTCCAGCGCACCCCTGTAATACACGTACCCTGCTGAAATTGCGTGTAAAACTTCCCCGCACCCCAGAAATACACGTACCCTGCTGAAATCGTGTGTGGAATATCCTGCGCACCCCTGTAATACACGTACCCTGCTGAAATCACGTGTGGAACTTCCCGCGCTTGGCGTTTGCTGTTTGCCAGCCCTGTATATTGGTCCAGGGTTAGCGCAGCCCTTTGCGCTGAATTGGGAATTTTGATGGCTTTTCCTTGCGCGAGGGCGTTCTTGATGCGTAACTGGCGCTGCTGCAGGGTCGATGCGCCACTCTGCACCACGGCTGGTTTTGGAGGGTAAAATCCATGAATACGCTGTGCACGGATATCGATTTTAGAGCACGCGGCTGGCGCAGACATTCACACGCGCACACTGTGCGGCAGCCGCGTGCACCACTTTTGTGCGAAATTCTATGAATTACCCTGCTAGTCTTCATTTCCAGACTCAGTCCAGAGCTATGAGAGACAGTGTGTCTGTCAAGTTATTCCTCATTTTCTGACTCTGAAGAGGAACATCCAATGTTAGGATTCAGGAGAAAGGAGCTATGAGCCTGTTTGTTATATTTCATTCCATCCGAACACTTTGCATTGGAAAACTCTGTTTGATCATTGGTCAACGGGAAATTATCAGGGCCTATGAAATGGGGGGATTCAGGGAGGTGTTGGAGGCATGTTTGTTAATTATTTATTTTAAAAAAACAAATTCAGGTTGATGTGTGCATGGCACTGCGGTCCAGGCATGGGAACCCATAGCGTTTCATTTTAAGTTTTAATTGCATTACCGGAAGGATAGCTCAGAGGCTGCATATTCACCCTGGGAACAGGGTAATTCTGTGCAATATGGCTTTTATCTCAGGTCAAGCTCTTAGTAGCTGGAGGGGTCTGGCATGAAGCACTATTTAAATAACCAATATTAATAATATTATGCTCAAACATTGGACTATGTTCTTTAAGGGATACCAATGTGCCCAACTAACTTCATTTCTACACTATTCGATTTCTGCTTCAGTTTATGATTGTAGCTTTGTGATGCTGCAAAGATGTGTTTCTTGGGAACTAAATCTATGCATACGTCTAAGAGTGAAACACTCATTTTGTTTTTTGTGCTAACATTTATTAGGACTAAGAAGTGGCACATTGCTGCTCATAGAATCCATATATACACACACCGTTTTGGTTCGCTGTTTCTTTTCTATTGTGCACATGAACGCTGAGTGAATGGTATGAGTGGGAGGGACCTTATTGCAACAGCGTAACTTTTTTTTTTGCAGGAGAGAGTGAGAGAAAGCAAAGGAGTGAAGGAAGCCTGGTACAAACTTACATATTGTTCAGGTTTTCTTCAACCAGCAACCTGGATAGGAGGCATTGATATGGCTAGTCCTCTCTTTACTGGGTTGTGGTGGTGTCTTTCCGGTCTGCATCTCACTTTATAACTTTACTCAGTGAGTAAAGTTATACTTTTAAATTGCACCAAAAGGAACTGAATGGATTCTGGGTGATACCGCTACACCTGTGGGAAACTAGCTAGGGGAATGAGGAAGGGGCCTTGCACACCAACGGGGCAGCACCTGCTGCTCAGCATTCTAGCATTCTAGTAAAATTGTTAAAGTAAAACATGGACGTGCTCGCCGCCCCACCTCACTCGCAGCTTTAAAAAAAATATTAAACATAGTTTAACATCACAACATGTATCAGCATTACCTGTGACTCTAAACCTTTGCAAGCATGTTTTAGCTACAGTGGATCATGGGGACCACACCGTTAAAGGGCGTGCATGTTCGTCATGAATTCCTAAGGAATCATTGTTTGTAGGCTCCACCCTCCGCAACACTTAAGGAACCAGTGGATGTTTTCCATTCAGTTTATATGGGACCTGCACCAATAGATGAGTCTCTTCCATAAAGATGTAATTGTGTCTAATGATGATAGGTTATTTATAACGCGCTTAATACCCAGAGGTTTCTAAGCGCTGGACCGGGGATCGAACTTGTGTTGCTCTGTGTTTTCTTGCTTCCAAGGAGAGCACGTTGCCCCTGAGCTATCCTCCCAAGATCACGGAATAAGGAACTGCATCCACGTAAACGCGAACCTTGCACTGCTACCCAACTGGTCATATGCTTGACAATGGTGTAAACATGTGTTTGTTGGATGGCAATTTTGTTCTTACCTGCCGTTTTTATTGAAATAAAAACAGAACATTGGCTGAGTACCTGGGCTTCTGGTGGGAATGTCATGCTGTGTCATAGTAATATTTGTAATGTCAGGTAAATGTGGGCATAACATGGCAATAACCAAAGGAATATGCTACTCTATTGGCAATATCTGCGTGATCAGCTGGCGACATGAGGCTGTTACATAGAAAATTCTACATATCAGCTAGAACGAATTCCTTTGCCAATGCTTCTATTGGTTACATTGAAATGTGTACCGTTGTTTTACAATACACACTGCGATACACACTGCGATACACACTGCGTTTTCTTTGCATGGGTCCTTTCTTTTTCCTACAGCTCGTTTGTTGTCATGGCCAGGTGCCAAAGAGATAGCTAAGTATTTCATTTTATTAAATGCAGATTTGAAAGCAACGTTTCAACCTGTATTAGCATTTCTTGGGTTAATGAGTTTGCAAACGAATGCATTTTGTGTTTGTGAATAAGACTGTTGGCACTAAGGAACAGATGTGCGCTTTGTATATCACCTGCACTATCTCGGTTGCAAATGCAAAACCACCCAACCTTGGCGTACAGCTGAGTTCAGCAGACTCCGGCTAAAGCTGCAAAGCAGGACGATGGCATGAAAGCAATCAGAGCAGAAACACTACATACCTCCAGGTGGTAGATGACTCATGGAAATCATTCCCATGCACTTTTAATTATTTTAACAAGTCGCCCTCTGTCACAACCACAAATGTCAAATACTGCACCAAGGAGCGGAAGTGTGCAGGGGTCTTTTACTCTGAGCATGTGAATATAAGGATGTGAGGTTTGCGGTCCTTGTCGATACCACTGCCGGAATCTAGGGCCTACTTGGCAAGGGGTATTCTGTAAAGAAAACCCGATCGCATATAAGAGCTACAGCATCAGTCACTGAAAAGTGAACCAGCACACACATGGAGGTTTTAGACAGAATCAAAGACACAAACCAAATGGAGGTCCACCTGCCCAGTGCCCAAGTGTGGCGGTCTGGAAAGAAGGGTGCCGGTTGCACCGTACCGACACCCTTTCTGGGCCACCACACTACAATTCTGCGGGCGGGGGTCCATGGTGTCCAATCGGTCTGACCTGTCGGGCATTAGGACACCCACCTGCAGAGTTTTCACGTAACCACCGGTACCGTTGCCAGCAGTGTTGATGCATCCGTGTCCCCATTCCCATGGAGTCCAAGGGGACTCCATGAGAATAGGGATTTACGCTTTCCACTGCCTGATATCCCAGGCCACAGGGACTTGCAATGCCCTGGTGGCGCCGGGATCTCAGGTGGCGGAAACAATGTTACGAGTTTGGCGACAACTCGTCGGTAGAACTGGTGGGTTACCGCCAGACTTGTAATGAGGCCCATGGCTATTAGCACCATGGTCCATGCCGGATTCCGCCATGGTGGATGGCGGAATTACCGCCCCATTCCAAGGTGAGTGGGGCGGTAATTCCCCATTCACCATTTGCCCTTCCCCATTCCCATTTTTGCCCCATAGGGCATAATGGGGATGGGGAAGGCGCTAATTACGGCACCGTAAATTATGGTGCCGTAATTAGCACTAAGGTCGCTTAGCGCCCTGGACTTTAACGCCTGCAAAAAGCAGGCGTTAAAGTGTGAATCAAGCGTTAAGGGTTAACGGCGCCAACGGCGCCGTTAAACCCTTAACGCCTGACTTGTAATGAGGGCCGTCTTTCACATGTCTTTCACATCCAATTGCCATGACCAATCTCAACAGTCCAGCGCCCTAAAGGGGAATGACGCAGAATATTGACATTGTTTTGCCATTCAAACATACCTACGCAATCCGTGCAAAAATGTCTCTACAACTATGCACCAGAACACACAGTACTACTAATAATAATATATCATACAACAAACACCCAGACGAACTGTGTTCTATAAAAGTTGTAGTTAGTGGTCCCAAGCCCTCCAGAGGCCCGCTGACTCGGGAGCAAGTCAACATGCACACAATGGAGCCTATAGTCACTAGCTCTATCGCTTTGAAAGCATGTTCTGGGGGTGGGGGTAGCCTTACCTGGGGCACCCCGTGATGGGGCTAGTCCATGTCTCCTTGCCCAGCTCCCAATTGGCACACGCCACAAATGCACATTTGGAATACAGGTTTTTTGAGGCCCTTGGATGCAGCCTTGCAAGCATGCTGATTGGTGAGAGATCTGGAAATGGGTGGCCATGGAGGGCAGGGGAGGGGACAAAAGAGAAGCATGAAATGTACGCTTCTGGTAATTAGAACCTACATTTAACACTTCCAGGAGCCAGTTTACAGAAACGTTGCACTGGTGCAAGCACAATGTTGCACCTTACTAGCACTAGAGTGCAATTTGCATGGCATAAGCACTAGGGCAAACGTTTCCCTAGTGCATAAATCATGCACTTTCTATGCATTTTTGCACCAGGGAAAACTAGTGCAAATGCTGTGCAACTTTACATTTGTACCGGTGCACAGTTTCTGTAATCTGGCCTCAGATCGTCCAAGGAGAAGAGAACTTGTTCTAATGGAAATTGCATGCACAACCAAATGTGTTGGCTCTGCTCCATTGAAGACAGGACTTTCAGAAATGGTATAGACACACCACTGTGCACTATATCACACGAGTGGAAGGCACAGCGCACACCGAGAATATGCAACACTTGGAATTTATCACCATCAAAAGCTTACCAGCTGACTCTAGTCTCTAGTCCTGGCCTTTCATTTTTCCCTGTAGTCTCTAGTCCTGACCTTCCATTTTTCCATATATGTACTCTGGGAGTTGTAGTCATGGGGCCCTTCAACTGGGAACATCAGACTAAATTAAAAGTTAAGTAAAAGCAGAGCCCGGGGCTGGAATGTGCTGTCCCTGGTGACATGGGTCATGGTAGCCTTACCATCAGACAAGTTATGGTAGACAAATAACAGCACAGAACTTGGAAACAAACCATTTTGACTCATGCATAGAGATGGAAGCACTATACAAGCCTTCAAATAGGACCTGTTTGTTCCTTCCTCTAGCCAGGAGAGACAACACATCTGAATTAAAGGAGGAATGGCACCTCATAATGAAAGAAAACAGCAGGGCAGAGTGAAGCAAAGGTGTCAGGAGTGGGGTCCTCCTGCCTTTGAGATCCAGGACCTTAGCCTTCAAAAGGACATCCATTCACATCTTGAATGGAGTCAATCCTAATAGCAGCACAAAACTTCAAATCCAGAAACTTTGAGTCTGGAGCAGTGTGTGTGTGTGTGTGTGTGTATACAGGCATGAGCACAATCACTCTCCTATTGTTACTATCTTTTGGGGGACATGCAAACTTTACATTGTTGTGCTGTGTTGCATCATTATTTGTTTGGGATGCTTGCAAATGGCATGTTTTGCTTAGCCCCTGCACAAAAATAAATTCTCTGTGCTCTGCCCTGTTGTAAAGTGCTATAAGGAGTTAGGTTTGGTATGATATACATGTTATATAACGCTCTGCCATGTCATGTGTATAAGCTGTAAAGGTATGTGTAATGTGTTGCTCTTTTGGAATCAGTGTGCACTACTCCCAAAGTTATATCACTATTTTATGTGCCTAGATTTTGACACTTTTCAAAAAATAAAAAAGAACAAATGTGCAAAAGCAAGCATTCAGGTTCTTGCCAATGCTCCTCATACAGGTTTGCTGAAAATCTGTACAGCACCTCGGACTGTCACTGCAAGCAGACACATTTTTCTTGCATTCAACCATATACTGATTTTGGAAATGTTGGGACCTCCCATAAAATGTGGCCCCTCTTGCAAAATCCTATCAAACTTGGCACAAACATTCAAAGTTGGGACTATAATCTTTTTGTGGACTTTTGTGCAGATTTCTCAAATGGCACCAAAGCTATAAGCCATCCAGAAAGTGTGTGAGCACCCTCCCATTTTGACCCCGTAATGGACACATATGCATGGATGTCCGCGAACATTTGTCAAGTTTGCAAACATCACAGCAATGTCCCTGAGCATTTGAGATGTTCGTGGACATCGGCGAAGAACAAACATCTGAATGTTGGATTTTTCTGGACATATCCCATCCCATTCACATCACCCCTCACCTCCACAGAGATTGTTTCATATGTTTGACAAGTGCAATGTTGTGTTTTTTCATATGTTTTTACCGCAATGATCGTGGCCTGCGGGCACAGTTCACAAATCCATCATGGAGTCTATTACAAAAACGTTGACGCAACACACATTTCTCGCTTCACCAATCAGCAGTCCCAAGAGATGTCAGCGAACTTTATGTGGCTCCCTGATTTGTCTAGATACATAAACGGACACAGAACAAGGACATTATTCTGTGGATAGTACTGAGATATCACAAATTTGTTTTACCTACTTTTGGGACATTTATTTTTATTGACACCAAATTTGTAAAATCACGTTTTCAGGACCAGGCCTCCACTCCTCACACATGTTTGGTGCAAATCTGTCCAGAGGTTTGGGCTGTAGCCAGGAACTACATTTTTTTCAATTCATGTCCATCCAGATTTCTAACGTTTTGGGATCCCTCCTATAACTGCCCCTCTGCTCACCCCCCGGTGACAAGACTGCACCAAACTTTGAAAAGAAATCAGGTCTATATGTTTTTTTGCAAAGTTTCATGCAGATTCGTTGAACGATGCCAAAGTTATAAAACGCCCAGAAACTGTTGTTCCTATGGCAAAGATCACTTAACTATAACTACAGGGTCACTATTGTGGACCCTGTTATATATTTTTGTTAAAGTAAGGCCCTGGCCTCCCTCCATCGGGTGCTGCATACAACTCCCACATGCAGCAAGTAGCAATGTCCTGGACTTTCCTGTGTCAGCTGCAGGGTGGAGAGTAACCTGCCTTCCCTGCTGGCTGTCCTCCAGCCCACCTCAGGGACAGGAATTTGTGTTTCCCCAGGGTTTGGCTGTGCAACAGGAGACATTTGT
Organism: Ambystoma mexicanum; assembly: GCF_040938575.1. Classification (NCBI taxonomy): domain Eukaryota; kingdom Metazoa; phylum Chordata; class Amphibia; order Caudata; family Ambystomatidae; genus Ambystoma; species Ambystoma mexicanum. Next base: position 1,275,149,910 of record NC_090930.1, on the reverse strand, counting down.
TCTTGATATTTGGCTGGCCAGGCTTAGTGGGCCCCTTGCTCATGTTTTTCTTTGTCTCATAGGTGGGGATACCACAATTCTATGGCATTGACTGACCACTGAGCTAAGATGGATTGGGTCATACACTACACAGCCTAGTGATACAGCCTTGGATACGTGATACAGCCCATGGATGCTCAGTTTGATCCTTGGTGAACTGGTAGGATGTAAGGGAGTGGGTGTGACAAATTTACTTCTGCCCTGCACGAGTACAATAATGAGTATAGGCTAAAATGCTTACTCAGCCCTCACACTTCTACAAACCAAGAGCCAACACAATCATAAAGGCAAAACAGGCACAGTCAAGAGATACAACTCCTTGTCCTTTTGTGGTGACGTGGGGCGCGGTGAGACTCTACTCTTAAGAGGGGTGTGAATGTGGTTCAGTAGCAACCCAAACAACAAAGTATAGCAGTCCAAAATAAAGGAATGTCAAATTAAGCAAAAACAACAATGTTCTTTGAATATGTACTTCTGAGCAAAAGGGGTTCAAAGTGATGTAACCAGTCTCTAGGGCCCAAAAATGGACAAGAGGGCAGTTAGCAGTCAATAGTACCTTCCTTGCAGTTCTTGGTGGTTCGGCAGTGCCGAACCAGAATTCTTGGCACTGTGCAAATATCATGAGAGAGCAACAGGCAGCAATGAAGCAAGGAAAAACCCTAGGATCCCGGATGTATTGGCTCTCAGGGTGTTGCGAGTCCCAATCCAGGGGCTCAGGGACAGGATGAGTCCTTTTATCATGCTCCCAAACACAGGGAAGGCAAGCACACACTGTAGGGGTCATCCAATGTGGTGAGGTCCTGGTTAACGCTGTGGTTGGCAGAGAGGCAATCTTGCTCCAGCAGCAAATCACGTCTTAGTTTGCTGTGAGCCCCACTCCAGGGACTCAAGGACAAGATTGGTCCTTTTTCTGAGGCTCCCAATCTCAGAGTAGGCTGGCACACAACTGCAAGGTTCCTCCAACATGTTAATGTCCTGGGTACAACTGTGGCTGGCAGAGAGGCATGTCCTGTTCCAGCAGCAGATCTCCCCCAATGGTCCCTGGGGACGGTTAGAGGACAATGAGCAGACTGCTCTCTCAGCATGTTCCAACAAAATCTTCAGGCTGGTTCAAGATGATTTCAGATGATTCCTAAGATGATTCAAAGAAGTGGTGGTAGACCCCTTCTCTTATAGGTAAATGTCTCCAGGTGATTGGACTAAAGCTAGCCTGCTTTGGGGGGCCAATATCTGCTTTTGAAATGGGTGGACCTAGCCCTTACGATGTCACATCCAAAGTGCTTTGCTGCAGAGGATGAGGAGGGGGCAGGAAAGAGGAAGAGCAGCAGAGAGTATCAAAATGGCAGAACCCATCAAAAACCAAAGATCTCCCTCTGGTTCATTCTAACTCCACCCCTTCCCTCTCAATAGGATCAAATGCCTTTGGAAATGTGTCCCCCTGCTGTGAGGCCTGACTCTTTGTGAATGTGTGTGCTTCTTGGCTTCTGCTCCCAGGCCAGTGGGAAGAGGTGTTTCCTGCCCTTTACAAAGGAACAACGAGAAGTAATCCCTTATGGCTAGCCAGTGGACAGGGGTGGGCCTTGTCTGGGAGGAATACACCTAATCATTCCACAGCTGAACTGTGCCCCAGGGCTGGCAGATGTGTCAAATCAATTTAATGTTGTTGGGATAAGTCTGATATATGCTGGCCAGCATACACTATATTTGTAGTTGCATGTGCCACCAGGACGGATTCTTCAGGGTTATATAGTTTTTGTAACAGGGGGTGAATATTTTAAATGCAGTGCCTGCACTGCAGAGACGTGGGTGTCACTGCAGCTGCCAAGAGGGCACCTGTGCCCTCTGCATCTGCTCTGAGCCACTGGTAGAGCATGTGCTGTGAATCAGGACACTGATGAAGCAAGGCACAAGTAAACACTGTGCTTATGGCATGAAGCTTAAGAAAGGGGAATCTGATTATAGAGATGGATTTACCCAGAACATCAAAAAGCGAGGGATTTTGCACCCTTGACAGATGGTCATTCATCACAGGGGGGTGTGGTTTAAAGCCTGACTACAGGTGCGTGTGCTGTCACACCTTCTTGTAGCCCTCTTGTCGGTGCTGCCAGACCACTACCCTTTATTTCACCATGGACATGTTTGAGGAAAATGATGGGGTATCCCCTCATCCAGAATGCCCCCACACAGTGGACCCTACCAGCAGGCGATCAACAAGGTATGCCAAGTATAATAAATTGTGCAGTATTTTCTGGGAAGCAAGTGCCTGACCACAATGTCAAATGTGCTCCTGCCACCATGGGCCTTTGCTGGGACATATGGGTTGGATGCCTTGGGGTGTTCTTCAAAGCTGAACGAGAGGACAGCCATGAGGACAAACGATCCATGCTGTCATTTTACATGGTTGGGGAAGTCCACCAGGCATTCAAGACTTTGCAGAACCCATGATGATTCATATGATGCCGCCAGAGAAGTTCTGCAGAGCTATTTGTGGCCTCTAATTAATTGAGACTACAAGAGGTTGTGCTGCTGTCAATTACAGCAGGGCTCAGCTGAATCCATGAATGCATATCATGCTTGGCTCCACCTGCTGACCATTTCCTGTCAGTTGAGAGATGAAACGAAAGAAATGTGAGCACAACTCATCCAGCACTGTGCTTCTTCACAATTGTGCTTTCAAAAAGGATTCTGGAGAATCGCAGGGCAAACAAATTAGCAGCTTTGAGAGCATCACTTGTGGAAGAAGCCTTCAAGCCTTTTTGCATGGAAGAGATGCATGTCATTGCATCCAAGATCCCTCACACGGCAGAGAATCAGGAATGCCCTGTAAGTAAGATCACCATTATCAAAGTCACCTGAGGATCAGCACAAGCCGTGTGACACGTGTCAAGACTACTCCCACATGCACAGTTCTGTCCGACCATTGGCCAGTCATTCAGGGGGTGTGGCAAGACTTACCACTTCACTAAGGCATGACACACTCAGTAGCCGGTATTACACACACACACACACACACACACACCAATAGAACGACACCACCTTTGTGACTCCATCAAAGGTGTGTAACAGCTGTGGATGAAAACCCAATATGCCCTCATTCCTAGTCAGGGGAGGATGACAACATTGAGGAGGTATCAATCTCTACATGAATCAGAATGACTGAGGAACACAGAGACATCCTCGCTGCTCCACCGCAATACTCTCAACAGTGGTACCAGTCATCATCGATACTGGGCCCTGAGTAAATGCCATGCTACTTCCCAGTTTTAGCGGTTAACACTGTCTATGTAACCAGCCATGCCTCATAGCTGCAATTCCACATTTGGAGTATCCTACCCTCTCTCACTGGATGGTGCATTCCACATGCAAGTCATTCACGACTGGGTGTTGATACCTGCAATTATTTACATCATATTTGTGGCTAAGGACACACTACTTAGCTGCACCTTAGTGGACAATTTAAGCTTTGTGCACATTGCTGTCATGAATCAAGTTCGTCCATACCATGCTCCCCGGCGCAAGTGCATTCAGGCTTCCCCTTCACTCTCACAGGCATTTGAGGGAAACAATAGTAATGTCCTGCCACGTAGTAAACAGATTACAAAAGGTTCCATGATTCCAAGACACCAGCACTGTCAGCTGATATGGGTGAGCAGGCATTGGAGGTTGCCATGGCGCTTGGCCGATCAACGATGAACAATCGCTGCAAGTTATGTGACACGTTCAAGGTCACGTGTCTTGTTTCCTGGCCAACGAGGCTAAAAGGACGCTCGGCGCAGTGTTCACTGCTTCTCAGCTGTGTTCCCAGCCGGCGCTAAGCCCCTCGAGTTGCTCCTCTTGTTTCTCGCTACTGTTCCCTGGATTTTTGGACCTATGCTTTGTGTTTCTGGACTGCTACTGAATGCTACTTAACTTTGGTATTTCTATTGGATTCTAAGTGTTACTGAACCCGTAACTGTTAAAAGGACTGCCTCGGATTTTCCTTTTCGTGTAAACTGCACGCCTTGTTGATCACAGAACTGTTTCACGGACTGTCTTGGATTCTCCTTATTGTACCTCGATTTGGAACAGTGTGTGATGTGCCACAAGCACTATCTTTGGTTACATCACATCAGGAGATGGACTTTCTTTTACACACGTTTTTGCACCACGTTAGCAGGGGATTTCCTCTCCTGCATTGTGGGAGTGACCAGTGGCGTAACACAAGATGTGGTGGCCCCCCTGCGAGCCATGCTAAGGGGGCCCCCCAACTCAGCAACAAATCAAGGGTCGCGCCACACTCTGGGCCAGCCTAGATTATCACACTTGCGCAATACGCACAAACGTGCTGCTGAACGGATATGCCGCACACTGCACTAGGAGAAAGATATACATATGTGTTTTAATATAACATACAGTACACTGACTGAAAAAAAAATTGGCTAAAAAGCCAGAGTGTTTGCAATTGTTTTGCAGGGTAAAACCAATCCAATAGATGCAAGTCACCAACAGAGCACAGGAACATTAAAGCTTTGCTATTAAAAATGCCATGCCACAATGAAAACATGTCCAACTGGCTGCACAAGGTAGACCAGTGTCGACATGTAATAACAATATAGTAAAGCTTGCCAGGCCACATTTAGACATATTTAGACTGGTTGCACCAAAATGGCAGTCGAAGCAATAACACTCATCAAGAATAGAACACACATTCAAGCCTGTGTCTCTGTGGCCTCTAACAACACGGCCAAACTCTTTAAAATCTGAAAAGAACTGGTCAATCCTGTTGAGGTCTTTACATCTCCTGTTTCCTTCCAGGCCCTCTGTATGGCTCTGTCATCTCACTTCTATGCTAAAACTCAGGACATCTCCTCTTCCTCTCCCTCTTCCTCTCTCGGCCCCCCCTTTGGCCATCTCTACCTCTCTTCCTCCTTTCTCCTCTTTCTCTCTGACAAGACCTGATGAGGTTTCTAGACAAGTCTGATCTATGAAAGTGTCATCCAAACAGGTGCTCTCCTGCTCCACCAGAACCATCAAGAACCATATTGACACCCTCGCTCCAGCCTTGACCGATTTCTGTAATCACTCTTTCCCCTCTCCCGTTAAGCACTCCCTTATGCACCCACTCCTCAAGAAGCTTTCTGCCGATCCTGTCTGCCTGGCAAACTATCGCCCAATCTCCATCACCCCTTTCCTGGGCAAACTGTTGAAAAAGCTGGCCATCTCCCAGCTTACTCTCCACACGGAATCTGTTGGTTGTCTCCATGACCATCAGTCTGGCTTCAGTGCCAAAGACATGGAAACTGCTGTCCTGCACACCTGTGAAGTTCTGCTCTCTAACCTTGATTCCAGCATTCCTTCTGTCCTCATCCTCTTTTATCTTACCTGTGCTTTCAACACGGTCAACCATGCCATCCTGATCAATCCTGATCAATCGACTCCATGAAAACCTGGACATCACGGATCAGGCCCCTGAGTGGCTGACCTCCTTCCTCTTGGACTGCCCCTCCCAGGTCCAACTTGGTCCCTTTGTCCCTGCTCCATCCTCTCACTCTGGTTTTTCAACCTCTATGTGGCCCCTTTGACCCACCTCATCTCTACATTCTCCTCTAACTTTCAGTGTTATGCGGATGACACTCCGCTTTCCTTCAGGCTCCCCTCAGACTCCTCTCATCTCTCGCTCATTCCCGACTGTCTATCCACGATTCAGGTTTGGTGTGCCTCCAACTATCTCTGCCTTAATGTCAGTAAGATGGAGATCCTTCTCATTTGGACCCCTGCTTTCCCTCTCTCTCTCTGGCCGCCTGCCTTGGGCCCTCTTCCTTCGCCTTCCTGTGAGGCAAACAACACTGGTGTCATCTTTGACTCCACTCTCTTTCTCTCCTCACATCTCAGACGTTGCCAAGAAGTCCCACTACCAGCTGCTCCTCCTCAAAGGGACTCTTCCCTTTCTAACTTTCCCCCAGAAGCTCACTGTCTGCAGAGCCCTGGTTCTCTCTAGGCTGGACTACTGCAACAGCCTCTTTCTCAATCTGCCTTCCTCTACTATCCAGCCCATGCAACCAATCCAGAAAAGGACTGCAAGACTTATCCTTGGCCTCAAGCACATGGATCGTATCTTTCCAGCCCTGAAATCTCTCCACTGGCTCCCAGTTGCTGCAAGTATCAAGTTCAAGACCCTTTGCATTGTCCACAAGGCTTTCTGGGCCCGGGGCCCGCACTACATCCAACGCTCTCTTCCAAAATATCTTCCTTCTTAAGCCCTTCGCTCAGCTACCTACAACTCTCTAAGGGTTAGACGCTTCTCCAGGAAGAGAGTGGGGGGTAGCTCTCTCTCCTCTACAGGTGCCTCCCTCTGTAATAGCCTCCCTGCCCCTCTCAAGCTTTAGCAGACCACCTGAAGTTCTGGAAGCAGCTCAAAACTTTCCTCTTCTCCTCTGCTTTCTCTCTCTCCCTCCCCTGCTGGCCTACCTGACCTACCTGTCTGCTGTACTGACTGGTTGCTTGGCTACCCTCAGAGTCTCACTGAGTCGAGACTCTTTCTTGATCAGTCACCCTTGCACTGCCTCTGGGCCTACCACGCAATTAGGGGCTGTAACAGTTACCCTACAGTCCCTTGTTCTCCTTGCACTACCCAGAGCTGTGCTGCCCTGACAGCACTTACTCAGAGCATTGCTGCCCTGTTTTTCCCCTCCCCTCTCCCTTGCACTTCCCCTGTCCCTTTCCCCTTGTGCTTCTCATTGTCGCACCTGCAGGATGTGAATGACACAAGGCCTAGTAAGATCGTTTGTCTTCTCCTCCCTCTATCTTCCATCCCTTGTCTTGTCGCGCCTAGAAACACTTGTGTGCAGGTGCGTTTTAAATGACTTATATCATATCATTTGATCACAGATGCCCAGAAAAATATACAATGCTGCAGTAAGAAACAGCTGACTGGCAGCACCCAAATGGCAGTCTAGCCAGGTAATTCATTTAGCAGGACTGCTTTATCATAAATGCCCCATTAAAAAAAGTCATACCAAACTGAGGAATGACTAGACTGGCTGCACCAAAATGCCTCTCTAGCCACTAATACTACATATCATGCCTGCTTTGCCTGGACATGGACAGCCATTGTAATTTGTCGTATAATCCTGCCCCCCCCCCACACATCCCCTCTCCCTCCCACCCCAACCTCCAAAATCAGCTCCTTGGCCCAGAATTACCTCCATGTCCCTCTTCCTTGCCCCAGAGCATAAGGTTGAGGCTCCTTGCCTCATAGGTAAGTACTGGAATGAGGAACAGTGGGACTAGGAGTAATGAAGATTACAGGTGGCTAAATCAAGCATTACTTCCATGTACCTCGACCTCATCCCAGTACTTGTGTATGAGGCAGAATGCCTCATACACAAGTACTGTCTCATACACACTGGGACGAGGAAGAATAGGGCTAGGAGTAATGAAGATTACCAATAAGTAATCCAGGCATTAAACACAAGTATTGGTGCAACACCATTGAGTTGACTGGGATTCAGCCCCCCCCCCCTGAAATGTTGGGCTATGTTGACCAGACCTGGCTGACCTTCAGAGCAGTTGCCAGACAGAAAAGGACACAGATGTTAAACGGCACCTGGGTTTCTCTGTTAACAAGAACCCACCAATTACTAACATAAAGCAATTCACTGTTAGTACCTACATTCAAATGCCAAATTTTTTAGGCAATTGAAATCGTGATGTGGGTTTAATACTTGCATGCCTGGGGAGTGATTGGAAGGGTAGAAAGGGAACAGGAGACCACTCATTCTCACAGCAGTCCATAAGTGGGTGCTTTAAACCTTAAAGGAGAGAGTTAACTGCTTGTAACATTGAAGCTGCACTAGAATAGTCTCATAAAAATGCATAAAGAAATTAGATGACCCAAACAAATAAGTTTGCCCATCCCCCACCGCCCATGAAGTTGGCACCCCTCCCAACATTTGAAGGGTTAGCCCCCGAAATGTAGGTTTTGTTGCGCCCCTGAACGCAAGCACACACACCATTCACCATATACACACACGCACACACAGCCATCAATACATTTAAGTGTGCATTCTTTCACCATACTGGCACACCCAGGCAGTCATCCATACATTTAAGTGTGCACCCTTTCACCATACAGGCACACACACCCAGGCACCCACCCATACATTTAAGTGTGCACCCTTTCACCATACACTCACACAGGCAGCCACCTATACATTTAAGTGTGAACCCTTTCAACATACACTCACACACGCACACATCATGGGGTTGAGGGGAGCCCTAACACTTAAAAAAGAAATTGGGCCTCATTACAACTATGCTGGACTGTAAACAACGGTGCTGGTAAGCTCACCGGCACTGTTGTTTCCTGGCCGGCATATTACAGCTCTGCAGGCGGTTGCCGTCCTGCCCGGCAGGTGAGACCTGCCGGGCAGAACGGCACCCACCCGCATAGTTTTCACGGAAGCACTGGCACCGTTCTGTTTAGCAAACCATTTTGATGTCTTAATTTCTCTAAATGTTGGATTTATGTCTTTTTGCACACAACTCTAATATAAAAAAATGAGATTTATCTCTACAACATACTATTGAAGAGTGATTCCTTCCTCAGCAATGCAGAGTTTGATAATACATGTGGAGGTGTTGTTCTGAGCCTAGCATCCTTGGACCTATTCATTTGTATCTTTTGTTTTCCTAGTTAACCCTCCTGGGTAGAATAGGTTCCACACCAGGAGCCCTATTTTTTGATTCATGAATCAAGTTCGTCCATACCATGTTCCCCAGCGCAAGTACATTCAGGCTTCCCCTTCGCTCTCACGGACATTTTAGGGAAACAACAATAATGTCCCGTCACGAAGTAAACAGATTTCAAAAGGTTCCATGATTCTAAAACACCTGAACTATCAACTGTTACAGTCAGCAGGCATTAGAGGTTTCCATGGCGCTTGGCCAATCGACGACGAACAATCGCTGCAAGTCATGTGACACGTTCAAGGTCACGTGTCTTATTTCCTGGGCAACGAGGCTAAAAGGATGCTTGGTACGGTGTTCACTGCATCTCAGCTGTGCTCCTGGATGGCGCCAAGCCCCTTAAATTGTTCCTCTTGTTTCTCGCTACTGTTCCCTGGATTTTTGGACCTACGCTTTGTGTTTCTGGACTGGTACTCAACGCTACTCGACTTTGGATTCCACGTGCTACTGAACCCGTAACTGTTAAAAGGACTGCCTTGGAATTAACTTTCTTGTAAACTGCACACCTTGTTGATCATGGAACTGTTTCACGGACTGCCTTGGATTCTCCTTATTTTACCTCGCTTTGGTGTCTGGTGTGCCACAAGTACTATCATTGATTACATCACATCAGGTGCTAGACTTTCTTTCACACACGTTTTTGCACCATGTTAGCAGGAGATTTCACCTCCTGCATTGTGGGAGTGACATATCCTCTCCTGCTACAAAGCTTGTCTCTAGCTTCTGACTCAGCAGTTGACCATTCCTTTAGTTTCATTTGCTTGCATTAAACTGTTGATTCGCCTATAACTGTGGTATTTTATTTACAGCTACCTGGGGACCTGGTGCTGTTGTTCCAGCCACCTGGGGTCCCAATAATTGGTCAGTGAGTAATATTATTGTCTCCCTGGCTGGTGCTTGGGAAAGGAGGCATTTATAGTCTATGTGGTATTCATGTCTTGAAAATTGCCTACCAGATTTAACAAAGTGGTTGTTGTAGGTGTTCAAGGATCATTTTGAAGACATGGTTTGCCTGAAAAGGCAGGAAGTCTGATTGCACGTTGATTGTTCTTCCAGCTGATAGCGCCCCAGCCCCGAAGAATCCCGTTCTACCTCAGGAAAAATTTAGAAGATGATCTTCATATACTGGTACGAAAAATAGAAGGAGCACACTCGCTGGTTAATATCAAGGTCAAAAATAAAGGGTGAGAGAAGGATTAAGTAATCTATAGGGTGCGGGGGAGGATAAGTGGCCCTGGCACAGGGCTACCAAAATACACAAAAAGAGAGAAAAGAGGATCCAAAATGGAACCCTCCCGTCCCCTGCACACCGTGATTGTGTGTCACACTGACGCTTTAATATACATTTACAATCATGTCAGTTGCAATTCAAATTAGATAATTTCAAATGAAAGAGCAGTTTAAAACCGAAATGGTAATGATGCAGACAGATATCAGCATATAAAAGTACATGAATCATTTATTTCCAAACGCAGAGGCCAGAGAAAGTTCAGTTCATTGGGTACGGCTGACGCGTTTCGAGAACAAAGTATTCTCTTCTTCAAGAGCCAAAGATTATGCACAAAAAACTGGATACAAGCAATGTAAAGAAAAGAGAGAAAAAAAGGAAGGTTACAATCCAGGTGATGTAGGCTAGAGTCCGTAACATATCACTCTACACGAAACCTCATCATCAAAATTACAAGAAATGGTAGTCACAGATATTGTGGAATCGAAGGAGATTATTTTCAAAAATATCAAGTCTGTACAAAACAGAGTTCAATTATATCCAAAGCAACATATTACTAAAATGGGGGAAGGCCAGTAAGTTAAGGAAAATTGTGGAAACTGACTGAGAAAAGTGCATAGTTATGAAAATGCTCACCCCCACTCAAGGTCCTTAGTGCTGATATGAAATGGTGCGCCGTTAGGTTTGAATGGTGGAAAATACAGGTCAAAAGTAGACCAAGTAGCGTGCTCTCACGGAAGGGGGAAGCCCGCTGTACTGAAAAAAATGGGAACATAGTCTAAGGTAAGTAAAGGAATCCGGAAGAAAGGCTGCCAGTAACAGTGGTGAAAATGTCTAGCACTTACCACCCCTTCAGGCGGGTGTAATGGAATTACCGGTTGAAAATGGGTCCAGACGTGGCCACTGTCGGTGTCTAGCCAAAAGGCAGGGATTTCAAGGGACCAGACGTCAGGATCTATAAAAGTAATCCAAACGCGGGTGCTGTTAGCTGCTGAAAAAAGCGGCTCAACTAAAGCATGGGTATGTGGTAACAAAGTATCAAAGTTGCATGGTGAAGGCGATGTAACTTACATTGTCATGAAATGCAAGCTCCAGCCACTGCAGAGCGAGCCGGAGGGATGAGTGGAATCAGGGTCGCAATGCTCCGCTATCGAAGCGCGTGTGATCCTCTTTGGAGACAGTTGCTAGGTGATGGGCGCTTCCAGCCGAGGCAGAGACCCTCGAGCGAGTCGTCAACTGTATAGTGCGTCCGTCGTTACTAGGCAGAGAGGATGGACTACTGGGTGATCATGGCTAAGTAGAGAGCGGTATGTGTGGAAGGCGGCTGCCACCTTAGTATGGGTATTGATCGGATGTGCAGTGTATTGCGAACGGTGCAAAAACACAGGAGATGCACGGTATGAGTAAATAAAGTAAAAAGAAAGGCAAAAAAATGCCTTAAAGAGACTCTTATCGTGACTAATGGAAGAAAACAAGGAATAACTGGGGAAGTACCCGGTTTGAATTAATTAATTAAAAAGCAAGGCAAAACTATGCCATAAGAAAATATCTCCACGTGACTACAGGGGAATGACTAGAGTAACTGGGGGAATCTAAATAGTGACAGAAAATCTTAATCCAACCTCGGCCTTCTGGATTCTAGTATGGTGGCTTTGAATTTACATGGAGTCAAAAACAGAGGTGATAGACATATATCACTCTGCGTATATGTAAATCTCCAAAGGGTAGAGTAAATTCTAGACATTTGATATGTAATCAAGAGATGAAATAGTATGATACATTCATCGTGTACAGCTCAGAGCAGACAACTAGGCTGCATTAATAACCTTATTATTTGGAGAGATGAGGCTAGGAATGTTAGTGCCATAGCAGAGAAAACATTTTAGAGAAAATTCATCATTAAGGCCCTTGGGGATTAGGGTGCTTAATGTGTGGATCCAGTATTTCTCGCTTCGCGAGAGTATTGATGAGTAGTCGCCACCTCTATAGGGTTTTTTAACAACCTCTAGCACCTGAAATTTCAGCTGGGCTACAGTATGATTGTTTTCCGTAAAGTGTCTATAGAGAGGTGATCTGTTGTTCTTACACCTGATGTTGGATTTATGTTCTGTCAGGAGCTCTTTCACAGATCTTGTAGTTTGGCCAACATACAGTCTGCCACAAGGGCATTTTATCGCATAGATAACTCCTGTGGACATACAGGTGGCGAAGTGCCTTATTTTAATCTTTTTGCCTGTGCACGGGTGAACAATGTTGTCACCTTTCGTTACATTGTTACAGTGCTGGCAACAGAGGCAGGGGAAAGTGCCCATTTTCTTGGTTTGCAGAACCAACTGCTTGTCCTTTGGTGGTCTTTCCGCTTTCACTAAATTGTCCCTGAGGTTCCTACCCCGTTTGAAGGCAATCATGGGTGCTTTGGGGAACAATTCTTTGACTGTCACATCATTGTGTAGAATATTCCAGTGTTTCCTGATTGTCTTGCCTATTTGGAAGCTCTGTCTGGAATATTTAGTGATATGGAGCAATGGTGTTTCCTTAGATTTTGTCTTGGGTACGAGCAGTTTTTCTTTCGTAAATAGCTCCGATCTTTCTTTGGCTGCCTCTAGGACAGAATCTGGATAGCCGCGGGCTTCAAATTTCTCGATGAGTTTACAGTTCTCTATGTCCAAACCAGCTGGATCTGAAATTATCCTTTTGAGTCTGAGTATTTGACTGTATGGTAGGCTGCTCAACATAGATTTCGGGTGGTGGCTTGTGAAATGTAGCAAATTATTAGCATCTGTAGGTTTGTGGAAAATGGTTGTGTAAATCCGGTTGTCTTTGATTTCCATGTCAACGTCAAGGAAGTGTAAATGAGATGCACCTGTTTCCATAGTGAACTTGATGCTGTTATGGATAGAGTTCATATAGTTGAAAAATGAGTCCAATTCTTCATGTGTGCCGCACCAAATCCTGAAAATGTTGTCGATGTACCGTTTCCACATCAAAATCTTAAATGACCACTCAAGGTGGTCCAGGACATGCTGATGTTCAAATCTATACATGAACGTATTCGCGTAGACTGGGGCCATGGAAGAGCCCACGGAAGTTCCGGTCGTTTGTAAAAAGAATTTCCCTTGGAACCTGAAGTAACTGTTGTAAAGTATAATCTCCAAGAATTTCAAGATCAACTGGTTGTTACCTGTACTGTTAGGATTATTAGAAATTAGCCATTGGACCGCACGTAAACCCTCGTCGTGGGGAATGGATGTGTATAGGCTACACACATCCATACTGAAGATGATACAATCAGCACTCAAGGCTGTAATGTCATTAATACAATTGAGAAAATCAGTAGTGGCTCTTAGGTAAGTAGGAGTGTCTTGAACAATTTTTTGGAGAGATTTGTCGACATAGATGGCAAGTGGGTCAAAGATGCTATCGGATCCTGCTACTATGGGCCTCAAAGGTGGATTGGTAGGGTTTTTGTGAATCTTAGGGAGTCCGTAAAAGACGGGAGTAATAGGATGTTGATTGAGAAGAAATTCTCCAGTTTTGGCATCAATCCATTGATGGTCTAATGCTTCTTTGATGGTCCTGGTGATCAGTGTTTTTTTTTTAATCAAAGATTTTATTGATTTTCAAATTTAAGCAACATTACATTCATCTCTCTACACTCCAGGTATGGGACGTGGGAGGGGAAAAAACAAAGGGGGGGAGGGGGGGAGGAGAGGAGGAGGGATGGCAGGGGAGGAGCGCAGCAGACAAGAAAAACAATAACATTAACAATTCAGCTTCAGGGACCATGGTACAACATTACGTCAAAATTGACATCGGATGCCGTTGTGATATAGGGTGCATTTAGTAGGTTCAGAATTTCCCCTTTAGTGGGCCTCCCACAGTCTTATCGGCTACAGTACTTGCTCATGACTCTCAGTCATCTTCCTCCCACCTTTTCCATATTTTCTCTGCTTTTTTCGGGCAACCTCTTGCTTTGTACACACGGTGCTCCATTACGGCACATATGTCCACATCCGTAACCCATTGCTCGTAACTGGGTGTTTGTTCCGAGCCCCACAATTGTGCAATGTTCCGCCTGAGGATCGCCATCGCAGTGGACCATAGCAGCTTCTCATAGCGGGAGAGGTCAGATTCACCGGAGATCCCTAATAGCAATTGCTTTGAGCACTTCTGTATCGGTTTACCCAAGACTCTGGATAGTTTGTCACAGCATTTCTGCCAGAGCTGCTGGATATTACCACACTCCCATAGTATATGAAAAAAGGTACCTTCCTCTCGCTTGCAGCGCAAGCATCTTGCATCCGAAGCCCTGCCCCAGCGGAAGAGGGCCACTCTCGGGTAGTAGGTGCAGTGCAGGATCTTCAGCTGGACCAATCGGAGCTTTGAGGAGATAGTCGTTTCTCACGGGTACATCATGGCCTCCACCCAATCCTCTGGCAGTAGCTGGCCTACATCGCGTTCCCACTTTGCTTTTAGACTGGAAAGTTCCAATGTCGCGAATGAAGTTATTACATTGTACATTGTGGAGGTAACCTTCCGCTCTACCCGATCTAGGACTATGTTGCGTTCTAGAGGGGAGCTTTCCGGCAGATCTTGTATGGTCTGGCGATGGGCCGACCAAGCATGGCTCAGTTGCATATGGTGAAACCTTTCTGTGTCCGGCAGGGAGAATTTTTCTTGCAATGTCTCGAACGTCGCTAGGTTGTCCTCATGCACGACATCTCCGACATTGGAGACACCGCGTTGGGTCCACTCGGGCCATCTTGGCAGCTTTCGTACTTCAGGAAGGTTGCAGTTGTTCCACAACGGTTGGGCTATAGTTATTTTCCCTCCCCAGCCCAAGTATCGAAGCGCTTCCTTCCAAACTCTCATTATGTGGGATGCCATGTCTGGTTTCAGAGGTCGGTCCAGGTCCCTGTAGAGGAGCTCTATTGGTTTCATCGTGGTGTTACAGTGGAGGCCCCTGATGTGTGGTAGGCCCCTGTCGCCATGAAGCATATCATTCACCACTTCCATTTGGCCGGGCCAATAGTATGATTGCAGTCTGGGCAGCCCAATCCCCCCTTCCCAGATGGACCTCTGAAGAGTGGCAAGCGCGATCCTCGGGTGTCCACCCTTCCAGAGCAATTTTCGGAGGATGCGTTCAATTTTGTTGAAGTCCTGGTGGTGAATGTACAAAGGTGCGTTTTGCAGGATGTATAGGAACTTGGGAAGGGAAATCATTTTGAACAGCGCTGCCCTTCCCAGCAGCGTCAGCGGCAAGGAGATCCAGTGGCGAGTGTCATCCGCGAATCTTGTTATCAAGGGAGAGAGGTTCAGTGTTGTGTACTCCGTGATTTGCGTCGTGACACGTACACCCAAGTATTTGAACTGCTCCTTCTCGATCTAGTAGGGGCCCGGCGCTAGATCCTCCACCGGGGTGCACCCTATAGGGAAAAGAATGGATTTGGACCAGTTCATGCGTAATCCTCAAAATACCTCGTATTGCCTCAGTAATTGAACAACCTCGGGGCACGATGCATTCGGGTCCTTCAAGTAGATGAGTAGGTCATCCGCGTAGAGAGATATTCTGTCTTCCCAGCTCTCGGACCATCGGAAGCCTTCCCAGGTTTGAGTGTTTCACAGCAGGATCGCTAGGGGTTCGATGGCAATGGCGAAGATCATAGCCGATAATGGGCAGCCCTGCCTTGTTCCTCTTCCGAGCCTGAAGGGTTTCGATCTCCAACCGTTGACCCTGGTCCTAGCAATCGGTGCTTCATACAGCAGTCGCACCCAACTCATGAAGGTTTCGCCGAAGCCCATGCGGCGCATTATGTTCCAGACGGCTTCCCATCTCACCGCGTCGAAGGCCTTTTCAAAATCAATTGCTAACAGGGCTAGTGGCCCCTGTATGCTGTTGGCTCTTTCCAGCGCTGAAAATATCCTGCGGAGGTTCATGCGAGTTGATCTTTGTGGCATGAAGCCGCATTGGTCCGGGTGTATCAGGGTGGGAATTACCTTTTGTAATCGGTCTGCTAATAGTTTTGCAAGTATTTTGGTCTCAGAGTTAATGAGTGAAATGGGCCTGTACGAACTGCATCTCTCTGGGGGCTTGTCTGGTTTGGGTATCACTACTATTGTTGCTTCTCGCAGATCTGGAGGGAGGATGCCCTTTTCTCGTGCATGGATGTACATTTGCCGCAGTCGGGGCGCTACCACATTAGTGCCTACCTTACGCCATATCTCCACCGGGAAGCCATTTGGGCCAGGGGTCTTGCCGGATTGTAGACCGGAGATGGCACCCAAGATCTCATCCTCTGTGATCTCCTGCTCCAGCTGCTGCCGTTGCGCCTCATTTAAGGCAGGGGTGTCGATGTGATCCATGATCGTGGCGTCCATCGGAGTTGTGGGTTCACTGTATAACTCAGCATAGTGTTCCACGAAGCCTTGGGTTATTTCCTGATCTGTTGCTCCTGTATTCAATCCTTTTGCTTTGAGCCTCTGGACATGGTTGCGTCCCCGCTCCTTCCTTTCCAGCCACGCCAGCATCTTGCCTGCCTTATCGCCTGTGTCGTAGATCCTTGCTCTCATCGCAGTGTGTGCCTGTCTGGCATTATCCATCGCGATGCTTTGCAATCTTTTTTGTGCTAGCAGCAGTGCCCGGTTAGTGGCTGGCGTATTTTCATTTTTGTGGTCCTCTTCTGCCTGTTTGAATTGAGTCTCTGCTTCAAGGGTCTTGCTCAAGTGCTGCCTCTTTTGGGCCGCTGTCCACGATATTAACTCGCCTCTTAGGACCTTTTTATAGGCTTCCCACAGCGTTTCAGGGTTTGTTCCTGCCTGTGTGTTCTGCTTGAAATAGTTGTTAGTAGTTTCTTGCAGTTTATCAACCAGCTCAGGGTCTCCCAAATGATAGCTGTTTAGGCGCCAGCACGGCGGAGGTGTCTTCCGGGATGTCGTGAGTAACATTTCAATCGGAGAGTGATCGGAGATGCCTCTAGGCAGTATGTTTATTTCCCGTGCTCTGTAAAGGTCGATTGCGGGGGTGAAGAAGTAATCCAATCTGGAGAGCGAGGCATGTGCCCCCGAATGGAAGGAGTACGCTCTAGTGTCTGGGTGGAGTTCTCTCCACACGTCGCAAAGGGCGAGTGCGTTGGCGAACGTGGCCAGTCTGGTGGGGATGTTGGGATTCCTGTTGCGTATGTGTGATCTATCCAGGGTAACATTCATGACTTCGTTAAAATAGCCACCTAGTATCATGCAGTTGGAGGTATCATTAGCGATTAGTGGGGTAATGTCGGTGAGTAGTGGCTCTAGGAGGGTTGGTGGTGCATAGATTGCTATTAGTGCCACAGATTGTCCCCACAACTCACCCGTCACATATATGTACCTGCCGCCTGTATCATGTGTCACCGTGTAAAGTTGGAGGGGGAGATTTTTGTGCGCCAGGATCATGACGCCTCTTGAGCCCATTGTGAAGCCCGAGTGGAATGCTAGCTTGTAATTCGTACGTCTGAATAGGGCACATTCTGTGCCTGCAAGGTGTGTTTCAGATAGGAACACTATATCTGCTCCCCGTCTATTCAGGAATTGGCGCACCAAGCGACGCTTGATGGCATTGCCCAGGCCATTTACGTTCCAAGACATGAGCTTTAGTGTTCTGAGGGCGTCCGCCTTACTATTGTCATTTGCCATGTGCGCATGTATTAGTCTTGGCCCTCATAGCCTCCGGTGGCGATATACGCCTGTTGGAGCCATGCCCATGGGGTCCTAACATACAT
This sequence comes from Ambystoma mexicanum, assembly GCF_040938575.1. Taxonomy (NCBI): domain Eukaryota; kingdom Metazoa; phylum Chordata; class Amphibia; order Caudata; family Ambystomatidae; genus Ambystoma; species Ambystoma mexicanum. The sequence goes on along the minus strand of NC_090930.1, from coordinate 1,275,132,159 downwards.
TCCAGCCACATGCTCCTATGAGTTTGATTGGTCCCTGTTGAAGCTGTCCTTAACAAACCCTTAACCCCCCACCCCATACTCCTCCCAACTAGAAGCATCGGTCGCCCAAACAACGGAACTATGGTGTCAACCGGACACTTAACATGCACTAAACTAAATGTCAGGTGAAAGTAATCGTCCCCTGGATGGGTGGGGCCTAAAGGGAGGGCGTTACTTCTCTAAAGGTGGTCCCTACGGGGAGTTACCAGTGTGCAACACCTGGGGTTTATTGCACTTTCCTTCTACTGTAGGGCTCGGGGCTCCCCGCGGCCGCTACAGGTGGGTGTATGCTGCCTATTGTTACATGTCTGTGTGTGCCGTAGGTAGGATCTATTGCCTGCTTTGGGTATCGTAGTGTGGGCAGGGAGTATTGGCAGGCATTGTATGGGGGTGGGGGAGGGTTCATCCCCCCCAGGTCTTTCGGCAGGTCCTGCGCTGGTCGTCGTCGGGGTCCTCGCTGTTGGTCTGGCTGAGGTCTGCGGTTTCTCCCCCTGTTTTCGCGGGGGGTCGACCAGTCCCCATCTATATTCTGCTCGGCCCAGCGCCACGCTTCTCCGGGGTCACTGAAATGGACTGTTGTCCCATTGTGGTATATCTTGAGTTGTGCGGGGAAGAGCAATCCGTACTTAACTCCCATCGTATGCAGTTGTCTTTTCAGGGGATCGAAAAGTTGTCTTGCTCTTTGGACTTCCCGTGTATTATCTGGGAAGAAGGCGATTTTGGAGCCATTGAACGTGACAGTTCCTTTGGCACGTGCATGTTGCAGTAGGGCGTTGCGGTCTCTGTAGTTTAAGAATCTCGCTATTACAGTTCTTGGGGGGGCCCCAGGTGGTGGCCTGTTCGTGGGTACTCTGTGCGCCCTCTCTATGGAGAAGAACTTGGAGAAGGCGTCGGGCTCGTACAGGTCAGAGAGCCATTGTTCTAGAAATAGTTCCATGCAGGAGCCCTCTGCCTTTTCGGGTATACCGAGGATGCGCACATTGTTGCGTCTGGATCTACCCTCTCCCTCTTCCACTCTGTCCTCCAACACCTTCAGCTTGGCTGGCACATTATGGAGCTGTTGTTGCATGCTGCTCACCCTGTCTTCCGTGGTGGATATGCGCTGCTCCGCCTCTCCCGTGCGTGCCGTTAGTTTTTGCAGGTCATGCCGGAGGAGGGAAACATCCATACTTATACCGTCCATTTTTTGCTCCATGGACGAGCGAGAGTCCGCTATGGCGGCCATGATGTCTTTCAGCGAGATTCCCTGGTCCGTCTCCATCTCCTCCGGTGCTAGCAGGTGGTGTTTAGTGGGCTGGGGAGGGGGAATGGTGTACTGGTCCATTCTGCTCTGTGTAGGAAGCCTCCTCGGGTTTCTCCTTTCCCATAGTGTCACATTGAGTATTTAGCATTTCGTTGCGTTGTCCCCCCTGTGATAGATGTTGCACTATGAATTTGCACGCGCGGGAGCTGCAGTTTTAGGCTTCGACATAACAGGTTCAATCTGTCCCTCAAAGGCAGGCCAGTGCGCCCGAATGTCGGGGGGGGGTCCTGCAGATAAGTGCGGTGTCCTGTCCCACTGAGGCCGCCACTAATTCTGCCGATGTTAGGCGCTATCTCATTCAAAATGTCATTTGCGCTGCGTGAGCTGTTTGGCTTGGCGTCACCCCTCCACGAGTGCTTTGGGCCCAGGTCTCCAGGCGGCCTTCTTCCGAGCCCTTCAGCCACCCGCTGCTGGGCCGCGGTTCGCTCCTGTACCAGGGTGTCTCTTCCGCAGCAGGGATACAGGCTCCTGCTCCCGCCCGCGGGTCCGCGTGTGTGTCGCTGAGTAGTTCCTCTTCGGCCCCCGCTTTTCTCTGGGCTGCCTCACCAGCCGCCGTTGTTGCCAGGGGTAGCTCCTCCTCGGTCCCGTCCTCTCTCTGGGCCGCCTCGCCAGCCGCTGTTGTTGCCAGGGGTAGCTCCTCCTCGGTCCCGGCCTCTCTCTGGGCCGCCTCACCAGCCGCCGTTGTTGCCAGGGGTAGTTCCTCCTCGACCCCAGCCTCTCTCTGGGCCGCCTCGCCAGCCGCTGTTGTTGTCAGGGGTCTGGGCCCGCGTGGGGGGGGGCTCAGCCTACCTCGCCTTGGTCAGCCCCCATGGCTTCCCAGCCGGCACCGTTCCGGATCTCTGTTCCCTCCGGGGTTACCAGGAGGTAGATGCAGGCGTAGGGAGATCCGGACCCCGCTCCCCGGTGGACTCCTTCGCAACGCCTCCGTCCGTGCCAGTACGCGAGATGCACGGCCTGGTTCGCACTCTCCTCCGGCCACGAATAGCAGGTCTGCCGCGGGCTGAATTCCTGGATTTTTCCTCAGCACGGCCTCATTTCATATGCTCAGCGCGTACAGTCAAGCCCGCCCGCGGCCATTTTAGAGACAGGCCGGGCTCCGCACGCCAGTAAGTTTCTCTCGGACGTCTACAGCAGATCGCACTGCGGTTTCTCCCGATCTTTGATCCGGGAGTGCCCAAGGGTGTTCTCTTGGGCATGGAGATGTTTCCAGCTTGCGTAGTGTGCAAAAATAAGGCTTTTTACAGGATATTGTAGTGCGGCCGCGGGAGCCGAGCAGGCACGCGTCTACCTCATCCCGTGGTTAGCCACGCCCCGGTGATCAGTGTTTTGATTTTATGGATGGGGTCTCCATCTAATTTGGAGTAGGTGTCTACATCGTTGAGGAGAGTAAGGCACTTGTCTGTGTAGTCCTTTGTGTCCATTATAACAATGGCTCCACCTTTATCAGCCGGTTTAATGGTGATTTCTTCATCTCTAGCTAGAGCTTCGATGTGATCAAGTTGGCATTTTTTCATATTGCTGGGGGTCGTCTTTTGATAGTTAATCCTTTCAAGGTCTTTAATAACCCTGTTCTCAAATAGGTTGAGCATGGAATTCTGAGTATGAGGGTCGAAATTACTCTTTGGTCGAAATTCAAGATTGTTGATTTCTGAAGGAGGACAGTCGTCATCGGCGTCTGTGTTGAAAAAGATTTTCAATCTTAGCTTTCTCAAGAGTCTTTGAAAGCAAACTTTCTCCTCGAATAAGGTTGTGCTACTAGTTGGTATGAAAGACAATCCACGGTTAAGCATGTCGAGTTGGCCACTCGTGAGGTTTTTGTTGGACAGATTCACTACTAAGTTCTCTGTCATTTGTTTTTCCTTTTGTTTTGTGCCTTTCCCTCTCTGCGTTTTTCTCTTGATGTGTCTCTTATCCCTAAAAAAACACCAGATGAAGCTCCAGGACTGGATGGTCTCTCAGGGATGGTTGTATTATTGGAAGGTTGATCTGTGGAGTCGATGTCAATGCTAACAGTCTCCTTCCCGGTAGGGCATCGTCTGTCCTCGGGTTGAATTAGGTCCCCCACACTGCTACTGCTGCTGTCACTGCCAGAGTTGGACTTATTCTGGAAACGTGATTTTCTTTGTTGATCACGATGATGGTAGAACTCTTGCAATGTGTAGACAATGTCGTTGAGGTAATCAAAAGTGTCACGTTTAAATTTCCTGAGTTTGCGTTGTTCGATGTCTTGTTTGTAACCCGTAAGTTTAAGGTTGATATCAACTAGAAGTGTTGTGAGTTCTTCAGCTGATTTAAATTCGCTCAATTGAGTTTTAAGTGTGTTGATTTCTGTGTCAATTGAAGTAAGGGATTTTGATAGTTCTTCGATTGTTAAGAGAATGAGGTCAAGCGAACACTTATTTAGAATTTGGTTCCATTTTTCAACAAAGGTTTTACTTTCACTACACAGTGTTGGGCGCAAGTACACCCTTAGTCCACAGGGTATTTTCTGTGATTTATAATACTCAACTAGAGTTGTAGCATGCAATTTCTGTGAAATCTCACGGCGTATGAGTTTCTATAACTGGAACACTAGCCTCTCAGGGTTTGATTTACATTGCAATGATTTCTCGGTGTCCTTAATGAGGGACAAAATGCGTTTAGCTTCTGTAGCATCAAAGGCCAAAGTGGTGGCACGTTTATCTGTTAAATCATTGATTTGTGAGAAAGACATACTATTTAAGAATGTCTAATAAATGGGGTGCTTCCTTCAAAATGTGCCACACTACAAAATAGTGAAATAGCAAAATGAAAAAGGAATAGAAGGAGCACACTCGCTGGTTAATATCAAGGTCAGAAATAAAGGGTGAGAGAAGGATTAAGTAATCTATAGGGTGCGGGGGAGGATAAGTGGCCCTGGAACAGGGCTACCAAAATACACAAAAAGAGAGAAAAGAGGATCCAAAATGGAACCCTCCCGTCCCCTGCACACCGTGATTGTGCGTCACACTGACGCTTTAATATACATTTACAATCATGTCAGTTGCAATTCAAATTAGATAATTTCAAATGAAAGAGCAGTTTAAAACCGAAATGGTAATGATGCAGACAGATATCAGCATATAAAAGTACATGAATCATTTATTTCCAAACGCAGAGGCCAGAGAAAGTTCAGTTCATTGGGTACGGCTGACGCGTTTCGAGAACAAAGTATTCTCTTCTTCAAGAGCCAAAGATTATGCACAAAAAACTGGATACAAGCAATGTAAAGAAAAGAGAGAAAAAAAGGAACGTTACAATTCAGGTGATGTAGGCTAGAGTCCGTAACATATCACTCTACACGAAACCTCATCATCAAAATTACAAGAAACAGTAGTCACAGATATTGTGGAATCGAAGGAGATTATTTTCAAAAATATCAAGTCTGTACATATGGTACACAGTTTTGCATTGGCCTTCAATTATAAGGTGTTTTACAATATGGACTGATATAATTAGTTGGCACTCCACCAGGACCATCGAAGAAGCATTAGACCATCAATGGATTGATGCCAAAACTGGAGAATTTCTTCTCAATCAACATCCTATTACTCCCGTCTTTTACGGACTCCCTAAGATTCACAAAAACCCTACCAATCCACCTTTGAGGCCCATAGTAGCAGGATCAGAGAGCATCTTTGACCCACTTGCCAGCTATGTCGACAAATCTCTCCAAAAAATTGTTCAAGACACTCCTACTTACCTAAGAGACACTACTGATTTTCTCAATTGTATTAATGACATTACAGCCTTGAGTGCTGATTGTATCATCTTCAGTATGGATGTGTGTAGCCTATACACTTCCATCCCCCACGACGAGGGTTTACGTGCGGTCCAATGGCTAATTTCTAATAATCCTAACAGTACAGGTAACAACCAGTTGATCTTGAAATTTTTTGAGATTATACTTTACAACAGTTACTTCAGGTTCCAAGGGAAATTCTTTTTAAAAACTACCGGAACTTCCATGGGCTCTTCCATGGCCCATACGTTCATGTATAGATTTGAACATCAGCATGTCCTGGACCACCCTGAGTGGTCATTTAAGATTTTGATGTGGAAACGGTACATCGACGACATTTTCGGGATTTGGTGCGGCACACGCGAAGAATTGGACTCATTTTTCAACTATATGAACTCTATCCATAACAGCATCAAGTTCACTATGGAAACAGGTGCACCTCATTTACACTTCCTTGACGTTGACATGGAAATCAAAGACAACCGGATTTACACAACCATTTTCCACAAACCTACAGATGCTAATAATTTGCTACATTTCACAAGCCACCACCCGAAATCTATGTTGAACAGCCTACCATACAGTCAAATACTCAGACTCAAAAGGATAATTTCAGATCCCGCTGGTTTGGAAATAGAGAACTGTAAACTCTTCGAGAAATTTGAAGCCCGCGGCTATCCAGATTCTGTCCTAGAGGCAGCCAAAGAAAGATCGGAGCTTATTACCAAAGAACAACTGCTCGTACCGAAGACAAAATCTAAGGAAACACCATTGCTCCATATCACTAAATATTCCAGACAGAGCTTCCAAATAGGCAAGACAATCAGGAAACATTGGAATATTCTATACAATGATGTGACACTCAAATAATTGTTCCCCAAAGCACCCATGGTTGCCTTCAAACGGGGTAGGAACCTCAGGGACAGATTAGTGAAAGCGGAAAGACCACCAAAGGACAAGCAGTTGGTTCTGCAAACCAAGAAAATGGGCACTTTCCCCTGCCTCTGTTGCCAGCACTGTAACAATGTAACGAAAGGTGACAACATTGTTCACCCGTGCACAGGCAAAAAGATTAAAATAAGACACTTCGCCACCTGTATGTCCACAGGAGTTATCTATGCGATAAAATGCCCTTGTGGCAAACTGTATGTTGGCCAAACTACAAGATCTGTGAAAGAGCGCCTGACAGAACATAAATCCAACATCAGGTGTAAGAACAACAGATCACCTCTCTCTAGACACTTTACGGAAAACAATCATACTGTAGCCCAGCTGAAATTTCAGGTGCTAGAGGTTGTTAAAAAACCCTATGGAGGTGGGGACTACTCATCAATACTCTTGCAAAGAGAGAAATACTGGATCCACACATTAAGCACCCTAATCCCCAAGGGCCTTAATGATGAATTTTCTCTAAAATGTTTTCTCTGATATGGCACTCCAATTACAAAAAATCCCACTAAACAGCTTCCTTCCCTTACCGTGCTGAGTGAACCAACTTAGATGTATGTGCACTAAATTTTTGCATACTTAAACCTAAACAAAAGGGCACTTCACCTTTTAATTATCGAAAAATACTCATATTTTATTGTTTATCACACCATATTGACAATTCTAATATACACAATTAAAAATATTCCAAACACATATTCAACAATAAGTTATTGTATGTACATCTTTCTTCATTACAAATGAAGGCATAGACATATCTACTTAGACAAACCTTTTATATGCCTTACTGAGGGTGTGTTCTCTTTTATAGAACGAACCCCACTCTTATTTCTGCCCTTCCTAATTTCTCTGGGCAAAGCGGATATGGCACTAACATTCCTAGCCTCATCTCTCCAAATAATAAGGTTATTAATGCAGCCTAGTTGTCTGCTCTGAGCTGTACACGATGAATGTATCATACTATGTCATCTCTTGATTACATATCAATTGTCTAGAATTTACTCTACCCTTTGGAGATTTACATATACGCAGAGTGATATCTGTCTATCACCTCTGTTTTTGACTCCATGTAAATTCAAAGCCACCATACTAGAATCCAGAAGGCCGAGGTTGGATTAAGATTTTCTTTGACTATTTACATTCCCCCAGTTACTCTAGTCATTCCCCTGTAGTCACGTGGAAATATTTTCTTATGGCATAGTTTTGCCTTTATTTTTAATTAATTAATTCGAACCGGGTACTTCCCCAGTTATTCCTTGTTTTCTTCCATTAGTCATGATAAGAGTCTCGTTAAGGCATTTTTTTTGCCTTTCTTTTTACTTTATTTACTCATACCGTGCATCTCCTGTGTTTTTGCACCGTTCGCAATACACTGCACATCCGATCAATACCCATACTAAGATGGCCGCCGCCTTCCACACATACCGCTCTCTACTTACTCATGATCACCCAGTAGTCCGTCCTCTCTGCCTAGTAACGACGGACGCACTACACAGTTGACGACTCGCTCGAGGGTCTCTGCCATCGGCTGGAAGCGTCCATCACCTAGCAACTGTCTCCAAAGAGGATCACACGCGCTTCGATAGCGGAGCATTGCGACCCTGATTCCACTCATCCCTCCGGCTCGCTCTGCAGTGGCTGGAGCTTGCACTTCATGACAATGGGCCTCATTACGACCCTGGCGGAAATCGTGGCGCCAAATGCACCATGGAGCACGGCGGAAAGCTGCCGATAGCGCCATGGGGGTTGGCGGATTTACCGCCCCATTCCGAGGTTGGCGGGGCGGTAAATCCCCATTCCCCATTTTACCCTTCCCCATTCCCATTTTTGCCCCATAGGGTATAATGGGAGTGGGGAAGGCGTTAATTACGCCACCGTAGAATACGGTGGCGTAATTAACAACAAGGTCCCGTAGCGCCATGGATTTCTCCGCCCGGAAAAACCAGGCGGAAAACGCTCCATGGCGCTACGGGAACTCGTAGTGGGGCGGACGGGTCCGCCGCGAATACCGCTGGCATAAACCCACTCCGCCAGGGTCGTAATGAGGCCCAATGTAAGTTACATCGCCTTCACCATGCAACTTTGATACTTTGTTACCACATACCCGTGCTTTAGTTGAGCCGCTTTTTTCAGCAGCTAACAGCACACGCGATTGGATTACTTTTATAGATCCTGACGTCTGGTCCCTTGAAATCCCTGCCTTTTGGCTAGACACCGACAGTGGCCACATCTGGACCCATTTTAAACCGGCAATTCCATTACAACCGCCTGAAGAGTTGGTAAGTGCTAGACATTTTCACCACTGTTACTGGCAGCCTTTCTTCCGGATTCCTTTACTTACCTTAGACTATGTTCCCATTTTTTTCAGTACAGAGGGCTTCCCCCTTCCATTAGAGCACGCTACTTGGTCTACTTTTGACCTGTATTTTCCACCATTCAAACCTAATGGCCCACCATTTCATATCAGCACTAAGGACCTCGAGTGGGGGTGAGCATTTCCATAACTATGCACTTTTCTCAGTCAGTTTCCACAATTTTCCTTAACTTACTGGCCTTCCTCCATTTTAGTAATATGTGGCTTTGGATATAATTGAACTCTGTTTTGTACAGACTTGACATTTTTTAAAATAATCTCCTTCGATTCCACAATATCTGTGACTACCATTTCTTGTAATTTTGATGATGAGGTTTCGTGTAGAGTGATATGTTACGGACTCTAGCCTACATCACCTGGATTGTAACCTTCCTTTTTTTCTCTCTTTTCTTTACATTGCTTGTATCCAGTTTTTTGTGCATAATCTTTGGCTCTTGAAGAAGAGAATACTTTGTTCTCAAAACGCGTCAGCCGTACCCAATGAACTGAACTTTCTCTGGCCCCTGCATTTTGAAATAAATGATTCATGTACTTTTATATGCTGATATCTGTCTGAATCATTACCATTTCGGTTTTAAACTGCTCTTTCATTTGAAATTATCTGATTTGAATTGCAACTGACATGATTGTAAATGTTTATTAAAGCGTCAGTGTGACGCACAATCACGGTGTGCAGGGGACGGGAGGGTTCCATTTTGGATCCTCTTTTCTCTCTTTCTTCATATACTGGTGCCAGCAAATATCATTGAAAGGGTTGATTGCAGATGTCATGGGTTTACCTGTTTGTCATGGTGACCAAGCCCAAATGTGATGACATGAGACTTCCCAACGTGGTCATTGTACAGTAAAGACACCCCACACCCACCCTTGATGTCATTGTGGCAGACCTGATGGTGGTAAAATGTTCTCGACCATTGACTTAAATGCATGACACCAACATGTGCCACTGTATGTTGACTCAAAGGCCATCTCAACTTTTTCTTCAAACTTGGGGTGTTTCAGTCCAAACATCTCAGCTTTGGGGTATCCTCTGCTGCTGAGGTGTCCTGTAAAACTATACAGATCACACTGGAAGTGACCTCCCAGTGTGGAATCAGAAAATACAATATTAAGGCTTTTACACCATGCAAAGAGAAATACACCGACACAGGCTTGTAAAGATTCCCAGAATCTTTATTGCAATTCTGTACAGTTCACAAAACAAAGTACACAAATAGCTATTTGGCCGTCAGTACATCACAGGGACCACCAGCAGGGTTCAGTGTGAGCAGTGAACAGGATTTGCTAGCTGGACATCAGCGTATTTATACAGTTTCGTTAGAACGATGTCCAGCCTCTTACAAATTAATCATGTACTGGGCTAGGGTCGCGCCAGGTTCGTTTCCTAATTTACATATCTTGTGCATGCAGTTTACTTTTTAATACATTTGTTAACAAACACTATTATTCTCTAGATTTAACTTTACGATCTTTACACATTGCTTTAATACAGATCATACAGATGTTTCACATATCGTGTTTTAGATAGCGTTATTGTTCTTGTATACTTGTAGGTTAACATCGCCGATTCAAGTAATCCCCTGATCCCGAGGTCAACAAAGGACAAGGTCTACATGACCCTAACATGTAGCCTGAAGGCAGGTTGGACATTAACTCTCCTACAGAGGTTGAAGCGGTTAAAGCAAGAACAAGAGAACACAAGACGGCCATTTTAGGCCACAGGGTGATTTTGTTCAATAAACTAAAATGGAGGCTTGATTCACTTAAGGTCATGACCTTGCAATACGGATTTCCTCGCAAAGCGACTGGGCATAGGCCAACATATACAATGAGGACGAAACCATATTATATCAGTTCTAACACCAGGGTCCTGAATACGATGACAATGTTCTCATCTTTGCTGCATCAGAACAAGATAATGTGAGGAGATTGATAACAATGTTCCATCCCCTGAAACAACATGGTTTGACACATAAAAGGGGAAGGGTCATTTCCCCCAACCAAATATGTACTTTTTTCAGGTTTATATTCCATGAGCATGGTTTAGGCATTACATCCTCGTAAGGTCATTGATTTAAAGGAAGAAGCATCTCCATGTTCCCATCAGAGGTGCACAGTTTTCTAGGAATGGTTACTTTATGTGGTCGATTCATTCTCAATATGGCTATGCTAACATAACCACTTAGGGGGCTAGCCAAGAAAGAGTAAGCCTTTGGGGCTGGGCTGAAAAGTAATCTGTGTGCACCACAAAAATGTCCCTCAATGCTGATGCCACAATGGTGTACTTTGACCGATTCAAGACCATCAAGTTGGGGATAGATACATTCCCACAGGCATGGGGGCGGTGCTCGTCCAGGTGGACGCCAAAGTTAACCGAAACCCGTTGCCTTAGTAAGAAAGGCTTTCACCCTCCCACCCACAGTGGATATAGTCACAAATTGAAAGGGAGGCATTGGTGGTATTTTGGGTCAGAAGGCAATTTCATCCGCACATCTTTGGTCACCCGTGACTGTCTACACAAACATCTGATCCCGATTATGCATGGGCCCACTGGCAGGCATCCCATTTGACTCAAAGGATGGCACTTGCAGCTCCAAGACTATGGAGTGACCCTCCTCTTCAGAGCAGGAGTGGATAACCCTGTGGAATATCTGTCTCACCAGCTCTTATGGCCTACGGGAGTGCATGTGGAGGTAGACGTTGAATGTTTTATGAGCAAGATCATGGGGTCGGTCATCTCAAAGTCGATGTCACTCCATGACATTGTAGAAGCCACCCTGCACAATGAGGAGCTGCCAATCTCCTAGCCAGCTGTATATGGGTCGATGGCGAACATTTATGGCAAGTAAGTAACACAGGACCTTAGATTCTCAAGTATCCCTCCAGCGATTGTGGATATTTAGGAGTGAGCTATCCTTTGGGTTGGAAGCATTGTGTTGCAAGACTTGGAATTGATCATGCCTTTTGATCGTCAAGAGTAGGTAATAAACCTAGCTCATGCAGTGCACTAGGGAATTTGCAAACTGAAAGCCCCCCTTTGTGAGAAGGTTTGGTTCCCGGATCTTGAGGCCAAAGTTGACTCAGCACTGAGTCAGTTCATCTGGTGTCAGGTCACAAGACCACTTGCACACAACCCCCCCCCCCCTCCCCATCATGTCACCCATACGAGATGTATCGCCCTGGAAGGCCCATATCATCGACTTTGCATGGTGCAACAGTCACATCATTTCCTCAAAATACTTGATGAGTACTCCAGGTATCCAATAGTGCATTTTGTGGCATGAACAGTGATGGATGCAGAATTCCCAGTGCTTTAAGAGATGTTTGCAGCTCATGGCACCACAGAGTCTATTAGATTGAATAATGGACCCTGTTTCAGAGCAGAACATTTTAACACTTTCGGTTACTCAGCGGTGCATCACCCCTTGATCGCCCCGGGTGAATGAAGATGTAGAACGTTTCATAAGGAGACTTAACAGGACCTTCCAAATTACCCCGGATAAGGGACAGTCTTTGAGCGATGTGCTGACCTTCTTCCTCATGGTGTATCACACTACATCGCACACCACCACCAGTATAGCTCCAGCGGGAGCATTTCTCAGAAGAAGGGTCTGGTCCCTAATCCCAGAACATGGTTCTCCAGAACTCACCTGGCCAGACCCAGTGAGACTCTTCCTGGGGCAGGAAAAGGTGAACGAAAAAGCAAGTGCTAATAGACGGTTTAAAGGAGAGGGGTGCAGTATGCACACGGAATCCACAGCACAAGCTGTGCCTACCTTATGGAACTATTCCATGGACCATCACCAGCAGGGAAGGTTCCATGATAACGGCAGAGAGAGGCAGTGCTTCGATAATACAGAACAGCAGTTGGTTTCTCAGGTGTGACGTGGGTACCCTCATTGGCACACAAGTCCCTTTGGCTGAGCAAGAAAATGACCATGCTGACAATGACAGAGAGAGCTGAGGAAGCGACAAGCCATGGAGCTCTGGATCCAATACCTGTTGGCGAGCAACCAGAGTTGCGATACCCAAGGAGGGTACGACGGAAGCTGCCAGGTCAGTTGGAGGACTGGAGCACTATGTGATGAAATAGCTGAAAGAAGAGGAGGGTCAATGCTGAGGGGTTTATCATCCTCATTTGTTGTTTGTTGATAAAACGTTGATAAGGATGTTATGACGAAGGATGTCCCTTCTGATGCACAACATCCTGAATCACTGTTAAAAAAAAAGGGAAATGCCCAGACACAGGCGCACGCCCCAAACTGGTGAGGCATTGTGTAGGCTCACTTACAAAGGTTCTGGTGATGCCAGAGGCCCCATAGCACTTCCTACACAAACCGTTTTACCAGTCCAAAATTATCATCACCACCCTAGAGGTTTTGCCTCGGTAAAGATTACGTTGGAGACAGATGACCCTGGAGGTCATTCCTAATAGCATGTGACAATTGTTTGATGTGAACATCAAAGCCATTATTCATTTTGAGGTTTTGGCTACAGATGTCGCTTTAGTGACACCAAGAATTGGTATGAATTGAATAGTGCAATTTTGATGTGTCACTATTCACTACTTTTATACGTTTCTGGAACTGTGATTTGCCCAAAGATCGACATGCAAGTATTTTTCTTAGTTGCCATTAGTTGTGTTTGACGGTAGTGTTTATAACATTTCCAAAAGGCCTGAAACTTGACAGAACTGTGTTTTTGTTTGTTCTGCGTCTTTTGCTTGACGTGTGTGTGTGTATATGTGTGTGTTTTGTGAAGTACGTTTTATGATTATTATCAGTTGTAATGGTGTGGAAATGTGTTCTGTCCTTTGATGCAACATTGGCAGTAGGGCAGGATGTGAACAGGTTTCTGATAACTTATTGAAAATTGCAATGTTTGTTGTTGCTTTTGGAAACATTTTATCATCAAGCTTTTATACCGTGAGTGAACAAAATGCATGGACCAATAAATACAAAACTTGCATATAAAATCCATCTTTCATAGATTGTCTCCTCCAGGCTTGATTGCATTATTTGCACATTTGAGGATGTGTTTTGCATATGTTGGTAGCATTTGGACATGTGGTGCAATACATTAAATACTAGCTTAGGCTGGAGTTACTGCATCATCGCAGGATACATTTTGAATACGATGGCAGCACCTGCACATGCAGGGTTATACTTTAGCACATGGTAACTGATGGCATGATTGCGGCATATGAATCTGCACTTGGCATGTGCCAGACCAACCTTACTGGCTTTGCCAATGTTGTTCTCTTTTTCTTACCTTTGCTAGAAGAATTATTTGTATAAAACCACCAGTACTGGTTTGCTATTAACGCCTAGCCATGGGTTGAATGCACAAAGTGGCAGATGGGCACTGTTATGGAACTCCAAGTTATATTATATTAGTGCCTGATTGTGGTTAAACGGGGCAGGTAATTGCCATCCCCTCCACAGATCTGGAACATGATAAAACACTTGGTAAATACAAAATACAAAAGCTGGTATGGTGATTTTTTTTAGAACGATGTGGCATACCATTCAGAATGCAAAATGGAACAACCAAAAAATGTTTGGTCCCAAAAATGTGTTTTTTTATAAATACAAAAGCCGTGTTTCACGCACTCCAGTGATTTTTCAAGGCTTTAAGTTTGTGCCCATGGTCATTTCTGTAAGACAGCTGACCCTGGGAGACCTGATCTCCAGAACAGATGCACATCTTAGAAAACCTGCCATGGTTCTGTCCAATAGATCATAAACAGCTTTCCAAATCTATACACACCAGACTGAGAATTGTTCAGAGCTTCAGAACCTCAGTCTGAACTTTGCTAAACTCTACTATAGTCCTCTTGGCCTTTCACTCTGCAAAATGTCCGACTTTTCCCCCTCTCAAAATCTGTCCTACTCTTTGGAGTCCAACGTTCTCGACCCACTAATAGTGCATAGCGAAACCTAAAATGTTTTTTTTGTTTTGTTATGATGATCACAATGAAGTTCCACTTATCCCGACATTTTGTATATGGTGGTGACATGTTTTTAATGTTTATGTATAATGGAAAAAATTGTCTGATACAACTTTGCTGCTGAATTTATTGCTGCATGTGTGTTGTTGGTGTTCTTGCTTTAATAAAACTTAATAGTCGCTTTTTGCTCCATTCATTCTACCACCTACATGCTTCTTTTCTTCACAACCCCTTTGATTATGATCTTTTTTTCTCTCTGACCTCTGAGTGGGGGGCTCCTACACTTTCTCACACTTACTGTTCTATTTCCCCAGCACTGTGTTTGCTTTTGAGGTCATAAAACATGTGTTCGCCGATAAACGGTTTTGCAATGAAGCCAATTGTGTCTTAACTTTTATTTTGCCTCTACTTCATCCTGATGACATTCCCCGCGCTTTCTCCTTCTGTTTTTTTGGTTTGCCATTCATTCACGTTACTCGTGGTAACACCTCCATCCATCCATGAGAACCTTCTCCCAAACCTTTTAACCACTTCCCTGTGTCTATTTAGTCCTGATAACTTTCTTTCAGATTTTCTTCCGCTGAGTCACACCTTTAGAATTTCGGTGATAATCTGCTATTTGTTGATCTGTTTTTCTAATAAAGATTGCAGTGTTTTAATGTTGGTTGATTTCTTTTTTTCGTGGCCCCTCTTTTTATGGATTTTGTTTTGGCAAGGGCTCTAAAACCATCATGGCTTCAAAGCTGCATAGTGGCGGGCTCAAATGAGCAATGGCACTATTGTGTAACGTATAATTAGTTATTTGGAACGCACTTAATACCGAAGCAGTTTCTAAGCGCAGACCAGGATTCAAACGTGTGTTGCCCTGCGTCGTCTTGTTTCCAAGACGAGCGTGTTGCCAGTGTTGCCATTGAGCTCTAGTATCCGTGCCAAACATGCATCTCTTTGAGAATGCCTCTTGCCACAGTATTGGAGGGATGTAAAGGATTGGTGCTACGTGTGTCTCAAAATACGTTTCCCTTGATATCTGGTAGATGCTAATGTCATGTTTATTAACAATTCAGTAAAAAAACTTGGTTAAAGGGATGTTTTGGTTAAGTTGTGCTACTAAAAACCTATGAAATTCAGTGAAAAAAACTTTGTTAAAGGTACGTTATGGTTCCAAGTAAAACCGAAAACCCCCTGAAATTCGCCAGTTATGTTAAGCTAAGCAACCATAACTCGCGCCACCAACGTGCACTGCTAAGACTAATTAACATACAGGACATCAAAGATGACATCACAAATGTCATTGATGACATCACCGATGACATCACATATCTGTGCCACTTGTTTTTGTACATTGACATATATATAGGCCAGGTGGTTTTGTTCACTGAACTGACAGTCAGAATGTTAAAATTGAAAAAGGTGCTATATATCTAGACATTAACCTTGTCATATGTTCTTTAAGTACTTTCCTTAGGGTTTGGTCTCAGCTCGTTGTGCACATACATGGGGAAATGAGCAGGTTTCAAACACACAATTAATTTGTATATATGAAGATAAACTTTAATGTCATTAACATTTTCTGATGATGCTGTTTCTTCCCTACTTTAGTTTCCCTGTTTGTCCCTCTGATGTGTATGCATTGTTGTTCTTCATATGTATTGTTTGTACCAGCACAAGTGCTGTAAGTCTTGAATTGTTAGCTAGTTATTACATGTTTAACATTACTCAAAACTTTGATAAGGTAGCATTCATTATTTTACTATCCAAAATTACAAGATTATAAATAATGTACTTCTATGGTGCATGCTGCAGTCATTGCCTATGTTTATATATGATTAGGTTTCTGTATTAACAACAACACTCCAATACAATGATTTTAGATGAGTACATTCTTTAATAGATTAAGTACTTCATGATAGGTCTCCCAATCACCCCTGACATCTTGTTACCAACAATATTAACACAACTCCTTGTAGGGACTTTTCATCAAAATGTATTTCATATGTGATGATCAGTGATGTCATCAATGCCATTTGTGATGTCATCTTTGATGTCCTGGGTGTTAGTTTTAGTAGTGCACACTGGTGGCGCGAGTTATGGTTGCTTAGCTTACCATAACTGGTGAATTTCAGGGTTTTTCTGGTTTTACTTGGAACCATAACGTCCCTTTAACAAAGTTTATTTCACTGAATTTCACAGGTTTTTAGTAGCACAACTTAACCATAACGTTCCTGTAACAATGTTTGTTCAATGAATATAGATATATAGATAATTTAAATTTGATAAATGTTTACTAGGATGCCCTTAGTTTATATACATATGACACAGAATATACTGAACCCCCTACCTGCGCTAGTGGGTCTGATACCCGCGGACCATGCGCCTGTTCGCGGATGGACTCGGACAACATCAACACTATCCAAAAACTCAGGGGGTATCTTACATTGTTATATCATCCAAAAAAACACTAAACATGTTCAAAAAGCAGCACATAAATAAATGATATTCAATAATAAATAAGAAGTGAAACTGTGAATGTAAGGCCTCATCATGAGTTGGGCGGTAACACCGGCGCTATTAGCGCCGGCGCTAATAGCCCTACCGCCAACCCCCACGGCGCTATTAGCGCCGGATCGCGGGTTTGGTGGAAGGGTTATTGCCCATTACCCATTGGGCCCATTCGGGAATTTCTCATTCCCCATTGAGCCCAATGGGGAAATTCGTGCTATTACCGCCGGCGGATTTCCCGCCGGCGGTAATAGTGCTGAAAATCAGCAATTTTGCAGCAGATTTTCCCCCAGCTAAGAGCTGGGGGGAAATCCACCACAGCTCTGATCTGGCGGACCTTTAAATGCAGCGGTAATAGCACTACTGCTGCATTTAAGGGTTACCTCCAGACTCGTGATGAGGCCCTAACAGTCAAATTACATAGCATATGCAAGATAATGGAATATACCAAATACCAATAAATATGCCTCCAACAGAGTTACCTCACAGAAACTGCACAGCAAAAATCAACAGGACACCTACGCAGCAGTAACAGCAAAACTTAGCATGAAACTAGTGAGTACACTACATTTATTGTATATATTTATAAACTTTATGTATTAGGTACACTAAAACTAATATTTTCTTTTTTACACAGAAATGTCCAGTACTTTTGATAAAATGAGTGAAGACAGTGACTCTAATGGTAGACACTACACTTCTCTATACAAGCCAATTAATAAACATTACTTTATGTGTACTTAACAATTATTATTTTTTTTAACAACAATACAGACATTAAAAATAATACACCAAGAGAGATTTTTTTGGTATTTTGTTTATTTGTATAGCGCACAAGGCCCGAGGGCAACCGGGCGTATTTTTTTTTTAGTTACAGGCAGGTTACATACATACGCAATATTTAAATTTAAAAAAGTGTACAAAATATGCATGGTTACAAGCACAATATTTACCTTGAAAATATACAGAATATACATGATGCATAAAGGGGGGTGTACAGGATACATAGTCAGCAAAATAAAGGGTCAGGATATAATGCGAAGACGGCCTAAGATGTTAAGATAAGGTTCCAGTCTCGGTTAGGCCTAGTCAAGGTTAGGCCTAGTCAAGGGTGGACAGCCAGGCTTTAGCCTTACGTTTGAAGGCAGGGAACGAAGGTTCAGCTCTAAGTAGGTTGGGCAGAGTGTTCCACAGCTTAGCCACAAGGACTGGGAAACTGCGACCACCAGATTTTTGGAGGTTGAAGCGAGGGATGACAAGGCAATTAGCATGTGTGCTTCTAAGGGGTCTCGCAGCTGAATGAATTATGAACCTGTTGGAAAGTTAGCTAGGGGCTTGGTTCGAGATACTTTTGTGTGTAAGAGTCAAAGCTTTAAAGGAGATTCTTTGGGTAACTGAAAGCCAACAGAGTTTACGTCTGTGTTCTGAGATGTGTAAAGACCTAGGGATGTTAAGGGCTGCTCTAATAGCATTGTTTTGGATAATTTGGAGTTTTCTGATATTGCATTTGTTGGTGCCTAAGTATAGGGCATTGCAGTAGTCAATTCTGGATAGGACCAATGTCCTGGCTAGGGTAGTACAGTTGGCTGGTGACAGAAAAGGGTGGCAGAATGTGATGAGCTTGCATGTGTAAGATGCAGCTGAGGAGACTGCTTTGGTTTGTCTAGTTAAGGAGAGGGTGGAATCAAGGTACATGCTTAGTGTCTTGGTGTCCTTGGTCACTTTGATGGAATTACCATAGATGGTGAAGTATTTGAATGAGGGGTCAAGTTTACTGAGTTTATGGGGTGAGCCTAGGATAAGGATCTCAGTTTTCTCGTCGTTTAAGCACAATTCATGCTGCACCATCCAGGCCTGGATGACTTGGTAAATGGCGTTGATAGATAGGGAGTCCGTTTTATAATCGCCTGTAATGGGAATCAGAATTTGGGTGTCTTCAGCGTAATTCGTGTACGTGACGCCCACGCGGTCCAGTATGTCAAATAGGGGTTTTGTGAAGACATTGTAAAGTGTCGGGGACACACAAGATCCTTTGTGGGCTCCACATGTGACAGGGGAAGGTTCTGCAGTGGCAGATGGGGAGAAGACCCTCATGGATCTGTTGTCCAGGAAGGAGGTAATCCAGGCTGTAGCTTTCTCCGAGAAGTTGGCTGCAGTTTTGAGGTGGTGACAGAGGATTTGATGGTTGACTAGGTCAAATGCTGCAGAGAGGTCTAATAGGAGTAAGAGAGCCAGTTTTCCCTTGTCTTTTAAGTCTTCTATTTGCGTTTTTAAGTCTAGCAGCGCAGTTTCTGTGCCGTGGCGAGGGCGGAAGCCCGATTGCCTTAGACCCAGGAGGTTGTTGGTTTCGAGATAATCTTGGATCTGCAGATATGCCGCGCGATCAAGAATTTTTAAGAGGAATGGCACAGTGGTGATTGGCCTATAGTTAGTGGGAATGTTAGCGTCCAGGGTTGGTTTTTTCAGAAGCGGAATGACCCAGGCATCCTTGAGGTTGTCCGGGACGATCCCGGTTCTGAAGGAAGAGTTTATGAGTGTGGTGATGAAAGGCGCCAGGTTGTGTGAGGCCTCCTTGATAATAGTGGGCGGGCAGGAGTCTCCCTGGCAATTAGATGGCTTAAGGGTGTTGATGATGTGTTCAACTTCAGATGTGGCAAGGGGTGAGAAACAGAATGGTTGCACGGAAGCAGTATTAGGTTTGTGGTTAACCTGAGGGGCAAGCTGTGATATAAATGAGTGCAGGCTGTTTTTTTTTCATTCATTTTAGTTTGGAGCATGGTAATTTTACCCAGTAGAGCCTCTTGGATGTTAGTGCACCAAGTGCTGTCTTTGGAACAGGTGTCTGGAGGAGGAGCGGGGGATTCCAATTCCTTTAGGATTTTGAAGAGCTCCTTGGTGTTAGATTGGGCTAGTTCAATACGTTTATTGTATGTCTCTTTTTTAGACATTAGAAAATCCTCTGCAGCGAATGGAGCAAAAAATGGATCTGTTAATGAAAAATGTAATTCTTTTAAAAACTGTGTGGATGACCATATAAAAGAAAACATTAAGGGGGTAATTCATAGAAATCGGCGCATAAGTGGCGCACGCGGCTGGCGCACAGAGTGCGCATGCGGCAGTCTGTGCCAGCCACGTGCGCCAAAACCCATTTAGGCGCACAGCGTATTCATGGATTTATACATCCATGGCACAGAGTGGCACAGCGACCCTGCAGCAGCGCCAGTTATGCCTCCAGGCGCGCTCCGTGCGCCAAAAACATCGCACACATCCAGAATATGGTGCAAAGGCCAGTGGACCAGCATACAGCCCCCCAACCATGAAAACGCGTGTAAAACTCCCCGCGCACGCCGCAGAATACACATACTCCGCTTGCGCCAGGCCCATTGCGTGTAAAACTCCCCGTGCATCTCCAGAATACACGTATTCCTCTTGCGCCAGGTAAATTGCATAGAAAAAGCACCCTCCTGTGGCATGGGCTGGCTGTGGGGCATTCCTAGGGTGGATGGTCTGCCTGTGGGGCATGGGGAGGGTCAGTGGGCTGCCTGTGGGGCATGCCCAGGGTTGATGGGGTGCCTGTGTGTATTTGGGGTGTGTGTGGGTAGTTTCACACGCAATAGGCCTTGTGCAAGAGGGGTACGTGTAATACTGGGGTGCGCGGGGAGTTTCACACGCGATAGGCCTTGGGTGAGCAGGGTACGTGTATTTTGGGGGTCTGCAGAGACTTTCACACTCGATAGGCCTTGTGTGAGCGGTGTATGTGTATTACTGTGGTACGCGGGGAGTTTCACATGTGATAGGCGTTGGGCGAACGGGGTACGTGTAATACTGGGGTATGCGGCAAGTTTCACACGCGATAGGCCTTGTGTGAGTGGGGTACGTGTATTACTGGGGTACGCGGGGAGTTTCACACGCGATAGGCCTTGTGCGAGCGGGGTACATGTATTACTCGGGTACTCAGGGAGTTTCACACGCGATAGGCCTTGTGCGAGTGGGGTACGTGTAATACTGGGGTACACAGGGAGTTTCACACGTTATAGGCCTTGTGCGAGCTGGGTACGTGTATTACTGTGTTACGCTGGGAGTTTCACACGCGATAGGACTTGTGCGAGCGGGGTACGTGTATTACTGGGTTACGCAGGGAGCTTCACACGCGATAGGCCTTGGGCAAGAGGGGTACCTGTAATACTGGGGTACGTGGGGAGTTTCACACGCGATAGGCCTTGGGCGAGCAGGGTACGTGTAATTTGGGGGTGTGCGGGGAGTTTCACACGCGATAGGCCTTGGGCGAGCAGGGTACGTGTAATTTGGGGGTGTGCGGGGAGTTTCACACGCGATAGGCCTTGGGCGAGGAGGGTACATGTATTTTGGGGGTGTGCAGGGAGTTTCACACAGAATTTTGCATTGTGGGCCCTCCCGGGTGTGTGGTTTCCCCCCTCCCCACAACCTGCAGGCAGCCCACATGGCACCATGCACTTGTGAGCATACTTGTGAGCCCCGACTCATGTCCCCCTGCACCCCCACCCACCCAGCAGTGACGGGCACCTGCCAGCAGGCCCCGACTCATGTCCCCCACCCACTCACCCACCCAGCAGTGACAGGCACCTGCCAGCAGGCCCCGACTCATAGCCCGCCACCCACTCACCCACCCAGCAGTGACGGGCAACTGCCAGCAGGCCCCGACTCATGTCCCCACCCCAACACATCATCACGATCCACACTCCTGGCCCTTATGGCCAGCCAAATCCCACCCCACGCCACCCAAGTCCAAACACCCAACCAAGTATTACATGCATCCCACATTGAAATCCCCATGTCATGATAGATCCCAAATGGCAAGTGTGCACATCAATACATGTCTGTCACACATACACAATATGTGTGCAAGTGAATGAGAAAACCCACATCGTGACATGCATGAAACCAATGAGAGAATACCACACAAGTGAATTATGAAACAAAAATGTATTCAATACTAAAGCAAGGGAATGAAAGAAAATCACACAATAGATATAATGAACAAAAGGCTACATGTCCAAAATGAATGAAAAAATAAATGAATGCACAATCCAAATAAATCCAAATGAAAATGTCTCCAAAGGGTTTGTCCATCAAACACAATCCAAATGAAAAAATAAATCCATTGCTCCATGGAAAAAAAGGAAAAAAATGAAGTCCAATCCAGTCTTCAACTATATACAATTTCCAAATCCAGGGTCCATGAGCCCAACAATCCAAATGAAACCTACCAAAAACCCTACCTAATTAACAACTATATACAAAAAGGTGGGGCATAGTCCATCCGCCCCAAATGAAATGAAAATTAACTATATTAACTATTTACAATGGCGGCGGGCAAGTCCTACGGCTCACTTGTTGATTTCCCGGGCAAGGGCATCATCGAACTCCTGTTCTAAGTTCTGGAGGCGGGCCTGTTCCCTGGCCCGAGGTCTTGCAGGGATAATGCCATGTCCAGCTCCAACTCCCTGCGAATTGCCTCGAGGCACTCAGCCCACCTCAGCGCCCTGCGCATGAAGTTCTCCGCCCTGACCATAGTAAGCCGTGCCTCTCCCGCCCGCCGCCGCTCTGCATCTATTTGCTGGCCCAACCGCTGCCACACGGAAGACACTCCCAATCCAGGGTCCCCCTGCCCTCCAGCCGATGCCTGCCCCTCTGATGTTGATGGCCCCGAGCCATCACAGCTCCCTCCTTGAGCCTGCTGCTGCCGGGCATTTGCCCTGCCTGTTGATGCCTGCATGTCCAACTCCTGCTGGGGTCCAGTTGTTGGGGTGGCCACCCCTGCTGGACCTCCGAATCCCGACTGTGGCAGGGATGTGTCCTTCACCAGCCTGGCCGGTGGGTCAGAGGCAGCTCCACAGGGTACCCAGGTGATACTTGGGCCGGAAGATGGCACGGAGGATGACTGGCGCATAGGGGGTTCAATTGAGGAGTGGGTCGGTACAAGGTCCAGCAGACAGAGGAACCCAGCACTGTTGACCCGTTCTAGTAGGTCGACGCGGTCAAAGAGTCATCCCAAATAACATGCAGAGTGCTCACGAAAACCCTGCACGTCATCCCGGATGCCCCGTTGACGCAACGCCATCCCAGCCATGACAGGATCAACACAGTCCGGATTGCCACGTCCGCAGGGAGAGGAAGGCCAGTTGTTGTTCGCGGATCCCCTCCCTGCGAACGGGTCTGGACGAAGGCATCCCTGCTGGTGCAGGATGATGCAGTCACAGGATCGGGGACAGGATTACACACAGGCACCTCCGCGGCGGCCTGTGCTGCCTCCTGTCCCTGCCCCTGGACTGCACCACTAGCACCAGTGGAATCCCCGCCTCCAGACCCTGTGTCTAGCCCTTCCACGGCCTCCTCCTCAACCAAACCCACCACCAACCTGGATGACTCTGTGCCATCTTCCTCCATTGGACCCTGTGGGGTCTCAGCTGCCCCTTCTGCTGCTGAGGAGTCCAACTCCGACCTCCGCCTCTTGGAGCTACCCTCGGCAGCTGCGGCCACGGACGCGGCACCAGACCCTCACTCCCCGATGAGATGACAACATGGGATGAGGGCTGGGCCTTGCGTCTTCGGCTGGCGGTCGGATCCCTGCCACTGTGCTCCACAACACTGTCTCTGCCCTCTTCATCAGTTGACGCTGTAGACAGGAAGAGACAGAACACAGGCATCAGGGCACTGTACAATGATCTGATAGACACATGACCAATGGGCATGAGTGGCAGTCTCAAACTTCACACATGGCATCACACTCCCCAACACACATATCATTTGAACCCACACACATGCACAACCCAACAGGAATGTTGCAGCAGGCAGCACCATCCATACACATACAACAGCATGAACATCCGAAGGTTAGCATGACGTTACATGCAACACGGGGAGTGCCAAACACATGCACACACCTCATCAGACATAAATGCATCTGTCTCCACCACCTGTCGCAGTGAATTCATCGGCATCCATGTCACATCTGCCAATCAGCCTCCTATCATGCCACAGTACATCCACATAATTCAAACATGTGTGTACTGACACATGCATTTGGGCACCATGCATCCGAACACATACACCATTGATGTGCCTCACATATGACTGGACTCACATGCGGCAGGCTCATGTCCCTGTACATACACATCCATACATGGGCCTTCCAAGACATATGTCCAACCTGCACACTCCTGCCACACCTCGACATGCACAGCGTCCAATCAGTAGGCATGGTCACTTACCGCTCGACTCCGGACGGGTCTGCCTCTGAAGGATCTGACGGTGGAGCGCTGGGTTAATGCATTCCAAGACCCTCATTTGGATGTTGCTAAGGCGGACCGCTCAGCATCCGCTGCCTTCAAGAGGCGCCAGGCCTGGCTGAGGGTCCTGGACCTGAAGTCCTCCCAGCGCTTCTGGACCTGTTGCATGTCGCGGGCTGCCACCCCCTCCACATAGATGGCAGCCATGATGTCATTCCAGATCCCCTGCCGTCCTTCATTGCCGGCGTGTGAACTTCCAAATAGGGCATCATAATGCCCCAGGACTTGCTCCACCAGGATGCCAACTTCTTTGGCACTGAAGCTGGCAGCCCTCTGCCTCTCGGCTGGGGGGTTTCCACTGGTGCTAGATGGTGTTGTGTCAGACATGGCAACCCCTGAGGCAGGTGCGGGTGGGCAACTGGGTCCTGGGGCTGGGCTGTGGAGTGATGAAATACCAGTCGGGAGTCTTCTGTTCCAGCAGGGGTGGTCACAGAAACTGGACCCCTGCAGATGGCTGATATGCAGGCACCAAATAGCAGGGCACGTAGCCAGCAGGCAGGCAGCAGCAGATGGCAGGTGGGAGCGTGCTCGGGGCTGTGGGGGGGATGAAAATGGCCATCTTGGCAGGAGCGTGGTCTTCGGAGGGTTGTCGTGTGGCCAGCTTGATACGGAGGGATTTGGCACTTGAAAAAATGCATGTCAGCGTGTAATTTGAGGAAAGGCCCTTAGCACGTAAGCGCATCTGTGACGTTACGTGCACAGGCGTTTCCCTTGTGACGGGTGCATAGTGATTCAGCACGTCTGCATGTTAATGCATGTAATCCGAGGAAAGGGCCTAAGCACATCAGTGACATGACGCACGTGGGTGTTTCCCACAGCACGGGTTAAAGGTGAGCGGGGCCAGCAGTTTGCTGTGCGTGCCTTTCGTGGAGACCGACGTGTGTGTTGCTACTTCGTGTTGTTTCGCGCACCATCACAACTTCACAGCGGATCAAGGACGTATCTCTTCTTTTTGGTGGGTATTGGCTACGCGTGTTTTTCATTATCACGCTAGTCTGACGGTGAGTCGTGCACGCTATTTTTCCCACTGTGGGTGCCCCTGTGTATCGCGTACCCATTTTCGAGGTCATGGTAGCCTGTGTGTCCCACCCGTACGTGTTTTTCGTGTCCCTGGGTGCCACCGCGTACTGCGTGAGGTTAATTCCCCGCATGTGGGCTACCGGGGGTTGTGTGCACGGTTTTACTGCAGTTTTGGGGTACCTGAGCATTGCGTGACCCGTCACTTCATCACCGGGGTCACATACAGCCTTGCAGGTGCAGGGGTGCTGTTAACATCTTGCATCCCACCCCCTTCACCCCAATTGCCCAGGACAATTGTCGTGTACACTTCCCTTTGGCACTACTACATCTGTGCCGGCACTACTCCATCTGTGCCATGGCTGTGAGGCCACGAAAGGTGAGGGGCACCTCAGCTGGGCGTACTCCACATGGCAGATTTGGTCAGGGACTTGGCCGGGGTGACCAGGGAGTAGGGGGACTCCAGGGTGTCCAGGGTGGCTGCAGAGGGGAAGAGGCCAGGGTGCGCCAGCTCGGCACGATGTTGTGCCACGTGTTGGTGAAGTCATGCCACCACCCCCAGCGGCTCCGGGAGATACAGTATTTGCATCTGGCACTGGCACCCATGTGACCCGGTAGTCCGTTTCATGGACTGCCACGGGCCCAAGGGTAATGGTAGCTGCAGGTGCAGCTGTGGACACCACAACCCAGGCTCAGGGTCTTCCAGCGCAGGCTGCGTTGGCACTTGAAGAGTCCATGGAAGATTTCCAGGAGGTCAGGAGGCACACCGTAGGTGCACGCAGGGCTGCCCTGACCGAGGAAAGTGTCCCTGCGGCAGTAATGTCATCTGCTGCCCCGACCAGCCGGGTGTTGGCAGGGGCAGATGCAGCCAAGAACACCCCGGTTGTGAGTCTACCAACCAGGACAGTCCAGGTCAATGACCCTGGCACAGCGGATGTTGCTGCGCAGGGTCCATTTCAGGGCACCCAGCAGCCACTGACGCAAGTCAGGGCTTCACTCCATGTTCCACCTGCCACTCCCTCGGCTCATTCCACCAGCGCCACTGCCCATACTGATCAGGGCGGAATTCACCAGCCAGGGTCCGGACCAGCATCCAAGAGGAGGAAGGTTGCACCTGCAGCACAGGCTGGGACCCCAGACACTGCTAAGGCCTCCAGCACATCAAGGAAGAAGCCTTTCTGTGCGCAGGAACTGGACTTCCTTCTGGACTACGTGAGGGACCACAACCGTGACATGCTAGTGGGGCCGAATTGTCAAACTATGGCTGCCCAGCATAATACCCACTTGAAGCATGTTGCAGATGATGTGAGTGCATTCGGCCATGAGGTGCGCACAGCTGCAGAGTGCAAGAAGTGTTGGGATGACCTCAAACGCAGCACTAAGATGAAGCATGCCTCTAATTACAACATGACTCTGTTGACTGGCAGTGGGCCAGCACCTGAGGAGGAAGACCTCACTCTGCACAAGTCAGTCGTTGCGGGGTTCATACCGCCAGAAATGGTCAAAGGAGTGGGAGAGATGCAGGACTTTGATGCCCCGTACAGTGAGTGTTGTTGCGTGTTTGTCGGGCCCATGTGTGTTTTACTTGTGTGATGTGTTGTGCATGACTGCCACATGTCATGTGTACATGGTTCTCATGTGCAAGTCATGCAATGCTGCACTGATGCGTGCCTGCTGTGCAGGATGGTGGATATGTAGAGCAGACGGGGTCTATCCTCATCACCACACTTGCACCCTACTCACATGCTAGTCAGCCGGATGCCCCTCCGGTCCATGTTCCAGCTCACTGGCCCTTCTGCATGTAGCCTTGGGTGTCTTTCCTCTCAGCACTTGGACTATGTCATTGCAAGACTGACGTGCATGTGTCCTCTGCCTGCATACGGGTACTCTACGTAGCTGTATATACGTGTTTGTTGTTTGCGTGCACTTTTATGCTGCGTGCGGGGACACTTCCGCCTGCCTTCATGTGGCGAGCGTGCATGGGTTTCCCGTATTCAATTCCAGGAATACGTGTTGTTAGCGTGCGTGTGGGCATTCCGTGTATTTCCCTGCAGTACTTCCCCAGTTACGCCTTCTTTTTCACGCGTTGTTCCCCATTGCGCGTGTTACGCCCCGTGTCCCGCCCCCTTTTTGGTGTGTGCACCAACATTGTGCGCTTTCCCTGTGTGCGTCGCGCACAGCGTTCAGGATGTTGCAATGACGTGTGTGCCTGTGTGCGCCACGCACAGATTTGGCGCACATCCCGAGAGAAACATGCGCAGGGCCTTCCATGAATCTACTTTTTCACGCTTGCGCCAGCTTGCGCCAAGATTTTCGGCGCACATTTGTTCCATGAATTTGCCCCTAAATATCACTGTCCCACATGTACATGTTCCCCCTCTCCATGACCAAGCCAACTATCCCCAAAACCTCCCCAACAAGAAAAACATTATGATGAGTCTTCAATCCCTTCCTCCCCTACCATCCATCATGTTCAAACCCCTAATTCCCCTGTATTTGTTTCAGTTTCTGGATCCCCCTCTCTTTCATAATTTTTATACTTGTATACAATAATAAAATATTAAGTGTGTTGTTAGTATATTCCTCTGTGTCTTATTTTTTTTTTAAAGTCAATTAGGCTGTCCACGGACAGCTTGGCTGGGATGTCCTCAATTAACCAAAATGGGGATGTCCTAAGGACACTATACCTGTTCGTATTGTTGGTAATCAAAATGGAGGTGTCCTTAGGACACACAAGATGTCCGCATGTCTGCAATTAACCAAAATGGGGTGTCCTTAGGACACTATACCTGTTCGCACTGTCCTCAATCAAGATGGAAGTGTCCTTAGGACACACAAGATATCCGCCTGTCCTTAATGAACCAAAATGAGGGTGTCCTAAGGACACTATACCTGTTCGAATTGTCGTAGTGAAAATGGGTGTGTCCGCAGAACACTAAACATGTCTGCATGTTTGTAGTTATGCAAAATAAAGTGTCCTAAGAACATTCCCCCCTGTTTGCATTGTCTGTAACCAGAAGGAATATGTCCGTAGAACATATAGGCCGTCCGCCTGTCTGCAAAGTTGTGACGCACATTTATTTTGTTCGGGGACCTGAACACTGTCCGTAGAATAACCACGTGCATCCATAGCACGCCCTTGCCCATATGAACATAGTGCCTGTCCGCAACTGACTGCCGCACGTGTGTCGCCCTTTTAATAAGTTTGTGGGATGGAACACTATCCGTAGAACACCCGCACGCATGCATGGACCCGACCCCGTGAATTTGGAGTCCTACGGACAGCCGTCCCATTTGCCAACGTGTCCTCGACATCATCATGTGACCACACCCGCGCTAAGCGTAACAAACACTGTCCGGATCCCGGACTCCTAAAAAGCGTTTTTTACAGCAATCCAAGATATCTTCCTGGGAAAGTTCACCCTTGCACATGTCCCACACTATGTCCCTGGTGATCTGCATACTTTTTGGAATTTTTTGATCCCTTTCTTGGTGTTCAAAATGTTCGAGGACAGCACGGGTGTCCACGAAGCGTGCCCCACTACCCATATAAAAGGTCACACCCCAGAGCTTATTCTGTTTTTGGGCTTCCAGGACAGAGACTGCTCCTTGTTGCATTGGATTGTTCTTGCTCTTTGAAACAGCTGTCCTAATGGCATCCATGCCTGCTGCTGGTGCTACTGCTGTCTCAGCAGCACCCCCACCCCCTCCACCACCAACACTCCCAGAGGGCCTGCAGAGGGGAACAGGCGTCAGTATACAGAGGAGAGTGATGAAGAGTATGAAGAGGATGAAGTAGCGGAAGTCCCTACTACTAGTTCTCATCATGAATCTTGGGTGTGGAGCTTATTTACCACTGTTGATGGTGTACCAAAAGCATGTGCACACAAGGTGACATGCAATCAGTGCAAGATGGTGCTGAGTCGTGGGAAACCGGGTTTGTACAGCTATGGTACTAACTCAATGAAGCGACACTTAAAATCGTTCCATGGTGGGGCTATTTGTAAGGTTGTACCTTGCGATAAACGTAGTAGGTTGAGTTCCCCAGCAGCATCCTCTGTTTCCCCCCCTGCCACCACAAGAAACACTCCTGTGGGGCAGCGCATCCCTCCAGCTGCCTCGCAGGCCATACATGATCCTGTTGATCCTTAACCTTCGAAGGTCACAGTATTGTGTATGTACTCTGCAGGGGGGGGACCTTCAAAGTGATTTCGAGACTGTGGTCAAGGAGCATGAGAAGAACTGCTACCTACCTGAATAAGGCCCACCCTACATCTTCCTCTCGCCACCTGTCCTTTCTTATCCCCGTGGTTGGTGTCCCTTCCTTACCCTTCTTTCCTTTCTTTTCCTTGTGTGTCGTGTTTAAAAAAACAAAAAAAATATAAAACAACAAAAACTAAAAAAAAGGCTCTTTTCAGAGCCACCTTTCACAGTTCAAAAAGAGAAGTGTCAATGAAATGCGCAAGGCCCTGTGCATTTTTACAAGTCTGCAGACTGTCCGCTGACCATTAAACCTTTGCAGTGCTGCCCTGTCACAACCATTGCACTTTTCTCTGGGAGAAAGTGCTGGCTCTGAAAAGAGCTATTTTTTGTGGTGTGTTTTTGTGTTTCAAAAACTTCAAATGGTCAACACCTACTGCAAAATGGATTGCTGTAATTCCAAAAAAGGTTGCAATGCATTTTGTATATTTCGCAGAAAAATCAGATTGCCGGCATAAGTAAGATGTACTCCATCTCTGCAAAAAATGTGTGTACTACGAAACATAATGTTTTCATTGTGAAAAGAGTACATACCAACATCTCTCAAAAAGGCACAGACAACCTTGTTAACATTGCGCCTTGTTTCTCCATTACGGGAAAATATTACTCTGGAGTTTGGATACATGTCCATGACTTTCCCAAGTCCTTCTTTCATTGCAAATTGCAAAGAGATTCCAGAAACATGTCCTAAACTGTTCCCTCCACAATGAATAATAATAATAATGTCTGGATGACACTTTGTCACCAAAGTAGCACAAAGAGGTAATAAATCCAGCCACTTCACTCCACTCAATCCATGCCAGTGCAATTCCACACGAGGGAATCTAAGATGTACAGCCACTCTGCAGCGATCTGCATGCCCCTCTAACCAATTTATCCACAAATCTCCCAAAATCCAGACAATCTGCTTTCTGAAACACACAGCCATAGCTATCTCCTCTCCTCTCAGGAAAAATACTTTCTGACAAACTCTCTGCTCACACATCACACCCAGTAAACCGTATTGACCAATCCCTTTCTGTGCTACATCTCATTTGCATCCCCCTCAACCTCAAAAATCCTGTATGTAATATGCGCTGTCCGCAGACAACTGCATTGTCCGCGGACGAATCGCAAAATCTGAGCGTGGTGAATTAAAATTTAAATAGTGTGCCCCATATCCCTTTTGAGGTTGGCTCTGAAAAGGGCATTTTGGGGTCTTTTTTGCAGATGCTTCAAAAACACCTTTTATTTTTTATTTTTTCTGTGTTTTTTTCTTATTTTCCTCCAAAATTGTTCACATAAGCTTCTCCAAAGCATCCCTTATGTTCCAAAACAACATGGCATTTCCCACAAAAGATAAAGACATGCCATCTTCTTTAAAGTAATAAACATTACCAGAGTCAATGTTGTCATTGTTGCAAAAGAACATGTCAGCTCTAAGCATAAAAGCAAATATGCCTCAGTTGATTAAACACCTAGCAATATTTTGCTGAGGACAAAAAACAGAACTATTGTCCCATATTGGCCTCGTTACAAAACCAGAAAAAAATTACCTTGGCATTTGGAAGTAGTTTCATTACTGCCTGAACCAAGTTTTCTAGATCTTTTAACAAAGTAGGGGCAATGACATAACCCAGATGCAAAGCACCATAGTGCAGGACAACCACATGTGGACTGTTAACCCTAGCCATATCTTGGAAAGCTTCTACCATTGCCTGCAAATTGAAACCAGGCAGAGTGCTCCAGACCACCTCCACTCCCTTTACATCAACATTCTTTCCCACATTCCTACATTTTGCATAATGCTCCAAATCATTCACAAATATATCTCCAAGCACCACCACCCTGACTTTCTCCACCTCGACCATCTTCACTACACACATCCTTTCTCAATACAAAGCAGAACCTCAACACCTGATTGGCTAATCCGCAAAATACACTCCCATTTCATGCTCGGAAGCCCCGGATGTGCCATGTCCTGTCTGCGAACAGCCGCGCTATCCGTGGAGCGTGTAAGTAGCACTGAGGCAGTCATTCTACCCTGTCCACTTCACTTTCTGCACCATTCCCTTGTTGGCTACTGTTAAGCAGTCACACAACCATCCACCAATCACACGCAAGACCTCTACATCTAACTCCATCATCACAATTCAGCACTTTAGATGTACTGTTGATCACTCCGAGTACAATTGCATTGTGACTACAAAGCACCTACAGCAACTACTAGTAAACTCTCCAACATTTCTACTTGCAGATTCATGCACATCCACATGCATGAACACAAAGCACAAGTATAAATATTTTTTGCACAGTACATCATACATGCCAACATTCTGACCCACCTGGGAGGGACATTTCCTCTGAAAAATCGGGACACAACATTTGTGTCTTAAGAATGCATTGGGCAAAGATGTATTTTCGGCGGGTGAGAAAATGAAAAATAACTATATTTTTCACAGAAAAATGGGGAGCCCCCCACCAAAACCGGGAGGATTGGCATGTATGGTACATGTATATCTCTTGTATAAATGCATATGAACAGAGTAACTGCCACTTACCCTGTGTAACCTGTAAAACAAGCTTACTGTCATTTCTCCCATCTGCTATGATCAAGTGTCACTTGCAAAGTTCTCTGCTCTCCAAATTTTTATTTACCCATATTATTAACTGCAATGTGCAAACTGTTATTTTCTTCATTCATTCTATCATTTCTGTAAATAGTGCATAAAATGTGCATTCAATTTCCTTTCTATACATTCTGCATATTTCACATACATTCTATCATTTAAACTTCCTTTACAAATGACTATATTAGTAATCACACACAACACACGCAGATATCTAACCAAGTGCCATTTCATGTTAAAAGATAGGAGAAATAACAGTATAATTATGGAAAAATGCTTTCTAGTGTGTTATAAAATTACACACAGCCAGGATTAGTACATGCATCTTTATTTATGCACACAGATAGCCAATATCATTTGAAAGGCTCCCAGCTAAAACACCACCACTGCCTCTACATCTGTCCTTCCAATCTAGACAGCTCTCTCATTCCAGCTGGTTGCCCATTTAGTGCTAGATTTCATAACAGCATTCAACTATGCACAGGTGCAGTCATATCTATCACATCATCTACAAACATGTACAGTGTTGTAAAGCAAGACATACAACATCTCCCCCTTCCCTTCAGTCTGCAAAACAAGCACCAGGTCCTTCCTTGCAACCCTTACTTTATTTCAGACTCTCCCATCTCCAAGCTCCACAGAATCACCCAGTACTTTAGTAATCACCTACTGAGTAATAAGCTGCTGACCCCATCAAATCTTTCTGATTTAGTTCCCACACCTTCACAAATACATACATTGCATACTTTTCCATACAGTTCCTGCCATTTACCCTGTAAAAATAGCAAACAAAGCATACGATTATTTCTTCTATCTCCTGGCATCCAATAACACTGCCTTACGAAGCCAAGTGTGCTCTGTGCGCTTACTATTGTACTCATTTCTAAAGCACATTCAACTAACAGATTATAAATAAAATATACAGAATGCAAATAGGCAAAGAAAAGTGCATGTACATGCTATGTGTATGTACATGCTATGCACAGCTATCAGAAAGCACTACTACTGCAAAAACAAAGAAATCCATGTCTACATTAACAGCGTCTGAAGTATGAACGAGAACTTAGTAGAAAACTACTTGTTCCATCCAAAAAAGTAAGTGCTTCCCCTCACCAATCCACACATCATCTCACTATCCTATTAACACTATTACACTACTACCAATCAGTACTCACATTTTTTAAAACATATCCCCTAAGCAGCCAACATACCACAATCAAAATGTATGGTAGCATTGTAGAGTTATGCTGTGGTAGCTGTGACCAGGGCCTAGAGTCTTGGGTGCATGGCCTATGGCCTTCAGCCATGCACCCAAGACTCTAGGCCCTTGCCACAACCAATGCAGCATAACACACCCATAGAAACAAACACCTCCCAAACGACCACAGCCCAAAAACATAATACATCCACCTCAAAACTATGCACTTCAATTAACATTCTAAAAAATAATTGCAACCAACGTAAAAACTCTTCAATA
Source organism: Ambystoma mexicanum (assembly GCF_040938575.1). Taxonomy (NCBI): domain Eukaryota; kingdom Metazoa; phylum Chordata; class Amphibia; order Caudata; family Ambystomatidae; genus Ambystoma; species Ambystoma mexicanum. The sequence goes on along the minus strand of NC_090930.1, from coordinate 1,275,098,595 downwards.
CGTACCCTATTCTCCCAATGCTCTTCTAACAACCCAAAATCAACATCATAGTAAACTAAAATAGCCAGTAGTGCGTCCAGTGTCTAGTATGTCCGCGGACAAGTGCAGTGACCATGGAACCTGCAAAGACATCACGCCCTTCTCCCACCTAAACAAATACAGCATTTGACCCATCTCTTACTCCCCCACCCTCTCCAAGCACCCATACACACCAACACACTCCCCAAAATTGGATTTATGCTCACTTCCAGCGCATGTCCGCTTCCAATATGGCGGGCGCATCGAAACAATTTGATGCACCTCACGCCTCAACCCAGCCAATCAGAGAGCATGTTGCATGTCCGCGGATATGAAGCAAGCCGATTATCTATCCATCACCAATCATTAGACATCCTTGAGAAATGTCTGTCTTGGATTGATCAAGCTATTTACAGAATAGAACTGGTAGAGACAATTATCTACAGCAAAAGTATTGCATTTGGGCTAATTTTCATACCCTCAATAGCTTGCTCATGCTGCTCTGAAATGTAGGTATACTTCCTGTGATGGTTACTGGGTGGCTTTGTGGCATGTGTGACTTGGCTCAAATGGCTTCTTGCATTAGAAATTAATAGGTGACTCAATGTGCACAAATGAAAAAACCTTGTCTTCATTCTTGCCTGATAAAGGGACTATGAAGGTTTAGCCTTATCAAGTTTTATCTTGTTTTAGATTTCAAATAAATGCTATATCTATGTCCGCACTATGGGTCCGATTCATGGAATAATCTGCACTGAAAAAAGGGTACTTTCGCACAAAATTGTGCACATATCACCATTCGTCAATTCATGGAACACAATGTTCAGGGTTTACCTGGGTCTTGCGAGAAATCCGTGCCGGTCCACCACGTCACTGCGACCTGAAGAACGTCTTGTGCAAGTCCCCAAGACAAAGGTCGGCCATGCCTGCGCAGCCACCTAAAAACACGTGGAATGAGGAAGAACATGCAAAAATGTGACCGTTAAGACGGACTTTCCACCATCAAACAATTGCACTGCCCATACGCGCCCAAAACAAATGTATTCATGGAAGTGAACAGGGAATGCCAGCTTGTGAAAAAGCATGCACAAATCCAGAAACACCTATGCCACACGATTGCAGACATAAACATCAATGCGCACACTGACAAATGCATAAAAAGCATGCGTGATCAACAGACGCATGGATATGGCCACGATGAATGCACCATCTGTTGCAGCAATCATCCAGAGACACCAAAGGAGGAGAGGAATGGCCAGGGCCTGGATCTTCCACCCAAGGACCAGCCTTTTTGGGATGCCTGATGAACAGGTCTATGGCAGGTATATGGATCCACCCACATATCATCCTAGACCTGTTCATGGAGTGGGATGATGACCTCACATCACCCACCATGTGCTCCCAAGCACTGAGCCCCTTGCAAAAGGTGGTCAATGCTCTGCATTTTTTGGTCTCTGACGCATTCTAGCAGACCACCGCTATAGTAGGTGGCATCTCCCAGGCCATGCAGTCTCGCTGCTTACACCAGGTGTTGGCAATCATAACTGCACATCCTTCTGTCCCAAAAGTACTAGGTGCCGTTGATTGCACCTATGTTGCTTTACATCAACCTAGAGCAACAGAGAACATCTACCGCAATTGGAAACATTGGCACTCCATCAATGTTCAGGTTGTCTGTGATGCCAAGGGCATCATTACTGAAGTGTATGCCAACTATCCTGGTAGAACACATGATAGTTACATCTTCAGGATGGCCCCGCAACACTGGGCCCAGGAAGCTGGGAAGCATGGCAACACATGGATCATTGGTGAATATGAATGGCCATGCGCATGCATGCATGTTGCACACAGACCAATAGAAACTGTCAACAAATGACAATGACAACCATTCTCACCTCAACAGGGCACAGGGCCAACCCTCTGAGCACATACATGATGATGCCCATACGCAACCCCAACACACCTGCCAAGGTAAGGTACAACACTGCCCATATTGCAACTGGGGACATAGTGGAGCGCACATTCGGAGTGCTCAAGTCACATTTCCGCTCCCTTGACCACTCTGGTGGTGTGTTGCTATAAGCACCACCAGTAGTCTGCAGGATTATTCTGGATGCATGTATCCTGCACAATGTTGCAACATGGCGTGGCATCCCAGAGGAAATGGTGGTGGCACACCATCCACACCTACATGCACATTGCTTGTGTATGGCTGGGCAAAGGGCACATAGAGAGGCTGCACATACCCTGCTTGTGCAATCTTTTTTCACATCAACTCCTTGGAGTGCACACGATCCCGCCAAATCCCAGGTTCCATTCAATAATGACAATGGGCAAATCCAATGTGCCCACAAAACCATTCTGAGAAACAGCCCTAGGAAGTGCACATTTGTGTGCATCCCTTAGAACTAAAAAGACATGTGATTTTGTGTTTCCCAAAAAAACACATTGAAGAGGGAGGGCACCAGAACCACCATGCCAACCATATAATGAAATCACCGCTTTGGCACCAAAAACATCCACTATGAATAATTAACATGCCTGTCAAATGTGTAAGAAGCGATAAATCCTGAAACAGGTCTGAGATGCAGACCATACATGGCTCCAAAAATTAACAATATATGAATATATGAATGATCCCTCAGTGACTGTATTCTCTCCTACGCACTCCTGTAAGATGGAGTCTATGGATTTTTATGTGCCTTTTAACACCAAATCAGAGCAAATGGCACCTTGTATGATACATTATGATCCAATAGTTCCTCCAATATTTAGCTTCTTGCCGAATGTTTGGCCTGAAAAAAGGGATCCTATGGCACATACCTTTAATGCCAAAATAGATAAAGATGAAGCTACATAGGAGAAAGATGAGGACATCAGTATGAACTCAGATGAGATATTTAATGCATCAGAAAACCTGCTGTCCATGTTGCATGCGAAATGCAATCACTTGGAGACTAAGTGTGCAATCATTATTGATTCATACGAATAGGCGGGAGCATCAGTGTGTGAGAGAAAGAAAGGACTCCAATGAGTAAAAGAAATGGAAGGTGTCTCTGTGAAAGGAAGAGAGTTGCAGGAAAGTGGAAATGCAGAAAAAAGCGTAAGATTGGCAAAAAGAAAGCACAATGTGTACATCAAGCGTTCATGTACAAAAATAGAACTGTGAAGACGAAAAGAAAAAAAAACATGGTGCTCCGGATGTAAATAATATTCTGGGGCAGGGGGAAAAGAACACCCCAATTAGAGAATTAAAACAAGCAAATGCTGGGGTTGAAATAATATATGTTGATCAAATAATATATGTTGATCAAGAAGAAAAATTACCACCAACCCCACTAAATATTAGCTGTCCAGTAGCAAAAGTGCAAACGACATTACCGGAGGCCTGGGTGACAAAAAACCCTAATTCAGAAGCAGTCAATTGTAGTGCTCAAGGGGAAATAAAACATAATATGATGGGGCAATGCAAATTACCCAAGTGCATCAGGATAAGCCTCCATCTCCTCTAAATTGTGTGGCAGTACTGTGTGTTTTTCAATCTATTGTGCCCCTGAGGGTAATTATATCAAAGGATATAAGATTGGTTGACCAGTCAGAAGAAACAAATCAATATATCACCAATGTGTGCTTTGAAACTGAGGCAACTTTGAATTACATCATGTGATTTGGCGTAGACTCACTGTGCATGGGCTATGCTGTCCAAGGAGCAGAGATACCGGTTGTGAAACAACGGTACATGATATTCCCACATGGGCAGCCTACCACTAAGAAAACAGTTAAAGGTGGTGCCATCCTTGTCCCCAATAACTCCATTAATAGTAATACACTTAGTTAGCGGGCTAATGAGGTTCCATCTATTCAAAATAACCTTGAGGAATGTGGTGCTGAAAAGACAGCACTTCTTCAGGTCGCTAAAAATATGAATGGCGTCCTAAAAACCATACCTGAAGGCTACTGGCAATGGTTGCCATTGACTTTTAAGCAACACTTTGCGGACACACGGCAATGACCTAACCCATTAGCACTGCTGTATTCCTGGAAGACCAGAGGGCACACACACCTATTTGAAGAGGAAGACCTGATTGCAAACTTGGCACTGTTCAAGGTGGTGGCACTTCAAGAAACATGGTTAACAGCTGAGGTGCAGCTAGATGATAGAAGCACTGTCCATCAGGTTGCCTCAAAAGGCCTTCTTGGAAGACCAAAAGGAGGATTGCTCTTATCTGTCCAATTCCCTTGGAAGATAGAGAAGTTACCTCTGTCGACGGAGTATGTGTTGCTTACTAAAATATCTTGGTTGACATTAATAATCATAGTAATTAATGTATATGATCCCCCGAGTATGGTAATGATAAAAGAAAATGTGACAATACTCGACACTGTGCTAAAGTTGTATAATAATCTCCATCCCATATGGCATATGGCTGACTTTATTGCAAAAATTGGAGATCTTGGCCTCAATGAAGAGTGGCCGGGGAGATTGCATAGATCTGCGACCAATTGCCAGACTCATAATAGACAAGGGATTAAATGGTACAAGATATTACAAGCACATACACTTGTGAAATTAAATGGCCAGACACCAGGTGATTCTGAAATCGCCTATACTAGAATTGAGGGTAGGGCTGCTGTAACTCTCGATTAGATCTTCTCAAATAATAAAGCCATACGATATATTAGGGATATGGGTATTGTAGCGCGGGAGGAGAATGATCACCTGCCGCTATGTCTTCTATTCGACATTCCTTGTCAAAGAGAAGAGGGTACTGACTATGATGCAAATGGGATGATTTATATAAGTGAAGGTAAAAATCGTATATTGTGGCACCATGGAAACATAGACAGAGCGACTCAAGTAGTTATGTCCCTATTGCCTGAGTTCACACGTGAAGGAGAATCGGGCAAAGAACAGTGATATATTAATGATATCCAATTTCTCTGAATTAATGACCAATATTCAAAAATTAGTAGCAGAGAGGCAACCCTAGAAAACTGTAGGGGGACGATCTAGCATAGTCTTACCAACAAGAACTGGTAATGACAAAATGATTAATGAAGCGAAAAAGAACCTCTGCACTATGATAAAGAGTGTGTTGATACAAAGGGATATCACATCATCAGAATATGAAGTAGCATGCCCGATTAAAAATCTGAAAAAGAACTATAAACAAAGGTTAAAATCACATAAAAAAGATTGTGAGATCAAGCAATGGCAAAATGGCAAAAAATAGCAAGGTTAGCATTATCAAATAACATTCTGGGACTATGACAACTTCTTAGAAAAGATAAAAAAACTTGATTTGTCTGTTAATTGCATAACTGAAGAAACAAGGGGAAAATATATAAATGAAACATTGGGTAGAGTAGAATTGCCAGGGAATGTACTACCGATTCCAAATGTAAACTGGGTTTGTGGGGCCTCTGAACTGGACATAATCGCAATAATCAAAAATTTAAAGAATTCACGTGCAGCAGGCCTTGATGGGATATGCAACTTGGTTATTAAAAAACAACCTGAACTATGGGGAGCTGCATTACTCCTAGTATTTAAACAAATAGGTACATTAGGTGTTATTCCCCCCTCGTGGAAAACCAGTCACATTCTAACAGTGCATAAGGAAGGGGTCTGGAATAAACCAGCAAAATATCGATTATTAGCGATGTTAGACATTCCTTCAAAAATCTTCACAAGGGTACTGCTGCATGAATTGAATGCATGGATTGTTGAGAAAAAAATCTTACCTATCAATCAAATAGACTTTTGGGAGAAATCGTGTACCACCCATAACTTGTTGATGTTAACATCAGCAGTTGAACACGCATGGGGAAGACGAAACTTAGACATTTTCTGTGCATACATCGACTTTTCCGCTGCCTTCGATACAGTGCAGCCTAATAGATTATGGCAGAAATTGAACTCATGGGGTATTCCACAGGGTTTGTTATGAATGCACATGTTGCTCCATACAGACACAAGTGTAAGAATAAGACTGAAAGCAGCACAAAGTCTCTTTGATTTCATGGCAACCAGTTGTGCGGTAAACCAAGGGTGCATGATTGTGGCCAGTTTATTCAATTTATATTTGGCAGATATGAAGGCAGCCTTTGAGATACCCAAAGCTAACCCTGTGAAAATTAACAATGTCTTAATTGGATGGCTTGCATATGCAGACGATCTGTTAATATTAGATTACACACCAGTGGGTCTGGAACATATGTTAAATTAATTAGCTGTATACTCTGGGGAGAATGGCTTGACAATCAATATTGAAAAGAGCAAAATAATGGTTTTCTCCAATAAACATAGACAAGGAGATACACATGTAAACTACCGTCCAAAAAGATTGAACAGGTGCCCACATATAAGTACCTTGGCATAATAATTGATGAGAAGCTGAAATGGGAGCAACAATTTTTAGCCTTGAAAACACGGTGTCTTGTCTCAGCAAACATGCTGGGAATATATATAGGAAGAAATAACGGTTATTCAGCGTCGGCAGTAATCACTATCTATATGGCAAAAATAAGAGCAATTCGATTGTATGCTGTGGATTTATGGGGACACAAATTTGAAAAACGCCTTGTGATGCTTGAAGTTAAAATATTGAGGAAATTATTTTTTTTTTATTTTTTTTTATTGATTTAGTTGAATCTCAACTTTTCAATAAACAACAACATTTTAAATAATAAAAGAATGTTTACAATATTAAAAGTAATTTTTCCTCTTCTTAATTACATGAGAAAAATAAAATATAAAAAATAATGTTCTTCTTAGTAGTTCTATGTACAGAAATTGAAAGAAAGTTAAAAAAAGTAAACTTCTTTCTAGTTCATATACAAAGATTAAGAAGGCAATGCATTATCATATAAACGTGTATAGTAATTCAAATTGTCACTAATAACTAATAACTATCAGCTGCTATTAAAAGAACTAGATAAAGAAGAGAAGAATTGTGAAAACATTCACCACATTTATGTTATGTCTCAATTCCAATATGGTTAATAAATTTCACAATCGCTATCTGAACCTTAGTGAGGCGAGTATGATAAAGCTTTGTCCATAGTTCATTAGATGTCAATGATCTATAATGTTCAAAGTACGGTTTGAAATACAATATCCGTTTCAACGTTAAAGCAGAGCATTCCGTACATAAATGTTCCATAGTCTCTTTCTGGTTTTCAACACAGCAGAATCGACAATAGTTATCAGCATTTGATATGAGCCTTCTTCGGGCCTGTATTTGTTTGGTGTTAGATAAATTTAGACGAAAGCGTAAATATGTTCCTCTTAGTTTGACGTCTGGGAATTTTAGTAGGTAAGACTCGGTCCTGCCCATCTTTTTACATTCAAATGGGATTTCCTTAAATGATGTGTACCGCTTGCACTGTTCTATCGTATTAATCCAATCAGTTTCCCATATCTTAGTCTTTGCTTTAGTAGGGTTAGATACAAGGAGCTCTATTGTGATGCTTGCTGCGTCCATTACATGTTGAACAGGTTCTCTCCATGTACTTGGAAAAGAGTGATTTGATAATAGCATATACATGGCTATTTTCTTTATTAGCAACTCTGTATGTGAAGCCATGACCAGCTTTCTGTAAAGGTTTATTACACGCCAAGTATACATTCCAAATAGTGACAGCAGACCTAATTCATATCGTAATATCGGCATAGGCAAGCTATTCGGCAGACCAAGGATACTTTTCCAGTAAAAGCCTTCAATTTTAGACCAAAATTTCTCCGATCTGGGTGCTTTGGTATCAGACCCATAGAGTGTAATTGCCGTAGCCTTTTGTAAGTAAAATGTAATAGCAGCAGATAAAGTAAACTTTCCCATTTTTGCTTGTATAATCTTAGCTTGGGCAGCTGCTGTTTTCATCTTTATTTCTACAGATCTAACATATGGTAGATCTGTGACATTATTGTTAACATTTATACCCAAATATGTATACTGGTCAACGACCTCAAGTGTTTTACCATTAAGGTGCCATTTACATTTTTGTATTTTAGTCCGAGATTTCAGAAGGCAGCACAGGATCTTAGTTTTTTCAATGTTAATTTCTAAATGATTTTTGATGGCGTATTCTTTCAGAGTGGTTAGTAGTTTCTGTAATCCAACCGGAGTTTTAGACAGTAATAGCAAATCATCTGCATAGAAAAGCCACGGAAGTGGGGCAGCACCAAGTTTCGGAGGGTCTGACTGTACAGATGCAAATTCTACTCCCAAGTCAGCAATAAAAAAATTGAAGATGGTAGAGGCAAGGACACATCCTTGTTTCAGTCCACTATATGTCGGGACAGGCAGTGACAACTTGCCATCTGTTGTAAGTCTGATCTGTATGGTCGTATCTGTATGTAACTGTGTTATGAAAGAAAGTAAGACATCTGGACATCCGGCAGCTGTTAACTTTTGCAACATTAGAGATCGGCTAATAGAGTCAAAAGCCGACTTGAAGTCGACAAACGCCAAGTATATTGGTTGTTTTGATTTAATAATTTGTTGTTGAATTGCTGTTATGGATATGAGGTTAATGGAAGTGCCCATTCCTGGGACAAAACCCGTCTGATGTGGGTCAAACAAAGTATGATTGTTAATCCACAGGGTGAGTTGTCTCAATATAATTTGCGATAATATTTTTGCTGGAATATCCAGTAAAGCAATCGGTCTATAACTAGAGGGTAACTGTCTATTGCCTTTTTTGAAAATAGGCACAATTATAGACTTCCTCCAGTTAGATGGAATTCGATTTGTGTCACAAACTTCGTGATATATTAAGAACAATATTTGTGCCCATATATCATGGTATGTCTTCAGGGTAACATTGGAAAGGCCATCAGGGCCCGGGGCCCTCGAAGAACTCAACTTTGCTATAAAGAATTTTATATCATCTATGTCAAAAGCCAACAAATCTTTGGGCAAACTGCCATATGATGGTATGTATGGACTTTCATCTTTGGCAGCATATAATTCTAAGAAATGATTCATCCATACCAGCTCCGGGACAGCATTTATCTGTAAGGATGATTGCGATGTTAAAGATGTTCTATGCAGCAAGTGCCAGATTGCTTGAGAGTTCTTGGAAGCCACCGCACAAAGAAGCATTTTGCTGTCCTGTTGTAACAAAAGAGCTTTGTGAGCCCTAATCCAATGTTGGTACTTACTTTTAAGAGTTTTTATTAATGTTAAATGATTATGTGATTTATTAATTGTAAGATTCCTTATTTCTTTTCTTAAAAGAGTTTTTCTTGTTCTGACCTCAGGGTCATATTGATGTTTGTGACAGAAAAAAGGTTTATTGCTTTTTGTTTTCACCTCAACAAATAGATGTAGTATAGATGTATAATCACAGTTTCTCGAACCGCACCTGTTTTTACCGGACCAGTGTGTTGCTAGGTTGTCATAGAAACTTTGTAATTTATCGTGATTCCAAATCAAACCATTTCGTCCACTATTAATGTGGATTTGTCCACTCATATTATCTATGTTGGTAAGGGATGAGGTAGGTTCCAATACCAAGACATAATAAGCTGCTCATGGTCACTTTGATTTTGCTTCCGAATGTTGAAGCTCTTTACGCATGTAAACATGTTATGATCTACATATATAAAGTCCAAAGTAGCATATTGGGTTTGCCTTCGCCAAGTTGGCTGAGCGGGTACATCACCTTCTACTGAACCATTGAGAAGTAACATTTGCCTAGTTTCCATGAATTCAACCCATCCACGTTCCGTCTCATTATACAAAGACTTTGTGTTAGACAGATCATGTAAGTTGAGATCACCCACAATAATAACATATGTAATAGACATATCAGCCACAATCATGTCCATAGTTGCATACATTAGTTCAAAAAAAGTATCCTCACTCTTTGCCATATGATTCCAATATATATTCACCAGTGCCATGGTATAAAATGACACCACGATTTTGACCACTTGAATATATGGACTTGGAGTTACCCAATTCGTCAAAGTTAAACCACTAGAATTTTTGACAGCCACAAGTAGTCCCGCCATTGGTCGACCTTTTGCAGGACTTATGGCTGGATTAATAACAATCGAGTGGTTATTCCATACGGGAGGCGTGCCTAACCATGTTTCCTGTAATGCAATTATATCAAAATCATCCAATCCACTCAAAGTGTTATTAAACAGATGGCTGTGACCTCGGGTATTCCAAGATAGGAGAGATAAGGGTGTGATGGAATCAGTTCTTAATGGCTATGAGTTCTCAATACATCATTGATGTTGTGGATTCACACGGCTTTGGTAAGCTCTACTTGGTGTCTGTAAGTTATCTCTATTGTTGGAATTTCTGGTCGAAAGTTGCAGGTTAGGTGTCAAAGTTCCTGCGAACTTATCCACTAAGCTGCTATAGTTTGCAAAGGATCCATAAGTCAATGTGAAGCCCAAGCTATAGATGTCATCCTTAGCCTGCCATATAAGATTTAGAATAGCTCCTGATCGTATCCATAATCTAGCACTCGTAAGATCATTTTCATGGAGAAAGTCAACCCTATCTATGTCCGTGGTTGATACATCCTCCAAAGAGATGACATCAGTTAGAATGTTCAAAACAGAGGTCCTGTTGAGATCATATCTCTGGTTTATATCGGATCTACACTGTATTATTAATGTGTGGGAAGGAGGAGGTTTTGAAAATTGCCGGCTATTTTGAATTGTTTTGGTGTTATGCTCAGAATGACTTTTAGTGTTCTCACTTATGATGGGTGTAAGTAGATTTCTCTCCGACCCCTTAACATCTTGGAGATGTGTACCAGATTGCTTTTGTGAACCAGATATGATTGCATTGCCTTTTGATTGATTAGCAGTTCCTGGACCAGAGAAAAAGTGCAGCATTAACCTTTCCATGTCAGCAAGCCTTTTTTCCTGCATATTAGACACGTCAATGGCACACTGGTTGGGTGGCACTAGTGGTTGATTTAGAGCAAGAGTAGCCCCTTTTTCAGTAAGATCTTTGCTTGTTGGGATCTCATTTGTTTTTATTGCCTCTAGAATTTCATCCAAAGGCTCTCGGGGTGCCAAGTCAGTGACTGGAGGCAAGGTATCATTTTTGGTTTTGTTTACTTTTTTCCTACTGATGTTCACATATTTATTGCTGATGGCAGCACTTACATCTAGAATGTGTTTATTAGGTCGAGTCAAACTTTTAATAAATGATTTGGATGCGGTGCTAGTGGGCAATGAAGGATTCTTGTGATTCTTCGTCTTTTTGACGGGTATTACGTCCTTATTTTGTTTCCGTGATGCGCTAGCAGTTTTAGAAAAAATACCAAAATCCACAACTGTACCTACTGAATTTAAAGGCGTAAAGGTTGATTCTTTGATAGTGGACATACTAACACTTGCATTATCATCCGAAGTCAGATTTTCATTTACAGTTTGAGTACAGACACAAATCATTGAAGAGTCCGAGATCTCAACATGGGAGAATCGGGGGCTCACAGATTTCAGTGAATTCAGCTCTTTTCCTTTCAATTTAGGGCTTTCCAAAGTGGCGGGTGTCAATATCAATTTTTGGCTGTCCTCAAAGGTTTTTTGCAATGTTTGACGTTGTGTAAAGAGCTTATGTAGGGTTATGTTAGTCTCTAATTGTTCTTTAGCTATAGTGTGGAGTGTGGCTGTCTGTGAGTGTAACTTCGCATCAATGTGCTCATACAATTTGAACATCGTAGTCAGGGCCAGATTCATGGCCACTAATGTGGGCTGGAATGTAGCTTCCATTACTAACTTTATCACAGGGGATTTTTTTTTATCAGAGCCTCTCAGCGGTGAATGTTCGGAAAATGAGATTGACAACGGTGAAGTGATAGGAGCTGTAGCAGGGAATAAAATAGGAAATTGTGAGAGAGAGGAATAGTGAGATACGTTGATATCCCCAGTACCTTCTTTAGGGATTCTCGCATTCACTGGGGTGTGGTTAGGGATAGCTTCATTTTGTGATGCTGAAATGTTTTTTGTAGGACTGCTAGCCTCACTGTCAGCTAACATAATGGAACTTTTGTTTTGTGCTGAGGAATTATTCTCAGCTGAACAGTTCGTAACCAAATCAATGAGATCCGTAACCGAACTAGTGTTAGCGGTTTTTAGCGACAGTGCACTAGAACCTAGGCTTGCAGCCATCACCAATTGATCCGGTAGGGTATGAATGAGACTGGGGCTAAGTGTTTCCAACAAAGGGAAGGAAGTCACTAAGGCCTCCATTGTGGGTGCAGGAGTAACTCCCTTCAATGGACTACTTACATCTGTAGCAGCCACATTTTCTATATTTGCATCGGCTATAAGGACAGTTCCTGCGCTCACTGGGTAGAAGGAGCGGATATCTGAGGACACTGCGGTCAAAGCTCCTCCCGCCAAACTTTTCAGTCTGGCACTATTTTGTTTCTCCTTAAGTGGCGTGTACTTTAGCCGCTGTACCAGTCTAAGGGTTTCCAATTTTGACGGCATATTAGACTTTAAAGTATATAGGTGATGCAGCATAAAATAATTATTACGTCAGACACAAGACAATAAGTTACCCCTCCAGTCCCCTCTGCACTTACTTCAAACAATAAGTCAGTGTTGGAGATATACTACCATGCACACTTTCAGCACTCACGATAATCGATCTAGGAAGCACTGTTAGTTTTAATACTTTGAATTCAACCCTATGTAAGCATAAGCATAGACTGCGCTACACCACCCAAGCAAGCTTTATCTCAAGAAACCTCTTAAGATGCACTATCTAATTAGAACTAGAATACATGCTCACCGTTCTCCGTTCTCAGTTAACAGCGAACAGCGTACTTTAAAGTACTTAAAGGTGCGTGCGCAGGTGCGCTGCACCCTGGGTATTTGTAGTTGCTGGGAGGGACTGTCAGGGGGCGGGTTCAATAACACCACACCAATCACTGACTCTCTAGGAATCAAAGCGAAAGGGAGACCGTGTTAGCACGCAAACGCACGTTACCAATAAAGTGTGCTAATTCAAGCTAATCAGTGCATTAACACAGCGTGATGGCGTGATGACATTTTACGTTTAAAACAGCTTGAACAGACCCAAAAGCAATCACCTAGGTCAGGCAACTTCTGTGTCACAGAAAAGTACGTCCTCCTCCAGAAAGCAGTCCTCTGCAGCATGCAATGTCCGTGGAACTTCAAACAAAAGTCTTCCCAGGAAACAAACGATTTTCGAACGTTTTTGCAATGTGTGCCACAGCGAACAGCGTACTTTAAAGTACTTAAAGGTGCGCGCGCAGGTGCGCTGCACCCTGGGTATTTGTAGTTGCTGGGAGGGACTGTCAGGGGGCGGGTTCAATAACACCACACCAATCACTGACTCTCTAGGTCAGGCAACTTCTGTGTCACAGAAAAGTACGTCCTCCTCCAGAAAGCAGTCCTCTGCAGCATGCAATGTCCGTGGAACTTCAAACAAAAGTCTTCCCAGGAAACAAACGATTTTCGAACGTTTTTGCAACGTGTGCCACAGCGAACAGCGTACTTTAAAGTACTTAAAATGATTTAGATTGCCTCAATGTGTCAGTGTGGAATACTTGTACTTGGAGTTCAATATTATAGGGATCTTGTAGGTCAATGTGTATTGTCCTATGAAAAAATGTGCAAATTGCAAATAGATACGATAATAGTTCCATATGTGAAAGCATTCTTGAACCTCCGAGGGAAATGCGACTATTGGAATAATTGGCATTTTGCAAAGTATACATAGGAAATGGAGGCTGGGAAGCGACCCTGTGTCCACTATAACGCGATTGAAATTATGGCTCAAAAGAAAATAAATCACCATAGTTATGAGCAAAATATGGTAAATTTGGCATTGTTAGCACATAGTGGATTCTATTGTGAAGAGAGATTGTCTGGAATCATGCCACCGATCTATATAAAGGCCTACCCCAGTATAAGAACTTTTCACACTTATCTACTACTTAAATTTAATATGTCTGAGGCGTTAGAGACGAAAGGTGACAGATTAAGACTTGCTTACGAACACAGGAAATGTCGCCTATGTGGTAACAATTTCACTGAGTCTTTATACCACTTGATTTTGAATTGTGAAAGCCTGATCAACTTGAGAACCAAGTATTTTAAATCTTATAATAATACAATTGATATGAATGAAAATATGGAGCTATGGATGCATTTAATGAGAGGAAATTATATTAATTTAATATATTTCTCAGTACTATTTTATGTACAGATTGTGGCAATTTTAAGATGTATTGAATAATGTATTTTAGTTTTGATAAGAATTTTAAATTTTTGGTGTAGTTGAATTATGTATATGTAATGTTGTATGTCTTTTGCTATACGAAGCCAAATTTGGCTAGTTGTATATCTAAAAAACTTGAACTTGAAACTTAACGTGGACACAAAATACTACAAACACAATGGTATACTGATGCACACATTTCCTAGAATGTGCATGATGTGAACACAGATGTCCCTATTGTGAGGTGTATAAAAGCAGCGCAGTATTGATCCATGTGTGACACAATCTGTCAACATGACCACAATAAACCCCTTTACAAAAGAACTAAATAATAAGAGGTACATGGCAATTGTGACAAAGAGGGTGACACACCAGAATGGCCATATCCAGACATGCAGCAACTAATGTAGCCATTCCATAACAATCAAGATAAATGCAAATCTTATCTGCCCCCTTGGCATGCAGTCGACAGTCACATTTCATCCCATGAAATAGCCATCTTTACCTGACAAGGATCTGCAGACAATGGACCAAATGATACAGGGTGCAGCTAACACATCCATGCACCCAAACCCTCAGGACCCACGGGTCCCCTTCACTGACATACAATACATGCAAACATGTGTCCCAGCACACATGCAGCAACCCCTGCACACTGCATGCAAATCAAACACACACACTTACAAACAACAACCCCCACACTGCCTGTCCCCCTGAAAGACATGCAGCAAATGTGCATGTCACATATCCCCATTCATAAGATGATGGAACATACACAACACACGCATCAGTCAACATACTGCATGAAAATGAGAAAACATCACATGTGCAGATAACTCAGCCCCAAAAAAGCCGGGACACCCCTGGAAGACTATCAATTACATGACAAGGCATGCCATCACCTGCATAGTATTGGGACAGTGCACTGAACACAGTCATGGGAGCCCATGATGCAAAGCACAAGAAGGCAAGTACACAAAAACTTACCACTTGCACTCCAGGCAGGATCATGCTTGACGCAGCACATCACAGACGCCGAAGTCAGACTGGAAGGCTGGCCACTGAGGCAACTGCCATGCAAAGCATAAGCAAACATGAGAAAGCGATGTTATACTGCAAGCAAGGATACATGCATGCCACATGTAGGATGCAAAGTAAAGGTCCAAGGTCAATGCAGACTTCATTGTGACAGCATAAAATTGGTACAATTGTGCATTCAACTGAATGCAGCAATGCCATGCACGCAGCTGCAGTCAACTCGAAGCTGCAAACACCATGGTGCAGCATGCAACACCAACACCGTGCAACATAATGTGCTGATTCACAACATAGCATCCCAAAAATGTGCATCAATGTTTTCATGGTTGTGGCTCATAACTGGGGCTGCACACCATAATTGGGGAACCCTAAGCTAGAGAGACGGTGGACGTCCCAAAAATAAAAAGAAAATTCCCCTCCATGGGCTCACAGATTGCATTTCTATGGTGGACTGGGGGGCATGTCTGTGCTAGCACCCCCATCCTGCGATGAATCTGAAGGTGGAAGTGGTGCTGGAGGCTCACCATGCAGTTGCCTGGCCTGGTCTTCAGTGGCAGCCGCCATGCGTGACACTGATGAATACACCAGAAGACTGAGGGCTTGGAGGTCACTATGCACAACCTCACAGGTTGCACCGAGTTCATCTGAGATTGTCTGCCTCAATGATAACATCTCCTGGCGGAACAGTCTTCTGCTGGCTACCTCTTCCTCACGGATTGCAGCTCTGTGGGCCAAAAACGTACACCTTAGGGCTTCACTGTGTTCCTGAACCTCTGCAAGCAGGGATGCCTGCAGACACGGCAGATCTGCCCGTTGGCCCCTGATGTTGGCCTCCAGGCACACCCTGTGGATGCAGCATGTGAACCACATGACCTGCAGCTGTTGCTCCACCTGTGTTGCTTGGGGCATTATGGAAGTGGCCACCCTATCATGCCTCAGCCAAGCTCTCATATGCAGCACCCTGTTGGTGTGCAGAACGCAACACCTGCTTCTCCCACTCTATCTGCACAGCCTACACATGTCCCGCACATGTGTGGGTCCCACACCTGCCTGATCCAAGGGAGCATGGCCCTTGCTGTGATGTCTCTGTCCCTGGCTGCAGGACGACAACACTCCCCGGATCAGAAACCTATACATGGGAGCATGGCCTTGCAGCCGTAACAACCACAGATGGGCGTGCTACCACTGACTGGCCTTGTTAAGGCACCTGACCCCCTGCAGACTCACTGGCCCCAATTGATCCACCCATTGGTGCACTCACCTCGGCCAGCATTGAGGACTGCACTTCCAGATCATCATCAGAGCCAGTTGAGTCCAAAGAGTCAGAAGTGTTGGCAGCACGGCTCAGGATGGCCTGTAGTACCAGTGGGTTTTCACGGTCTGCCACACCACATCCTCCACTGGTGGTCTGAAGAACCACAGACTCTTCTTCATCCTCTTCCTCCTCCTTTGCATCTGGTGCCTCCTCACCTGAACATGAACAGAAAAAGACATGTAGAGTCATGTAAAACATGTATACAGTAAACATGTGTATCGCATTGCTGTCATGCAACTAAATGCAGGGCATGTCACCATAAGAAATACAGCATCCACCCACTATGGACAACAAGCTATCTGAGCGTGGCATATGCAGACTGGCAAGAAAATTCCCTGCTCTGGGCCATGCTGCCAGTGAACACATTTCCAACCAACAGGGTCGTTAAGAAGCACATTATGGCCCATGGCACCGCAAACTGTTGACCAACACCAGTGAAATGGGCATGGACATGTGTCTCTGTGACATGCAATCACATCACATGGCAACATGCAGACACACATATACACATCCAAGTCCACATCCATCACATGCCACACCAGTGTTGTCTTGGTACAGGGACTCTACACAATGGGAACATGCTGTAAGTCTTGGGAAAAGGAAACAGTCCCAGATGATGTATGGCAGTAAGAGTACCACCCTGGCAAGGTTCGTGAAGTGGAGAGGGTAAGTCAATGGAGTTGTAGATAGGAACAAGGTACAGTGACCTACAAGAGAGAGAGGGGCATGGACCCATGGAGTGTGGGCTGAGTGTGGGAGAGTAACATGGAGCAGGCCTCACAACGATTTGCCTCAGGAGTCATTGCCATTGGGGCAGCAACGATGTGCACAGTCTAGACATATGCACACTCAGGGCACAACATAAGACATGTTGTTTGTCATCTTGGATGTTCTATGTAGCATGGAGGCACATACATACATGTGTGAAAAGAGATTCCATACCCTGCAGGGCATGAAGTGTAACTCCTATTTCAGAGAGAGCAGAGCAGAGTCACTGACATCAAGGTTTCAGCAAACTGTGCAAGTTGTGGTATCATGTTGCAGATGTTGCATGTTATGCTAGTGGGGGATGAGTACTGTCACACAGACATGTTTAACTGATGTACAAAACATGTTTTGTATCCACTCTTGTGTACACTGGACAGGAGTTAGTACACCACATGACATGGTTCACCTGGGGCAGTCATTCCAATCCAGCCAGATATGCACCACAATTATACATCTTGGTGATGCTTTAATTCACATACTCAGGATACACAATGTTGGGCACTCTATGGCTATGTCCTCGTAATTTTCCAGGCATCCCAAGGCTTGCACCTGCTCTAGTAGACTGAATTGGCTCATAGCCTCTTCATGGACGGTCAGCTCCTCTTCCTCTGTTGACTCCCCTCGAGTTGGCACAGCAGAGGCGAGGTTGGCACCCAGCTTGGACATGGTGCGACGGGTGAGATCATTCCAGTGCTTCACTACCTGTGCAGCAGTGTGCTTCTCAAACCCTAAGGCATTCATCTCATCCATGGCATGCTGCCAATGCACCATACGCTGAGCTGGTGTATGTGTGCTTCCCTGATGGTGGCACACGTCACGGTGGTGAAAGGGCACGTAGTCCATGAGTATCTTGAGTTCTTCATCATGGAAGTTTTTCTTCCTCAACATGCCAGTGTCCTGTGCTGTGTCATGGGTTTGAGCCTGTTCCTGCTGTGTAGGCTTTGCCTTCTTGCCACGAGGTGTTGGTACCACCCCTGTGTGGCTGGGACCACTCTGGGTTCCAGATGCCAGACCACAAGTGGGCAGGGCATTGATATGATATGATATGGCATTTGTAACGCGCCTATACACAAGTGTTTCATTGCATTACCCCCTGTAGCTGGGACAGCTGCTTCCACAGCACATCCCTTAGCCTTTCAGGCTGGGACAGCTGTGTCCACAGCACATTCCTTGCCCTTTTGTGCTGGGACAGCTGCTTCCACAGCACGTCCCTTTTCCTTTCTGGCTGAGACAGCTGCTTCCACAGTACATCCCTAAGCATTTTGGGCCAGGACAGCTGCTTCCACATCACGTCCTGCAACCCTTGGGGCTGGGACCACTGCTTCCACAGTTTGTCACTGATCCCGGCCGTGTCTTCCCCCTTTCCCTTTTAGGGCCTTTCCACTCCTGTTCCAGGTGTAACAGAAATATGGAAGGCACACCAAGTAATTGTCCTTGGCAATTTGAGTGAGGGGGCAGTCTACATGATGGAAGACATAGTTCTGTGGTCCAGCAAGGCTCAATTGTACCCCAGGTGTAAAAAGTACGGTATGCGTAATTCACAGGCACCCCAAAATAAAAATAAATTTGTATGCAATAACATGATAGCTTCCAAAAAAAGAAACAAGCGGCACGTGATATGCAGTGGCACCCAGCTACACATAAAATGTGTATGCGAACTCCAGAAAGCTACCAGAAAGGTAAGAATAGTGGTAGGTGATACACAGGGGCACCCAGAGTTGACAAAAATGCATATGCGAATCACTGTTAGCCTCACAAAAATCAAAATTAGATGTGTGTATGCGCGGAGGCAAATCCCCCTCCAAAATTAGAAGTTTGTACTGTCCATGAAGTGAACAGATTGCGTGGCACCCCAAAATACACAATACTCCACTCGTCCATCTCCTGAAGTTGACATCCTGGTGGAGAAGGTTTTGGAGCATTATGATGCCCTCTTCCACCCTGTGATGCAATGTGGCAAGGAAGAACATCAGCAGATCCTGGACGGGATCCTGGATGCCATCACCGTGGAGGGGGTGACACTCTGCACCTTCAAGACCATGCAGAAGCGCTGGGAAGACCTGAAATCCAGGGCCCATGGCAATGCCTTGCGCTATGTCCAGGCCGGTGCAACTGCAGAGGTGCAGCACACGCGCAGGTGGCGGATGTTAGCTGACAACATACGGATCCTGGAGAAGTTCTACCTGGCGCTGCACTCCTAGGTCTGCGAGTTATGTCAACGTCTGGAGTCGACTGGTGAGTAGCCATGTGGTGCAATCCTCTACGGTGCATGTGCTCTGTGCATGTACCAGCATGTTGGCAGTGACCTTCTTAGGCTTGCAACAAGTACATTTCCAAGATCGATGTCTGCGTGCATGCCCCAGACATTGTTATCCCTGTGTACATTCAGACCTAGTTGTATTTTAAATGCGCTATCACTTGCATTGTGTGTTGTAGTACTGGCTTGCAGACAGTGCACATGCAATGTTACTTGTGTCTGAGATGTGCCAGGGTGACAGGTGTGCCAGTTGAGGTAGTATTACCTCTGTCATGTGCATGCATGATGCTCATGTGTATGTGCCAAAAATGGGAATGTGTGACTGGGCATCACTCATGCCTGGATGCAACATGTGCATTTGGATGTCTTGCTTAGTCGCATGGAGGAATCGCAGTTCACAGGACTCTGATGTGGTTGGTCATCGCACTGCTTGGGGCCTCTCAGTTGATGTGTGTATGTCCGTGATGCTATGACATGCTCACATGTGCATGTGCAAATGATGAATGTGTGTATAGCATGCACAATTGTTTGGTTGTGACAGTGGCAAGTAGATTGACGTGATTGTGTGGAGTGATAGGCAGGTGTCTGCATGGATGTGGATTGCATGTCCATGTTTGTGGGTGTGGAGGTTGATGGTTGTTGCCTTGACAAGTCATGTTCATGTGAATGTTGGTGATGCCACGCCGGGGTTGGTGCAGTACAATGATGTTTCTATTATGTGTCTCATTTTCCACAGTTGCATCTGATGAAGAGGGCAGAAGCAGTGCTGTGGAGCATGGCTGCAGGGATACCTCCACCATGGAGAGGTGCAGGCCCCAGCCACGCCCCCATGATAGCTCGTCTCAGGGGAGCGATGTGGCTGTGGCAGCGCTGGTGACATTGGGCATGACTGCTGGGGGTGAGTCCAAGAAGGTGAAGGTGGGAGGGGACTCCTCAGCAATGGTGGGGACAGCTGATGCAACACAGGGGCCCATCCATGGCGGAAGATGCCCCAGAGTCACCCAGGTTGACGGAGGGGTGGGAGTGGAGGTGGCCATTGCAGCCCAGCCCATGGGGTTAGGTGGGGGTGTTGAGGAGGGTGTGCCTACTGCAGTCCTGTCCCAGGGGCATGAGGTTGTGCAGACCACATTGGAGGTGCCTGTGCAAAATCGAATGTCTGGGCAATCGGATGCAGCAGAATGTGCCTGCCAGGATGTCTCTGTTAGGCAGAATCACATGCAGTATCCTTTGGGAACACAACATGCAATAAAGACTACAAGTGTCAGTAAAATGTCACCTTTGGTATAAGTGTGTACTACACAGTTATGTTGTAGTAGTGGCTGAGCAGCCAGATGTATCTCAAGAGTTGAGTGAGCAATTGAACAAGTTACACAAAGGACCAACAAATACAGTGGTTCAAACAAACACTTACTCAAGGTTTCTTGGTAAAAGAATATAGATTTATTTACACAGTCAGTTTGAAAACATTACACTAGCAAGAGCAGCTCAATATCACCATCTACTATACTACAATACACAACCAATCAGTTTCTGAACAAGTTCAGCTCCCCTGAAGTGGGAGTAAAATGGCACTTCAGTTACTTTAAAATGGGGTAAACAAAGACAAGGTTATACGAATCATTAGCACAAATACTTTCATAGGCAGGGCAAAGGGTGTCAGTGAACTACAACCAGCAATTCAGTTCATAGGCATGGGTCAAAGTCAATGGTTCAGAGTCTTTGTTTAGGATAGCACAGTTCTGGTAGTAAATGGTTAAGTCTTTTCCACAGAGGTTAGAAGAATTTCGCTAGGCGAAAAGTTAGATGAATGTTTAGGGAAGGACAAGCCTTCGAAGTTGGGAAAGTTCCACAAACTTTCGCATTGGCCGAAAAGATTTCCGGACCGCGTTTGCACAGTACCTTTAGATTGAAGAAGAGCTGCAGCTGAGGCAGTTGTTCCTGGCAGTTCGAGCAGATTTCGCTGTTCCTGAGCTTCAGTCATGGGGACAAGAAGGAGGATGTCAGGAGGTTCCTGCACTGCCCAGGGATGAGGCCACAAGCTTAGCAAAATGTTGGTTTAAGGTGTGAGTGCCTTAAAGACCAGAAACTGGTATCCTTCCCACTAGCTATCCGGTTTTCCACAGCACTCTGCAGAAAGAGGGGACGGTGTCCAGGCGGTTTACGAGTTGGTTGTTCCCACCAAACTCAAGGGAAGAAGTTAACCTTGAAGTGCTTCTCTGTCGTTGGAGTTTCCGGTGATTCGGACCTGCAGGAGGGCTTCACCGGTCGTCCAGGAGTTGCAGCAGTCCTCTTCCTTCAGCTCGTCTTCGGTTCTTTCCTTCCAGTGGTCAACTCTGCTTTCCAAGTCCCAGAGACCTGCTTTTAAACATTTTTCCCCCATTCATTCCAGTCTGGCTCTCACTCACATAGCAGGTGGCTGTCCTTGTCATTCAGCCAGCGGGCCAATCACGCCAGAGTGCATTCAGGTCTCCTAGGAGACTAAACACAGGGAGTTTCGGTCACCTCCCTCACATCCTGTTCACCCCAGACACCCTGGCGCCAGAGGAGGGCTTCAGCACTAAAGCCCGCCAAAGTCCAACGAACAAAGGGACCAAACCTAGTTTGGCACGCAGAGACAAACACAAGAAGGACCTTTCCTAAAGTCGACCGGAGTCTGTTTTTACAGATAGGTCTTGGGCGCCATATTGAAAAACATGGCTGACCCGACTTTTATCTACCCTTGTTCGCGGTCGGGAAAAATCAAATCACTGCCACCAGCCATTTAAAGTAGGAAAGGGTAACATTTGACTGTTACATGAGTGTTTTGACTCAGGGGAAGCTTGGATACCCCTCCAGCACTTTATAGGAAGTTAGTGTGTGCTGGGTCTGTAAATTTAAAGAGACTAGTAAAGTCAATTTTACTTTACATGCTCTGGGAGAGAGTAGTGAGTCCCAGAGACGGTATTTAAACCTTGGGAAGTCTGAAAGACATCCCTGTGCCACTGCACTGGAGGTGCTGTGTGACACACAGACAAAGATGATGCCTTTGGAGTTGTTTTAAAACTCCATAACCAAAGAACACAAAAGTAAAACACACATCAAAATGAAAAGTTCAAAGCCCCAAAATATTGCAAAAGAGCTGGAGTGCTCTAAGGTAGAGGGAATTTAGCACTTGTGTGAGAAATCTCCCTAACAGTCTCCACCCAGCCCCACCACCAAGTGTCCGCTGATGTGTCCACCCAGTCTGACAACCCCTTACCATCTGGTGTGGCCATCCGGGATTATGTGCTACTCCTTCTGGCCTGGTTGACAAGGTGGACCGGTGTCATTTGTGATGATGGGCAGGCTACTCATAGTCTACTTGCCCATCATCACAGTGAGCTACACTGACTCATTGGCTGGCATGCCTGTTCCGCTGTGTTCTCCATGGGATGTTCACTGCTGCAACCACCTCCTCGTCTTCCTCCTCTGTGTGCCAGTTGACCTCCAGGGTGCCTTCCAGCCCAAGCATCAGCAGGGCACCAGTCCCACCCACAATGCCCCATCTGGTGGAGAGCACATCAGCTGAGGTGGTCACCATGCCTACCCAGGCACTGACTGGGTCACCGGCAATGGAGGGACAGCAGGCACCCAGGAGCAATGCAGGAGCTGTACGCCGCCCGGTATTGTCATCAGCTCAGAGTGCATACCCACATAGTAGGCACAGGGCATTGTGGCAGCAGGTGGCAATGAGGAGAAGGCTATTTGTTGCAGGACAGATCACCAAAAGGAGGCAGTTGCGAAGTGTGAGGCAGGAGGCACATGTGGACTTGAGGCACAGAATGTCTTCAGTGTTCAGAGGATATGAGGAGCAGATTGGAGCAGAGAGGAAACGGGCTCGGGAAGCAAGAGTAGTGATGGCCAGGCCTGGGATTGCGATGCATTGGGCAAGGAGATGGGCTGCCATGCTGGAGCCAACTGGCAGGGATGCCCGAGTGATATATACACAAATGCTGGAGAACCTGCAAGCCCTCCAGGCAACAACAGAGGCCTGCCTAAGGGGGGAGGACATGGCACTGGACTCAGCTCTGGTGGAAATGCTCAGTGAGGTTGGAGAGGAGGACTAGCCCACTGCCTTTGTACATAGTTATTTAGGTGTTTCCTTTTTTATGTATTATTTTGCTCAGACTTTGCAGACCTTCCTTCCCAGTTTTTATTGTATATAGTTCTTTAGGCATAGGATATTAGTTTTCGATCATATTTCCCGTGGACTGCTTTGAGTTTGATTCCTTGTTTATTTCTGTACATATTTATATCCAATACATTGTTCTGTTTGTTACATTCCACGCTTCACGCAGTTAATTTCTGTGTCGGCCACTTTGATAGTTCTATTTTCAGCCAGTGCACCTCTCCATTGCCAGTCATGTGTCTTGTGGCATGCTTGCATGTGTGTTGTTGTTGCTGGGATGGTTGCGGATGGAAGGATGCACATGTGCCTGACATGTGGGGGTGGGTCCATCAGATAACTGGGTCTGCACTGCATGTTTTCATTTGCATGTACCTGTGCAGCATCACTGTGTGTTTGACATCAGTGTGGCTGGGGTAGAGGGAGGTGGGCTCACTGTGGAGGAGTTCCATGGTCAAGTTAATAGCACATTTATTTGTAATTGCTGTGCAAAACACATGTTGTGCAGACACGCCCACCAGCATGTGCAGTCACACACTGCCTTCTCTCATGTGGCGTTCAACCTCTACCACTAGAATGCAGTAGTGGGCCATGTTTGCTCTTCAGGAGTGGTAGCACAATTCTCCAGTCTCTGTGACTCATACTCTCTCTGATTCCCCTACCATCACCCATGCATGACCCTGTCATGTGATTGTTCCCTGACAGGTATTTTGCCACCCATTCCACCCATGTTACTGATGCCCAGGCTGCGACACTCCAGGCCATTGTGTGTGGATCTTACACATCTTTTGGTAGGTTTGCTTCTGTCATGGGCACAGATTCAGTTAGTGTGTTTTGATACCTTGGCAATGTACCATGGACAACATGCACATGGATTTGCAGTCAATTGTCACATGTGTATGGGGGCTGATTAAGGCCCGGAATGCTGTGTGAGTAGATGCTCAACTCACGGATGGACCTACGGTGCTTCCACTTGGTCATATTTGCGATGTACATGTTGCTGATGCACTTTATGGTGCTGTCATACCACAGATGTTCAGGTGAGCTGCAGACAAATAGATTGTCAGATTGAGGAAGTGATGGTAAGAGGATAGGAGGAGTTTCAGTTAGTAATAGTTTACATTTTTTTGCCGCAATTTTCATCTGGATTAGGGAGATTTTATCCATTAGTGCCTTTTGGATATTGGAGCACCAGGTGATGTCTTTGAGCCAACTGTCTGGAGAGCAACTGGTGATTTGAATTCTCACAAGACGGCGAAGAGCTCTCTTGGGTCAGAATTATTATTTTCTGTTTGTTCATTATAAGTTGAGCTTTTGGCTAGGAAGATGACCTGTTTGTAGGGTTTGGCTGTTGAGGTGAAGTATTCTTGATTGGCAGCTGAAGGAGTTTTTCTCCACTTAGTCTCTGCAGCTCGCTTGGTAGACCATAGACCTTTGAGCTTAGCAGTATACCAGGAATTCAGGTGGGCTAATGTTTTGGGTTTACGTGTGCACATGGGAGCTACTTTGTTGATAGCTAGAAGAAGTGTTTGGTTTTAAAGTTCTACCATGGAATTAGAATCACTAGTGAATGTTACTAGTCCATTATGGGTTATTTAGCAACAGGAGCATGTTTGTTGGAGTGATGTTACAAACGTCTCTTGCTAGGGAAGCTGGTGCAAATTATGGTGTGACGCAGATTTGATTATTTTTAGGGATGATGAATGAGATGACGTTGTGGTCGTACCAAGGGCATGGGGTGTTAGATATAATGGTGTTGCAGTTAATATCGGCCAGACAATCTAGTGTGCGCTCTTTGTTTTGAGTGTTGCATGTTATACGTTGGGTGAAGCCCTGTGCTTCAATAGAGTTGGCGAAGGCCAGTGCATTATCATCAGTAGGGTCATTAAAGCATAGGTTTACATCTCCTTTGAGGATGATTATCATCCAGTAAGCGGATAGCTGATTGAGGACGAATTGCTGAGTTAAGACAGCAGTTTCCAGAGGCAGTTCATAATGCTGATGTATTAAAGTTTCAGTGATTCCTTCCATAGGCAATAAAGATGGGCAGTGTCAATATTAGCATTATCATGCCTAACACAGAGAGACATCCACGGTGTCCTCGAAGTATATGCTTTAAAGTAACTTACCTTTGTGTCATTTACAGTTGCATTATGTTCATAATCGGACGGCTTTCACTGACTGTATGCACAACGTTCTACATTGGTGCAAATGGAGCTAAGACTCCTGTGCATACTCCTGAGCAGAAGGAAAATGTAAATGTGGCAACTACTAGGCAGCCCAGACCCTATGTAGTCATTCCTGTCCCAAAAAAAGATGACAAATTGCCTAAGCCTGAGATAAATGCCATTACTAATCATTCACATACAAAAGGTGTCTTAGAAACTCTTTTTGGATGCCAGAGACAGGCTTGGAAAGACAGGCAAGACAAAGGGTTGTTAGAGGGTGGGCCTACACCAGTAATGCATGCAAATACACCTGTTCCTATATTAAATGACCCAAAGATAATCCCCAAAAGACAGTCAAACATGGAGATTTTGCAAGACATTTTTATGCCTAAAGGGAATGTTGAGAGGATGGAACTTGCTGAAACTTCTCCTATACAGGGAGCACTGATGGATGTTCCTGCAATAAGGCCAGCTGGAAAATGCTATGCTGGTACACTTCATGGTATGATTATAGAAGCTCACATGAAAAGAATGAGGTGTAAAAGAAGCAACCAGGAAGATGATTATGAGTTAAATGATTACCTGGACAGCACGGCACACTTGGGAAATGACATATGGTATCAACATATGAAGGAAGTAGGGAGAACTTCAAAGTAACATTTCTCCAACTTTGGATACAAATGGTGTACACAGAGTTTTGTTAGGACAGCTTCAACCTGAAGCACATGTCCTTCTTCGGTGTCTGAGTAGATCAATGTATCATCGATATAGGCCATGATACAAACATCCAGGAGTTCTCGTAAAACGCCTGTCATAAAGAACTGGATGGCCTCCGGTGCATTACACAGGCCAAAGGACATGACTGTACATTCGAATAACCCAAATGTGGTGTGAAAAGCAGTTTTCCACTCATCCCCCTCCTTTATGCGGATTAAATGGTAAGCCCCGGGCAAATTCAATTTGGTGTATATCTTCACCTCTTTAAATTGGTCCAACAATACTGGAATCAAAGGTAGAGGTTACCTATTCTTCACGGTTATCTTATTGAGTCCCCTATAATTGATGCAAGTTCTGAAGTCTCCTTACTTCTTTGGTATGAAAAAGAGAGCTGTAGAAGCTGGGGACTTAGAGTGTCAAATAAATCCATTTGACACAAACTGGTCCAAGTACTCTTGCAAGTGCTGGTTTTCTTTTTCCGTAAGAGCATAAATGCGGCTACATGGAAACTGCGAGCCTGCTATCAAATTGATTTGGCAATCATATGGCCGTTGAGGAGGAAGGGTATTGGCTTGTTCTTTTTGAAACATGTCTTCAAATTCCTTGTATAAGGCAGGTAGTTTTTTCTCTCTATTGGGCTGCATCAGGGCCCCCAAATGTTGTGTTCTAGATGCTGGCTACTTGGCAACAGCCGGTACAAATGGGTAACAGGTGCGAAGGCACTCATATGTAAAGATGACAATATGCGTTTTCCAGTGAATAACAGGATTGCGGTACTCCAACCAAGGCATGCCGAGTATAAGTTGGAATTGTGGGACATTAATCAAGTCAAAGGTTATACACTCCCTGTGGCTGCCTCTGTACAATAGTTCAAGCTCTTCCATACACTGTGTTGCTGTCTACCATCTACCGAGACTATGTTGTCCACCTTCTTCCTTCGTTTCCCCGGTATGTCGATTCTCTGTGCCACTTTCCTATCTAAGTAATTACTGATTGCACCGCAGTCGATGTAGGCTTCCAGTGCATACATCTTTTGGGGTTGTTCTGGTCTGATAAGGATGACAGGTACTGTAAGGTGTGAGACTGTGGTTGATTTCTCCTTCCTCGACAAGCCGATCCCTACTCTTGTCGAGCCTTGGAGTTTTCCAACAGTGGAGTGGGATCTTTTGGTTTCACTGGGAGCACATCAGCTGCTCATAAGGGCTGTTTGCTTGGTTTGTTAATACAGTCCTTCAGAAAGTGGCCTGCTTTGCCACAAAATAAGCACAACTGTTGCTGGTGACCTCTCTCTCCTTCCTCCTTGGATAGTGGCCCCCTCACACTACCCAACTGCATGGGCTCTGGGGTATTCTCCTGAGCACGGGGTTGTGCTTCGCGTAGACGGATGTATAAGGGCCTATTCTCCGACTGGGTGCAATCTGTCTTTCTCTCCTGTAATCGGTGGTTTAGCTGTACTACTAATTCTATGTATTCTGAGCATAGTTTCGGCAGATTGACCACTTGCGCCAACACATCTTTAAATTCCCCATGCAGACCCTGATAGAAAAGAGTGGTTCTTTTTTCTTTGGGCCAATTGATTTCAGCGATGAGTCGCTTAAATGCAGTGATGTATACTAGCAATACCTGTGGTCCCTACTGTAAGGCCAACAACTGCCCATGTAATGCTTGCCCCTGGCTTGTGCGAGCAAATTGTTTGTCTAACTCCCATTGGAATTCACCAAAATTATGCAGGATGGGGCCATCTCAATTTACTAAATGCACTGAACGATTAGCGGCATGGCCACCCAAATATGACAACACAGAAGCCACCTTGATTTGGTCCATAGGAAAGGGCCTGGCCGACACAAAAAATGTAATCTACACTGGTTCATAAAAATAGCATACCTTTGTGGGTCCCCTAGAAATCGTTCAGGAGGGGCCAGGAGAATGGTAGTTCGGGTGGTTACTTGGATATGAGGTAGCCCAACTATGGTCCCATCAGATGAATCCATTGAAGAACTGTCAAAACCAGATGGGGAAACACGTGTTGGGAAGGGAAGGATAACCAACAATTATTGGCATGGATACAAATACCCCAAAATCAAAGGGACATAATTTAATGAGTTAATGGTATGGAATTCAACTCAACATGTCTATTCAAGACTGAAAAAGGTGTACTGTATGAATATAACCAATTCAATGAATGAAATGAATTAATGAACAAAGCATTGAACATACTTGTATAAAGTTGTATCATATGAATGAAATAAATTCAATGAATAAAGAAATAAATATTTGCTGAGGAACAAATCAGAAGCAAACTTCTTTACTACACACGTTGGAAAAGTGCAAGCGCGAGCATAAGTGGCCCTTTATCATTGTTGCACATTGCACAGTACACTGGCTCAAAGATATTACTTATGAGGTACTAGTTATAAGGGTCCATAAAGTAAATAAATATATGCAATGTTGTGGACTGAAAGTAACGAAATACCTACTCTAACATGTTCTGTTCTCTTTCCCGACAGATAATGCAGCAACGAGTACTACAACATTTCACATTCCATACACAAAAACCAGCACAGGCCCTCCCCAATCCAAACAGTAAGTTTGAAATTATTGCTATCATACTTCTCTACAATGTCCACGGTGCAATCTGTGCACTTATTTCTGCAATGCACCTAGAAATGCCACAATTTGCAATGTACACGTATAAAACACTATGTAGCTTATGCCTAAGCCCTACATGCTTCCCTACACCCAGTACAGTGTACGGGCTCCAGCCATGTACTCAATATTGTAGACCCTGCCCACAAATAACGACAGTCCCAAACATGTTCATGCTGCAAGACACCAAACAGCGTGCAATGGCCCAGCCATCCATGTATGCTGATCCAGCACACACACAGTCTGTCATCGCCCACTGTTGCTTCGTAACACACTGCACATATAAATGTTCATTAGGGACTGTAAATGCACATTTTATGTATGTTTCCATCTGTGCATTCATTGCAGCATGTGTACGGCACCATCATTTCTCCTTATACGTCATACTAACTTCACCGTAATGACACTACCAACATTCGGAAATGCATCGTACAATCGAAACACGTTGCCAACTGGATCCTTTTTTTCCCAGCATCATCTCCGGAAAATGAAACCTAACATACCTCTCGTTCAACAGGAAAAATGCTAATTGTAAAACAGCCTTGAGTGGCAAGCATGATTAGCGCCAAGGGCAGACATTGTGTGGAATTATAGAAATAAAAGAAAGATAATTTACAGTGCAGTTGCTCTGCCCATGTGCCCCAGAGGTAGTCTGCAATGATTCAATACGCTGTACACTGAAATTTGTCGTACACCCAATACAAGCATGGATTTTGCCGAAGATATGTTAGTACATCTTTACATCACATGTGTATTAGGATTAAAATGT
Source organism: Ambystoma mexicanum (assembly GCF_040938575.1). Taxonomy (NCBI): domain Eukaryota; kingdom Metazoa; phylum Chordata; class Amphibia; order Caudata; family Ambystomatidae; genus Ambystoma; species Ambystoma mexicanum. Next base: position 1,275,068,524 of record NC_090930.1, on the reverse strand, counting down.
ATTAGGCTACAGTTCTGTATGCATAATTATGAATTTACTTTACCGTACACTTTCTCTTTGTGCATTGTACGGAGGTTTGTGACGGCAGTAATCACTCGCCGTTTCAGTGCCATGTCTCCACCATTCCTGTTACAGTGCCATGTCTCCACCATTCCCCGTACATTGCAACTGTGATTGTACTTTCGTTTTTTTGCCATTCTTCCCCAGCCCCTGAAAATCCAGACATAAACGACAAGACGAAAAGGGAACACAATTTGTGCTGTGAAACAGCTCCCCTTATGCTCACTCATGCAATGCTACATTCCCTGTTTTAACTTTACTATGCCCTTTCTCGCAATTACCAGTTCTACGCACCCTCATTGTATTTAAAGTAATAATGTCCAGAGGTGCACGCAGCAGTCAACCGGACCACAAACTTGGAGAGGTCACATTTCAATGCTGCGTGGTTTAGCAAAACAGCTGCTGCATTCTCCTGCAATCCAAGAGGACCCCCATGAGGTTTTTTTTTTCCTTGTTTCGTTTCGACACACACAGAGCCATTGTGCCATGGGTCTAACAACACTCGCTAGCACTGTCATTTTTTATAAAAAGGAAACACATGAAAGGAGCGTCTGGTGGCAACGTTTTAAAGATATTTTGCTTGTGTGGAGCTGTACAAGTACAGTATCACCTCTCAAACAGAAAGCAAGTAAGTGGGTTAACATAGGATGATACTCAGTAACACACAGTACATGGTCAATGAGGCAGCCACCTTTTACGACATCCTGCCCGCAAACTCTTGTCCTGTACACTTCCACTAATAACGGCTACTTACATCTATTCTTATTCCTGTTTCTTCTTAGATACCTTGCACCTTACTGCATGTGCCACCCCTTCCACTTTCCAACAGACGAGTGGTGGACCAAGCATTGCAAGATTACCATAAGCAATGTGTTTTCCGTCGTTGTTATCTGGGCTTGCCGATATGGGCCTGTATGTCCATTTGCGGTTCCGGCAATACGAACCAAGCTGCAAACATTTATGATGTAAGGCATCACAGAGGCAACAACTGCTACCTTCTTGCAGTGTTGGCACTGCACACTGCATTTTGTTTGCAAAATAAAAGAGCGGTGATTGCAGTGACCTTACACGTTCTTGTGATCATTCTGTAGCAAAATAAAGCTCTTGCAACATTTCACAGTGTTGTTCGTAAAGTGTGGGAATGTTCTGGAACCGTATGCTCTGTGTGCGCATGTCTGCTATTGCTTTTGTTTATGTTGTTCCTTGCCGGAGCTAGGTGCTCACATGACAGAGTGCGCTAGGCTTGGCACGCGCGTAACAAAACTTCCTGGAGTGCACACCATGAGCAATGATTCTGCACAACTGAAATCAGCTATGCCAGTGTCTGTTGCGATGGTATATCGTGTCCATACGTATAGGTAATGGAAGCGATGCACACATTAGAATTGCACACAATAGGAACGCCAACCACGTTTGTTGGTCATCTCAAGAAGTACACAAAAGGAGAGCTAACAGTGAGCTTGCCTGCCGTCCTGTGTATAGCGAGACATATTGGTGTAGATGGTTTTGTCCGGTGCAAATGTATGTGGGTCGGTCTGTGCATTATTCATACTTTAAATGTGTGCTGCTTAGTAACTTGTGTCATGTCACAATATATTTTTTCACTCGCAAAGCACAGACTATTATCAGGGGCACACCATACCAAACAAAAATGGTGGCATGTCAGTCCGAAAACGGCAACAAGTCCAATGACATACACCATCCGCAAGTGCAGGCACTGCATGCCACCTCTGGTGGTGTACCAACTGCAAAATGTCCTCCACACCCGTTCTGTAATGGTGACCACCCACAGGGGAGATGCATACTTCCAAGAGTGTACGCTGGAGTTACATATGAGTATAGGAACGGATCCAAAGAAGGCAACAATCTGAGACCTACTTCCAACCAGTGGCCAGACTTTTAGTTCCAAGGGCACTAGCCATGCACACAAGGCAGTACGACCATGCCACTCCCAACACAACATAGTACACCAAATGGAAATATCCCAATATCATCTGCAATACTCTCCCCATCTCCAATGGGCTCTGAAGGTAGTCGCCTGTGCAGCTACCCAACAATGATTTATATGTGAGAAGCTGTGTAAATGGTGCATATCTCAAAAGTGTGATGGTAAAAAAATACTTACACGTCCCAATGTCTTACTACACTCCCTGAAGCAAGGCTCTGTTCATGGGCACACCACTCCAAAGTGAAATAGTTGCATGTCTCACCACTACAGCTGTAGGAAGTCTAACATGTCCTCCACAAGGATTCTGCAAATGTGGACACTTACATATTTAAAGGTCTGTGGGATGTAAGAAGGTATAGTTATAATAACTTATCCAGATGAGCTAAGGCAAAAGGAATCCACTCTTTATACATATGTGTGCAATGCACATATCAATAGCACAGTTCTCCCATACATGGCCGCATTGCGTTGCAAGGGTTGTGCTCAAGGCCTAGGCTCTTGGGTACACTCTTTGGCCACACCCACTACAAGTCAATAGAGCCATGCATGGGAATATATGGCCATGTAGCTTCCCTGACTACAGGTACGTATGGGTATAGTAACAGACCCAAACAAGGAAACATTCTCAAACCTACTTCCAACCAGTGGCCAGACTGTTAGCTCCAGGGGCCCTAGCCATGCACACAAGGCAGTAGGGGTTTTGCAGGCACAACACAACATATTACACTAACTAGAATTATCCTCATATTGTCTTCAATGCACTCCCCATCCCCAATGGAGTCTGCCTGCACTCGCCAAAGAATGAGAGTCGCCTGTGCAGCTACCTGCCAATGAAATATGTGAGTAGCTGCATGAATGTCCCATATCACAAAACTGTGATGGTAAATAATCCGTCCATGTGGCAATGTCTTACTGCCCTCCCTGAAGTAAGGCTGTGCCCAAGCCCTAGCCTCGTGGGTACATGCGGAAGCCTACGGGATCCGCCCATGCACCCAAAATCCTAGCCCTTGCCAACAACCATTGCATTGCAATGGAGGCATGCATGGGAACATTTGGGAATGTACCATACTTGTCAAACCTTCCAGTGCCACTGACACACCTACCCACCACCACAATACAATGGAAACCCGCAAAGATAACATAAGCACCGACACCCCTAGCCAACAGCATAACACGTTGTCAATTTCTTCACATTATCTGCAATGCAGTCCCCGTTCCCAATGGAGCGTCCATGCAGTCGCCACAGAAGGTTTTTGCCTGAGGAGCTACCTGCAAATTGCTGCATTGCTCGTGTACACCCCTCACACAACACCACCTTCTTTGGCCTAACAAATATATCATATTTTCCACTTTTCACTCCCCCAACCTTTTCATGCCCTCTTTCACCCGCCCAATCCTGCAAACCATGTTTTCCAACCCCTTCTGGCGCAGCACAATTTCTGCAGTGCTCGCATACACCACTTGCACACCACCGTCTTCTTCGACCTACACAAATATAATATTTTCTGCTTTTCACTCCCCCAAACTTTTCATCCCCACTTTCACCCACCCGATCCTGCAAATCATGTTTTGCAACCCCTTTCGGCACGGCACTATCCTCCGATACACCATGGCGGTGTATCCCAAAACTTTGACATACAGCACGCTTCCCTCCAGCCAACCACTGACCACGTCCAATGTTCGCCGACATCACGGCGTACTGCAAGCAAATGAGCCGTATGTACGGGGAGTGAACAGGGAAATGGTTCCGCGGAGCAGAGCCAGATATCACACATTTTTTTAGATGTACATTTGTTTTTTTGCAACAAAAGTATTGGTGGGATTTCCACCAAACACACAAAAGCACGCTTTCTGAACTAAGCCCCCGCTCCTGCCATAAATGTGGTTAGAATCTGTCCAGCCGTTCGGAATGTAGCCGTGCGCAAAGTTTTTCCCCATTCAGTCTATGGAAAAAAAATGTTTGGTCCCCCCTATAACTTTACCCCCCCCCCAACTCCACGGGGAGCAAAGTTATAAGTCGCCGAAAAATTGGTTTACCTATGGGTTGTAATATATTTATATGCTTCTCCCAGTACGCTGTGCAGCATACCCCTGAAGCAGCACGTTTGTGCCTATTGCCCAAGCGTGGTGATCTAGGCCGGCCCAGAGTGTGGCACAACCTGTGATTTATTGCCAAGCTGGGCGGGGGGTTCTCAGCATGGCTCACAAGGAGGCCCCCACATTTTGTGCTATGCCACTGACTATACGATTTGAGAATATTATGTTTTATTTTGTTTTTCATGCAAGTCTAGGGATGCACCAATCTCCTTCCTTTTTTAACAAAAATGATATCTTTACAAAACGTTACGGGTTTTACAAGCGGTGCATTTTTCTAGCATCACTTGATTGTAACATCAACATGATTCATTATGTTCTTAGCTTGACACGTGAACATTCTTTGGGATACTGGTTTGTTTTACTCACCCTTCATTGTCTTGATCACACTTCTCTACGTTGTCTTCTGAAGTACACTTTGTTTTCAAACTATGTTTTTCTGGAATATTTTTTTTATTCAAAATCATCCAGAAATGCCCCACGACCCCTGTATTTATTCCTGGTACTTACTCAATAAGAATAATTCCAGCCAACTCAGGTTTCCAAGATTCCTTTGTTAATATCCATAGGCATCTGTTTTCTCTTATTTAATCATGTTTTGTAAATGCTGTCTCTTCTTTCTTAATCTCGTGTGTACTGACTTTTTTTGTCCCGTTTTTATTTCTGAATGTTTTTGTCTTTAGTTTTGGCTAATTTAGTGAGAACATATTATAAATCAATGCTAGCATTGTGAGGCTACCATCATAGAGCAAGTTGTCTTTCTTACAACCACAGAGAAAGGTACCCTGCTTATAGCAGTGGGGAAACCACAGAGAAAGGCACCTTTCTTACAAAAACGGCAAAGGCTTTTGTCTCTGCATGTGTTACTTAATAATAAGAGCAGTATTTTTGGCTTCATTCCAAAACTACGGATTGAAATCCTTTTCATTTCCATGTGCTTCTAAAATGCTTTCCATTACATATGAAGGATCTTCGGCTGTTCCAGCGGTTGCCTTACTCACCTCCTTCTGCATGGTGTGACAATATTGGTTTACCATCATTTTGCATGGTGCTCAGCTCCCCTGCCATCCAATTCCTGCTGAATCCTTACCTTTCCTCTCTGTTCTCCACTTCTCTCAAATAATTATCACTTCAAATTCCGTGCATAAACTAATCCATCCCACTCATCAGTTTTCGGGAAACACAGAAAGTCCAGCGAGAGGTAGTCTATCACATGTTAGTATGGCTCGCCCAATGTACGAGGCGTGGTAGTGATGGGTGGTTACTCAGACCAACAGGAAATCCCTTTTCAGGGAAATCTCTTCACATCACTGCTAGTGGGCGGCTGAAGGGTGTGTCCTATTTTAATGGAGAACACCATTCCAGTCTTGTCCTGCCCACTGGATCCAACAGCTTCCAAATCAGTATTATGGAGCTGGCAGAGACTGTATAAACACTTGCAGCATCAGACAATACATATCTTTGGTCTTATTCCATGAAGGGATCTGCTTAGCTCTCCAAGACATGACAAAATTGGCCTGGGTCTATGTACCTTTGGATTTAGGTGCCAAAGGGGGAAACTTCTGAGGCAGGGAAAAACCAAGACACTCCTTCAGCCAGCACTGACATTTCCAGTGCACCACTGGACTGAAGTTTTCCCCCATGGGGCAATGTATTGTCCCTGTTTGGCACAGTGAGTCCTGGAGTGGAGCTCTGCTCATCTCCTTTATTGAGTTAATACCAATTTGACCACTTATACACAGGATCCTAAAGTGGTTCTCTGTCTTTGGTTTAAAGTGCTATATGAAGTCCATACGAACAACTATCAGTCAGTCCTTTGGTCTTCCCTGCTTTCTCATATAGCCATTAGAAGCCGGGTAAGTAGGGTCCCTTATCAGTTAGAGTCAGTCACTCAGTGTTAAATTAGTCATTAACACATACATTTGATTGACATAGTCCCCTCTTGTGTACAATATAGTTTGCATATCACACTGAGTATTTCCCGATATGAATAGAGGTCAATATATTCATATATTCTTTAAGAGCATGCAAGTTATATGGTGTAGCCCACCGGTCCTAAGCCAGTTTTTTGGTTACATTATAGGTACACAGATGAATGTGTGATTATGACAAGAAATTATACGAACATTGAGCTTCAAGCCCTGATGATGGATTTGTAATCCGAAACGCATTATTGAACTTTTGTGCTAGATTGGAGCTTTTTGGTTATCTCTTGATTTGTATTTGAGTGTGTTTGTCATTACAATGAACTTATACTTTGTTTCATAAATGTCACATTAATTACTTTCAAGGTTGAGGAGATTTAGTTGTTATTTCCTCTGGATTTGTACAAAACATCATGTGGCCATGACTACATTTATGTTTCTAATTAGGTTTCACTGTTCTTGGTTGTGTTGTTCGACGGTACTTGTACCTAGACAACATTAAAATGTCATCAAAATTCTAATAGAATTCAATTTATTGAAATAGTGTGATGCTTGTTTCTTTCAAAACGTGTACTTAGATGGTTGGTTGGTTGTGTGGACCCTTATGTGACAACCAACTTGAACTAACAAAACTTGTGTGTAGGACAACGGTCCACTGGGAGGCAATGGGGTAACCTGTTAGCAACAACAGGCTGGGTGTTTATTTTTAAATTATATTGGGTCTCCATAGGCACGGAGACAATACCCTGCTGCACCGGATGTCACATCTATATTCTTAAGTGAATGACACCCATTGCCCTATAGTAATGCTGTACATTCTCCTTGCAATTGTTCACTTTTGAAGTTGAAAGGATGGCAGACAAAAGACACAACCATACCATTTTACAGGAAGCTCTGTTGAATTGTGATTTGTAACTTAAATCACGCTCTTACCCGGTGTCTCTCCGGGTCAAAATATCAACACTCCACCAAAGAGAGGTGTTAAATATTTTCCAAAGGTACTTAATGACGCACATGCCATGCCTTTTGGAGCAGATAAAAATGTAGCAAATTAGTTTTGCCACCTAATTTGCTGTGGACATACTCACAAGTATTTTCATCCAATTGTTATCACATTTAACTTTTTACAACAAAGCAAACATTATTCAATTTGAGTTTGTATAATATTTGTGCTTAACAGAATAGGAAAGTGAGCAAAAAGAGTACGACTTCTATATAGTTTCATCTTTGCACTTGAAAAGTGGAGCAATATGTGTTTTCTTTGTTCCATTTTGTATTTGAACAACAGTTTTCTTGCCATGAGTCAAATCTTTATGTAAGTAATGTGCTGCCAAAACAGGTGAAGGAGGTATACCTTTCAGGTTGTGCTTGTTTCACCTTTATGATTGGGAACACTGCTGATTTAGTGGCAGTGTTGGACTAAGTCAGCCTCAAACCACTACTCATTCCTGTACTCCAGCAGAGCAGTATTCATTTCGAAACAGTTATAGCCTCCTAGCACCACAATGGCAAGTTATATCTCCAAAACTAATCTAATACATTACCTCCCTTTTAGATCAATCAGAGCACCTGATGACCATATAACGCAGCAGGACGCAGTTTAAATCCCAATAACATAACATACATCAATGTACATGGTCCAGCTTTGAACAGCAGAGTTATCCACCTTAATTGTATATGGCACATCCTACATATTTCCTTTAGACAAAATGGCTATCTCCCCAACTCACTACTGGTCTGTACATGGTGAGGCTTTAGACAGAAAACCTAGCCTACCTACATTTAATATATTGCATCCTACATGCTCAGGCTTCTGACTGAAGAGCTATCCCTTAAATCACAGTTATTGTGAATTTCATTTTCAGGCTTTTGACATCATAGACATTCCTTTAAATTTAGCTTTTTTGCACTTTATATGGGAACGCTTTAGACAGCAAAGATATCACATAAATTGCACATACTGCAGTCTAGAGGGCCATGCTCAAGACATCAGAGCTATCCTGTAACTGAATGTATTTCACCTCAGATTGTCAAGCTTTAGGCAGAAGATCCAGCATACAGGATCAGACTTTGGACACAGAGAACAGAGCTATCTCCCTCAATCATGCACACAGGCCTCATTGCGGGTTTGGAGCTAAACATGGAGTAATTAGCTCCATGGTTGCCTCCGAAACCGTACCAAATCCGGCATGGTGAATGGAGTAATTACCGGTCCATTCCAGGGTTGGAGGGACCGGTAATTCCCCATTCACCTTTTGCCCTTCCCCATTCCCATTTCTGCCCCATAGGGCTCAATGGGAATGGGGAAGGAGGTAATTACGGCACCGTAAATTACGGTACCGTAATTACCTCCGAGGTACCTTTGCGGGTCCCGTACTTAACTCCTGCTAAAAGCAGGAGGCAAGGAAGGACCCGCAAATCGAACTCAGAATACGGAGGTAAGGGATTACCGGCATCGGCACCCTTACCGGTGCCGGTAATCCCTTACCTCCAACCTCGTAATGACCCCCACTGTATTTTACATGGTCAGACTTCAGTTACAGACATTAGAGCTGTCTCCATTAAGCATGTACACTGCATTTTACATGGTCAGATTGTATACACAGACAATAGAGCTATCTCCCTAAATCATGAATATTGCATCTTACATGGTAAGGCTATAGAAAGCCGAATATCTCCCTAAATTACGCATACTGCATAACGAATTTGTATGTTTTAGAAATCAGTGCAATTCTTCTAAATGTCCCATCCCAAATACCAGAAACCCGCAAACAATCCACAAAGAATGGCCATCTATATGGCTGCCTTGGCACGTGTGATTGCCACTTTCACGTATAACCTCCAGTGTTACGCGGATGACACACAACTATCTTTCAGGCTACACTCAGCCGCCTCCTCCTCCTGGCGCATATCTGACTGTCTGTCCTCTATTCATTCATGGTGTGCTGCAAACAGCCTCTCCCTTGCTGCCATTAAGACTGAGATCGTTCCCACCAGGACCCCTGCTCCTGCTTTTCTACTTTTACTGTGGCCGGCCTCCCTAGGCCCTGTGCCTGCACCGACATGCGAGGCAAAAAACCTTGGGGTTATCTTCGACTCCAATCTCTCCTTCTCCTTTCAAATCTCTGATATCTCAAAAAAGTCCAACTATCAGCTACACCTCCTCAGAGGTACTCTACCTTTTCTCACTTTCCCCCAGCGCTCACTGTCTCTAGAGCCCTAGTTCTCTCTAGTCTGGACTATTGCAACAGCATCTTCCTCAACCTCCCTTCTTCAGTCCTGCGCCCTTTGCAACTCATCCAGAACAGAACCGCAAGATTTATCCTTGGCCTCAAGCCCATGGACCTAATCTCTCCAATGCTGAAATCTCTTCACTGGCTCCTGTGGTTGCAAGGATCAAGTTCTAGACACTCTGCATTGTCCACAAGGCTTTCTCGGGCCTGGGACCTGCCTATCTGCAATGGTGCCTATCAAAGTATTGTCCCTCACAAGCTCTCTGCTCATCTACTGCCAACCTTCTGCGAGTGAGCCGGTTCTCCAAGCAGAGATTTGGAGAGAGATCCCTATCTTCAGCAGGTGCCTCCCTCTGGAATAGCCTCCCTGCCACCCTCTGTCTTGATCCTGACCTTCTTAAGTTCCGGAAACTCCTCAAGACCTTCCTCTTCTCCTCTTCATTCACTCTCCCTCTACCCTGCTAGCCTATCTCTTTGCATCTCTCCCTTCTCTTCCGTACTGCTTGCTACTTGGCTGCCTGGTGTACCTCAGAGTCTCTCAGGTCCCGGGCATGCCCAGCAGTACTCTATCGCTCTTGGCTCAGTGCCCTACACCCACCCACCTTCACTGCACTTAGATATAACCCAAGATAGTGGCTCTCTCTGCACTTAATCCAGCCTTCACCAACTGTGTGCACTTGGACCTCCCCCTCCCGGTCACCGTCTACGCACTTGCACAATCCAAATCCAACATGCCTGAAGATCATCTGTCTGTTCTCCCCAGTCTCCTCCCCTTAATTGCAACGGTAAATCTCAAGAATCACCCTCAGGCCTATTTGCTGTGTCTCAATTGTTAAATGTATGTTACGCACTTACTCTGCCTGTGGAGACATTATCGTCTCTGAAATTCAAGGGCTCTGAGCGACTGTTGTTCTTCCCCCTGTTCCCACCCTCTTTGAGTGCTTTGAAATACTTCCTGCGCAATATTAATAATTACAAATTACAAATGTATGATAGAATCACCTGGGCTGAACCCACTCAGCTGATACTAATCAAATGAATTCAACCTCAAAGTTCAAACAGTGTGACTCATTTTCCTGTATGGCACCCATTAGCTCACTATAAAATGGCACTTAAGGTTTATTTCCCCCAACACTTGTACCCCTCATGTGCCTACTCTGCTTTTCTCCCACACTAAATGCATTATTCTAAACTCTCCTGTCACCTTACAATAGATCCACAAAGTCCCCACTCACAGCCACAACAGGCGTAGTCATTACCAAATGAACTTTACTAGATCTATGACTGAGAGCTCCTTGATAGCCATATCAACACTCTCCCATATCAGTGGTTTACTTGAGCCAAAGCTCTGTTGGCGATCTGATCTCGGGCTCTCCCTTCCAGGTAACATATTCCCAAGTCTCTCTGTCAATCCCATAGAAGCAGAACGTCACTAAGATCTCCGGTACTGATGACCTGTACCGACCACCACCCCATGTTTGCATCGGCGTCTCCAGCTATCCCACTAACACTTCCCCTCTTTTAATACCACAAATGCGCCATTTGCCATTTCCACCTGCTGCACTTTGCACACTGAAATGGTTCGATTCAGAATAAGAACAAATCAGTGGTGCATTTCACTGGAAACTCAAGTGAACAAGGAAAGGCAAAAACTTAACCCAAACACACTTCTGATTTATACTTAGAAGTGGAATGAAGCTGTAAAGGAAGTAAACGACTTTGAGAGACGAATGTTTACAAAAGTGACATTTGTTCCAATGGAATTGGCTTATGCTACATTGGAAGTGCGACAAGAGCAAGTGCTCTGTTATGTTTACCTACTCAGTCTTTACATAAAGTTCAATGGTCCGCATGCCAAGTTTGGTGTATTTTCCTGTGGTGATTCTGGCAACCCATTTCTGGCACCACCTCACTTTTTGGCAGTAAATCTGCCAAATTATGAGAAGAGGGTAGACCCTGCTATTGCCCATTATAGGGTACCATTGTACTCCTTTTGAGTTTAGACGATTTACTATAAGTGGTAATTCCCCCGGTGGTAAAACCTCAATGTGCCCCGCAGGAATACCACCTGCCCAGTGCGGAGGGTATTTCCTCTAGTTGACTTCCAAACGTTGAACATAGCAGTGCAGCAAAAATGGCGGCACATGTGTTTCTGCTATCATGGCCACTACCACCATATTCATGTGTAGGCCCATTACCTTTCTGACTCGGGTGAACACTGGCCCTTCCAATGCAATTTTGTTGACAGTATTTACGCAGGATACACTGCAGGAAGTTGTCACTGGAAATCTGAACAGAAAATTCGAATCACGTCCTGCGTGCAACGTATAATCAAACTGTACATTTTGATGCTTGCAAAGATACTTTGATATTCATATTTTAGAACACTGCTGAAATGCTAAGCAGTGATCTTACGAATGACACGTCGAGCCTGGTTAAAATAAGGCCACCTCTATTTTGTTGCAAAATCAGAGCATAATTGCTGGGTATTAACCTTGGTTTAATTAAAGTTCCAAAGTGTTGCCAAGGCAGAATTCCTTTCATCCCAACACAACCCATTCATTTCTTATTTGAAAAGTTGGCAAGGAACAGGGCAGTTTACGTGAAGACTGATCCATCAAAAGCTAGCCAGGGGAACCCAGAAGAACATCAATACGAGGATTATGAAACACTTTTTTGTTTGTTATATGATTCAGACAGAGACAAAGGTTTCCACTGTACCTCCATACCTGAGAGGGTTTTGGAGGGAACAAATCGAAGGTTTAATGAGTAAAAGGATGAGTGTTTGCGATGCCAAGTCCTTACCCTGAAGTGTAGATGGCATTTTTTAGATAGTTAATTGATTTTGAGCATAATATTTCTAATCCAAAATTAGCTTAACTTTGTAGGATGAGTTGAGACAAAACAAAAACACAATCTCACCCCTCAGGAACCATAAAACATTTTTCCCAGTCATGTTGGCCAGGACTGTGGGAACACATAAATCGTTGTTCTTTGCGGCTTTGCTTTATTTTAAAAAAAAATTCTGCCTAACTCTAGTCGCATTTTTTTGGACATGTGGAGTGTGAGTTTCAGGTAACTTCTAGATGTGTGCATATATGTCATTCCTGGGTGTAAAAATAAGTTTGCTCTTGTCAGTTATTACCAGATAGCTTAGTGAGTTAAGTAGGTACTGATGAGGCTTGTGTTGACCCCATAGGGTGCAGGTTTAGACCTTTGCTGTCTCTTCCTGTCATCCTTCAAAGGTCAATGCATTGAGGCTAATTGCAAGTGTGGCAGTACAGTATAAAATGGAGGTAATTGTGTTACCGTATTTTTTTGGCATGACTAAATTACCACCATTTTACGGTACTGTCAAATTACATAGTTGAACTCTAAGGGCCCGATTCTCATGTAGGTGTTAAGTACCGAAAAGGACACTAAAAGGGTTAATGACCTTTTCGGTACTTAAGACCTATTCTGAAGGTGGCGCATTCTTCCGAAGTCGGAAGGAATGAGCCACTTTCGGAATACATGTGGCGGTTGCTAGGATGAGTTGGAAACCAACCTAGCAACCGCCACATTCGTAAACGGGCTTTTTGGAAGCCTAAACTAGCGCACATTTATGGTACTCTTTTGGCACCGTTAAACTGGAGGAGTGCCACAAGAAGCCTTGTTTGGTGTAAAAGGAAGTGTTGCTGCAACGTTGAAGCTGCTTGTTTTGGTGTACATGAAAGTGTTCATATACAACACACTGGTGTATATGAACACTTTCATTTACGTTGAAGCTGCTCACTTTAAAGTGTTCATATACACCACACGGGTGTATATGAACACTTTCCTATACACCACAGTAAGCAGCTTCAACATCCTGCAATGTTGAAGCTGCTCACTTTGGTGTGTAGGAACGGTGTTCTCTGCAGCATTTTCGTTAAATAACGATTCCATCGTTATTTACGGAAAATGCTGCAGAGATTCTGCAATCTACCTGTTTCCATTAGAAACAGGCGGATTACAGCGAAAGCACTGTTGTGCTTTGCGAAGACACCCAGGCCCACATGAGAATAGCAGTGGTGCCTGGGCGTCAAGAAATGGCATAGTGAGTCGTGCTATTTAGCACGCTCAGGGGCCTATTCTCAACTTGGCGCAGTGAAGGTGCCAAATAGCACGATTCACTGCGCCAAAAGAGGACGTCCAGGCTCCACTCCTATTCTCAAGTGGGCCTGGGCATCCTCGTAGAGCACAACAGTGCTCTGTGTGGATTGCGCCTGTTCTAATGTGTTACAGGCGCAATCCAATCTCAGCAGCTTTTTTGTAAAATAACGACATATTCGTTATTTTACAAAAATGCTGCTGAGAACACAGTTCCTGTACACCAACGGGAGCAGCTTCAACATCGCAGGATGTTGAAGCTGCTTACTTTGATGTATAGGAAAGTGTTCAGATACACCTGTGTGGTGCTTTAAAGCGAGGAGCTTCAATGTTGCATCCTGCAACGTTGAAGCTGCTGTCTTTGGTGTAAATGAAAGTGTTCATATACACCCGTGTGTTGTATGTGAACACTTTCATGTACACCAAAGCAAGCAGCTTCAACGTTGCAGCAACGTTGAAGCTGCTTGCTTTGTTGTACATGAAGGTTTCCATATACAACACAGGTGTATGGACACTTCCATTTACACCAAACGAGGCTTCTTGTGCCACTCCTCCAGTTTAACGGCACCAAAAGGGTACCATAAATGTGCGCTGGTTTAGCGCACATATTAAACTGGAGGAATGCCACAAGAATAGGCTTCCAAAAAGCAAGTTTACGAATGTGGTGGTTGCTAGGGTGGTTTCCAGGTTTTAACGTCCTTTTCGGTACTTAACAAATAGGGCCCTCACTGCGCCAAGATGAGAATCAGGCCCTAAGGGTAATATTTACCTCTGGCAAAATGTGCTAGATTTAGTGCATGAGGAATTGCTGCATGTGCCATAGCCACCAAATGCCCAATGTGGTCACTCATTTGGGTTTCAAAAATGGGGATTAACACTGCCATGCTACCACTCATAATCCAGCAGTAATCCGCCATACCGAGTGGTGCTCATTTGAAATTATTTTGGTGTTATTTATAAGGAATTACAACAGAAATACTGCTTTACTCGCAATTGTACTCATTGAGATTTAACAGATTGGGAAGTACTTACACTTGTAATTTATAGAGCTACCACACAAATGATGGTTACGATATCAACCAAATTAAAAATATTATTTATTTATAGACAGTAAAGGAACATGGACCTAAATATACTTGAGAGATTTCCAAGCTTAATAGGCTGAAAATTGAGAGCGACTGAAAAACAGCAGTACTTTTCATATGGTCAATTGCAGGATATCAGACACTACAACAGTCTCATGTGTACATTTCATTGATGTGGAATATTGCTCCTGGTGGTAGAGCTAGGCACTGCCAAGTTAACACCATGATTCGGCCAGACACTCCTTGAAATATTTGGTTGTGTAGAGGAAGGCAGGCTGAAGTTTACGAAGTCTCCCTAGGGTTGAGGCCTACTAGGAAACCCACCTGCTGCTGGGCACAGATGATAGGGAGTTCAAAAAGGGATATTCCTTACCTCTTTTTTAACGGATACTGATCTAAGACCAATAACGAGTGTGAATGTTCAAATTGGTTTATCATCTGACAATTTCACTTAAATTCCCTTTCTCCATAATGCACACAGAATATTCACATCACTTTCTACCCACACTATTAATACGCATACCCAAATGAAGATAACCACACTGCAACCACACAAAATGCATTACCTTAAAATTGCAAAATTGCTGAGAAATACTTTCTTCTGACAAGCTGTCGTGGTTATGTGGCCTCGCCTTTACATCAAACTCCCTGACAAACTTAGGTAAGAAAACTTCTAACTAAATTCAAGTCCGAAGCCTGGGCGCGATCAAGGATGCTGCTGCGGTACTGTATTGTCTGGTAGATGTACTGAAACATAGTCTAGGGCACTGCTCTCAGAAACGCTCTGCTACTATACCAATCCCTCATTGATTATGCAACATTGATCATCTAAAGTATTTGAAGTCAGAAATAGTATATTATGCATAACACAAAATTAAAAAAAATATACTTGTGGTACCAGAGATCCAAATACATCTGATCAGGATAAATATATCCCGGTCTACTGAAAGGCATCATGCAGCCATTAAGGAGCATGGGGGTCATACCCAGTATGGCGGTAGGGGGGTAACGGCACTGGTAAGGATGCCGGTGCCGTTAACCCCCTACTGCCACATTCCAAGGTCCCTTAGCGGGACCCACCAGGAACAGCTGGTCCAACCAGCCGCCCTTAGCGTGACCCGTTAAGGGACCATGGAGCTAATAACGGGCCTGCAATTTGCGGGGCCGTTATTAGCTCCTTCCCTATTCCCATTGAGCTCTATGGGGGCTCAAATGGGAATGGGGAATGGTTTTCGAAATGGGGACTTACCGGGTCTGCATAGGTCGGAATGTCCTGGTAAGTCCCCATTCCTACTACCCGGACCCGAGTTTGGAGGCAGCCATGGTGCAATTAGCAGCATGGCTGCCTCCAAACTCGGAACGACCCCCAGTGTCTTTTTCATGGAATTAAACCTCATAACCTTGGACCCATCTTTTTCAATAGGGGACTTTTCTTTCTTCCACCAGCTGGCAATCTGCCTTGGTGCAATGAGGATTGCTTTAAAACGACAGAGTTGTTAGGGGGTTACCAACACTGAAGATTTTAACAAACACTGTAAAATGACAATTTTTTAGGGGCTCTTTGATGCAAGATCACACCCTTCTAGCAGTAACCACTGTAATACAATCACTGTATCAGGAATGCTATTGCAACCTCTTCAGAAGTGAATGATGCCATCCCACCTTGTTCAGAAGATTAATGTATATTTAACAGTGTTAGAACAACAAATATATACACATGCATTAATAAATAAACCAGCAATCTAGGCCCTGTTACAGAAAACTGACTATGCTGACTTGACTACAGCATGATCTGAGACCCGAAACCAATTTCATCTGTAACCTTATTTCAGACATATTCAAGGGTATCCTACAGGTGTGCCCTTGGGGAGCTCTATAGTGTCTACATCCATTTGATATTTCAGCATAGGCACTTCCTGTAGTTCATATGTAGGCAGTTTACTCAATATAAGTGTAAGCTCGTAGGAAAGTGAGCTATGTCTTCAGGCCAAGTTTAATTGACTTTGGGTTCAAAAATAGGATCCAGTGTCATTTGAAGACCTGTAATAGGATATTACACCTGAATTTACCCATCCTGAAACCTATTTTAAGAAATGGCAATCAATTTGGAAATATTCCGAATTAAAAGTAATATCAAAAGTTCAGTATTGGCAACTAGCATAAGAAAACCAAAATCTCCTTATGAATATACATTTATTTTGTTATTAGTTTCTAGGATCTGATTAAAGTTGGTTGAATATATTGGGCTACAAACTGAGCCACCAGAATTCTGACTATTTTTGCAGAAAGGGCAGTCACCAAACTTTGTAGGTGGTTTACAAACGGTGATGTGGGTACTTTTCACTGAAATAATATACATAGGGCATGTGTGGTTTGCTTTCAGAATAAGTACTGTGCAGCCAAAGAATGGAGGTTGAAAAGCATTTGAGAGCGTAGGCTTTAGTTGAGAGACAGATAGAACAATCATAGGATTTAGTTGGATGAAAGTTAAGAAAAGTAGGGTTTAGCTGGGAGGTATACAATGAAAGTAGTATTTAGTCAAGGGAAAGGTAGACCATTAGAATAAGACTTAGTTAAGGGAGTGGCATTAAACTGAAACAGAATACTGCATTTCTGACCAGTACTTTCCTTGCATGTCATAGACACATGTTCCATTGTCAGATTGAGGAGACAAGAATCAGTTAGTTTTTTGTAGGCAATGGCTGGCAGGATATTATAGTTAGTAGCTTTAATTAAGTATACCATTGACTATGGCCAGAACAAATATGTATAGCTTAGAAAGTTGAGAATAAAATGTCATAGTAATTGTTTGAGGAAAAACAGTTCATTTAATGTCTTTCACTGCATGTGTGTCATTTTTGTGGCAAGACTAAATACATGTTCCTTGCACAGAAAAGCCTTACAAATAATTAGTGGGAGGAGATGATTATATTCAGTGGCTGTAGCACACAGTAGCATCTTTATGTGGCCAAACCAAATACATGTAGATTGAGAAGTTGCAAATTAAAAGTCTTACAATTCTTTTTGCACATACAATGTCCTAGAGGTGTTTTAGGCAATATATTTTTTTTATTTTTTATTTGATTTGGTTATTTATAATGTGCAGACCCTAGAGGGACCAGGCAAGGAATGCACCAAGGTGCAGATGTGAAACTGAATCAATTGATAATGCATCGTACCAACTCAAAGACTGACGTGGTGACTGAAGAAGATGTTACTCAAAGAGATGGGTTTTTAATTGTTTCCTAAAAACAGTCAGGCATTCAATGCATTGAAGGTCCAAGGGGAGAGAGTTCCATGTTCAAGGGCAAAAGACAGAGAGACGCCTCTCACATCATGTGATTGTTCTGACTAATTGAACCTGCAAAAGGTGCTGGTTTTAGGAACGCAGATATCGTTGTGGGCAGTACAACTGGATTTTTGTATTCAGGTAGGCAGGTGCCATCCCGTGAATACACTTGAATATACGGCAGAACGCCTTAAACAGGACTCTCTGCTGAACTGGGAGAGTCCTTCGGTATTGGGCGATAGCTGTTCTTCTTGGTAGTGAGAAATGTAGTATAATGGCAGAGTTTTGAGTGACCTGCAGTCATTTAATTAGAAATATTTGAGCCCCCATAAAAAGGGCGTTGCAATTATCCAGCCTGGCAATGGTGAGAATTCCTACTACTGTTGGCCGGTCCTTCTCGACAATAAGCGAAATGACAGGTTCTATGAGTCTCAGTTGGTAGTATACTGATTTGACTGTTTGACTGACCTGGGAATTGCAATCCCTGCTTGACTGCCAGATACAGCCCAGGTTCTTCACTACATCTGAATTTCTTGTGGGGGCACCAAATAGAGAGAGGCACGGGTTGCTTTGAACCATATTTCATACTACTCTCTTGGGACCCAACCCAATGGCTTCCATCTTTAATGGATTCAGCTGTAGCTTGTTCTCCAGCATCCAGCTTTTAATCTTATTAGCACAGGACTGAAAGACCAAAGAAATATCGAGGCTTAGTACCACAAATGAAATATGCCAATCACGGGATGACAAGATAGAAGTATCTTTTATTACTGTACAGTTACAAAGCAAAACCGATAGCTATCTGGCTCCCAACACCTCACAGTATGTACCAGCAGACACAGTGAGGAGTGAGAGTGCTGGACATCTAAACACAGACATATTCATACAATTTTAGCAATATTGTCCAGCCTCTCTCCAAGCTAATACATTTGCAGGCTAGAGTTTGTGCCTAGTTCACATGACAGATGTTATAATGTTTCACAAGGGATTAAACAAATTTACATGTCCATTAAAACACAATGATGCTGTTGGTTCTCGGATCCACGGTAAGCCTTATTCCACAAATCGTTACAATGTAGCTCAGCCAGAAAATACGACCAGAGTTTACTTTCCATTGTCTTGGTGTTTATACGAGGATGAGGCTTGTGAGCGCAGACAACACTTAAATGGCAGTTCGCATGAAGCACAAGGTTTCTTTGCATAAGTTAAACAATCTGCTCTCGGTCAGCCTAAACATTAACGAAACTGAAAGGTCGTTCGGCTCGACTGCAAGTTGAAAACACAGTCCACCATTTTAGAAAATGGAACACAAGTCTAAATCAAAATGGCGGATGATTCTTAATATGGCGGCAAAATTAACCCAAAATCGGAACTTTGTAAACGCGGTTTTCTGTGTAACGCGAATGGGTTTAGGCCAATATTCATAATAAGGAGGCGCTATATGATTACAGTTTAACAAACCCTCCTTTTGGCCTAAGCCAAGAGCTTTACTAAACCATTTGCCTTACTCAAAACCTCATGTCTCAATGTCCATACATCCTGAATCACATTCTTCAGAAATATCAATCGACATTAGATCCTTGATAGTGATTTCCTTCATTACAAAAACATGAGTCATTTTCTCAGGTGCATGTATTTTTGGTCCTAATGTACCTGCAGTAACATCCCCTAACATCGAACATATGGCAGGAAGACATTGTATGCAACAACAACTGAACAATAGAATACCAAGGATTATTACTAAGACTGAAAAGAGCTTCCATCCCCATGAACGTAGAAAGTCCCAAAACCAAGCACTAAGATCCCAATTTCCCTCGGAAACATCTACTTCCGTACTCAGGACATGCAGATTTTGGTTTATAGTCAAAATGTCGAAAAAAAAATCGAATAGCAAAAAATTTGAATTCAAAAATGTCGAATTCAAAAATGTCGAAATTGCATACATATAATAGAAAAAGTCATTAATTCGAAAATAAAATGTCGAAAAAAAAATCGAAAAACCAATGTGAAAATAACAACGTAAAATGTCACAGATAGTAACGTTTTTTATGGGGGGGTCCCCCCCAACCGGACCCCCCCAACCTCCCCATCCCAAACCCCTACCCCAACCCTCCCCTCCTCCCATCCCCCCCCATGGATATACCTTTAATTATTTAAAAAAAAAATGTTTAATTAAATATTTATTGCACTACCTTTTAATCAAATGTTTATAGTAGATAAAAAAATGTCATATTTTTAAAAAAAAGTTTCTATAGCTATAACTAACTATATACCAATTCTACTCTTTAATACCATATTGATATATTATAACACTTTCCTTATATTAACATTAATTAGAAAAAAAATCGAAAAAAATTAGATATTTTTGTTTTTCGACATTATTATTTTCGAATAAATATTTTCGACATTTTGACTTTCGAAAATATTGCATTCGAAAATATGACTGGACACCGCAGATTTTGTATCACCTTGAATATGGTAGGGGAGGAGTCAGGTACGAAAACACAAAAAGCATACCCCACCAATTTGCATACTCCACCACGCTCAGCTAGTGTTACGCTCACCTGGTTCCCACGGGGGCGTCGACCGGAACTGGGCCGCTGTTGTTTCCACCAGCGTGACGTGTAGCGCCGAGATGACTGACTGGACTGGCCCGCTCAGCCTAGTTTGTCTGGCTCGCAGGAATATTCTTCTGCAAAGGAGAAGAGGAATTAACCACCCGTGGAATTGAGTGTCAACCCACCTTCCCCACTCCCGTTGTCTTCCCACAGATCGCTCTTGATGTCCCCTCCTTAGTCTCACCTGATGGTTTGGAAGGATGAGCTCTCCATCCTGCGTCGACCGCAGGGGCGCGTTGATGACCAGTTACTTCACTGGCGTAGAGGAATTGGTGAGTTCCAGTATTGACTCTAAAGTCCAATTGTTCATAAGAGTTCAAATGTCTGATCTTCACTCTGTCCGATTCCTTGCAGGTTGCCGATTAATCCACTCGAAGATTTCCAAATGGCAATTGGTAAGATTCAGGTAAGTCTATTGTGGTTTTCCCCTTAGGGGCCGGGGTACGGCGATGAAGCAGAGTTGACTGCGCCGGCCCGAGATGAGGTGAGTACCCCCGTGGTAAATCAGGTAAGTCCTTGGGGGTAGCTTGTATAGCCTTAGAGAGGCCCCTTGCTCACCTTGCTGTCTTTGTCTCCTTAGGTGTCGGAGGGCGGCCGCGAGATGGAGAGAGCGTGATGGAATGCTGAAGTACCGCCAAGCAGGTGAGTTCAGCGCGGCGCCGTAGGAATGCAAAGCGATGCTTCAAAGACTTCTGTCTTTCAGCTCTGTGGCGAAATGGATCAGGATTCAGGTAAGGATTAAAGTTGAAACTCCTGTTCTAACCTTTATCCTTCTTTTCTTCTTGTTTCAGGAGTCCCACGACTGAAGCGGGCGTGGCTGAAGACTGGAGCTGCTGAAAACATGGTGAGCGTTATGCTGCAGCAAGCAGAATAACGCAAAGCACGTGTGGCTGCCCGGGCGTGGTTTAAATAGCCTTGGAAGAAGATCCAGGTAAGTATTCTTCCACAGCCCCACCCAAGTAACAAAATAGTCCCTTCAGTAAAATAGTCCCTCCTAAGCCTCATTTGGCTTGAGTCTTCATGCAGCATGGTCTGCCTCAGGTGAGTATGCAGCATGGTCTGCTTCAGGTAAGTTATCAATAATGAGCCTGGCGCCCATGGCGCCAGGACTGACTTTATCTTTATGAGCCTGGCGCCATAGGCGCCAGGACTGCACCCAAACAGCCCATAACTGGGGCTTTTGGGCATGCTCCAAGTGGCATGATACCTGCTTCCGGGGCTGCTGGGCCTGGTCTGGTCTTCTGGGGGCAGGCATCATGACAGCTAGGATGACGTCCAACACCATCCTGTTCTGCAGAGCCACTAATCTAATTGCTTTCTGTTCCAACATCATATTGTATAGTATATTGGTGGTTCTGTTGATGGTTCTCTCCAATACTCTTGCCAGTCTCCTAATATCCTCATAGTTCATGATCTGACCCCAAAATGGCACAAAGGATTTCGCTACATCACCCATAACCTGTGAAGGAGTATCACCATTCTCATACCACCTTGGACGAGCTCTAGAGACCTCAGAGGTGCTGGCTACATATACCCATGGTAGCAAGATACCCAACTAACAATTACCCTGCCAATCTCTAGGTAACCAAGGATAAGCTTCATTGCCACAGACAAAATAAACGTGATCAACTACATACAAAGGTCTGTCCTCACTAGTCAGATTTGCAATGTTGGTACAACCCTCAAAAGTACCCATTGACTGAGAACCATCCCTTTGTATGCCGAAGGAAACAGAGTTGGGGCTATGATTGATAGCATAAGAAGGTGGCATTGCTTCCCGGTTGCCTACGGGAGCCATCTTGAAAGAGATTAATAACTGGAAAGATCTAGAAAGTCTATCGGAAGACCTAATAGAAGCAACATTGAGTTTGCTCCTATTTGCAAAGAGGGAACATTCCAGAGGTGTCAGGACTTGTCTTTCAAATTCATTCAAATTAGTCCCATCAAAGTTCCCAGAAATACTATCATTCCAACGACCAAAGAATAGTGCCCTAAGAGAGACGTAGCATGCAGTAGTCAAAGGAAGAGGATGAATATACCAGCCCAACCCTTTTTCCCCAAGCTGTGGAAAATGCGAACATATCCAGCTATTTGTTCTGTTTAGAATCGCATGGGTCACATTCATAATTATTAGAAGAGTATTATTGTGTTAACTCTGTGTTGGGAATCCCTAGGAGGTAAGTGTGCAGATGCATGAAAGATGAGGACATAGTGGGAACAGTTTCGGTTGGTAACAAAGTCTCAAGTGGACGCACCCGCTCAATGTACCAAAGCCGAAGCACAAGTACAACTGTCAGACCAGTGGCTTATCTTGCTTGAAGGTAACTTTGCCGGTCCCCGCCACTTACTTATGCTTCAGTGAGAGAGTGGCAAGGGACTAGCTCAATGGTGGTTTCTTGTGGGCACAGCCATGCTGTGCTGTAAGTCTAGCGCCGTGGACACAGATCGTACTTCAAGACTCCAGGTACGGGGGGCGTGGCCGGCGAGCACAGCATGAGGACGTGATCTTCTGGTGCTCGCGGGGCCGCCAGCTGTATCCTGCAATATCCTGCGGATTCTGATTTTAATAATCCAAGAAAATGACAGCTATCGATTGCAGACATCCTGTACACGGAATCGCTGAAATTCTGTGGCAAACCGGCGAAGGAAACTGAAAATATACGTGATTGAAAAGAAAGAAAAAGCCGGCACCACGACTGAAACAAGATGGCCGCTGAGCGCGATTGTATGGACGGCGCGACCGTTACCACCAACTGAAAAGGCGCCGGAGAAGGGAAGGTACGCTGTGCAGCGGTGATCCGACAGGAAAAGCATAACCGTCGACCCAACAGCAGGAAACACCCTCCCACCCTGCCAGTGACTCTGCCATAATTGGGTCGGGAAAACAGCACCGTGGAGCGGGGGTGCCCACCCCGGCAAAACCTGCGACGCGCCATGGTAGGTGCTGTGCTTGGAGGTCGGAGTGATTGAAGGCGCTCCGTGAAACGCGAAGTGTCTATTGAACTGCCGCTGACAACACCGGCACAGAGCATGCGTGCCTCCCCCCTAAGCCCCCACACTGCACCTCACTGGAACGTGGGGAGGCAAGGGACTCGACCGATATGGGGCGGCACCTACGGTGAAGGGAGACACCCGACCAAGTCTAACCCTACCGCTCTGTCCTCAGAAACCCTGAACGATGGAGAGAAGACGTCTCCCCGTTCAACGCGGTTCACGCGCATTAATAGATACACACCAGCGGTAGCGGAGCCCTGACACTGAGCCGCCTGAGGGTAGTGAAACGGGACCATTGGTGGACCGATGCATTGGTGGGGGAGCTGGGCTACAAGGCGGATTGGGGACTCTGAACGCTAAAGACTAGATAACATTGAGGGAATAGAGATAGTGAACACCCCCTACGCGACCCAATGTAGCAATGAGGGCTACAGCCCAGAGACATTAAGCACAAGCAGGCAGAGACTGAACTGCAACTCCTGACGCACCCAGAACCACAATCCTAGAGCTAAAAGTAAAGGCACCAGCCTCGTACAGCACTGCATGTGATCGCCCTGGTATAACCTGCTGTGCCACCAGGAGCAACCTTTTGCAAGAAAGGAGAAGACAGGCAACAGACACTGCCCTGAGGAAACGCAACAGATAAGTCCCTTCCGACTCACTACCTCACACCTCGATATGATGACATAACACCCGGAGGAGACACGGCACACGCCTGAGACACAGCGAGAGACGACCTTCAGCACCCCCCCCTTATTGCCTCACTACGAACGAAGAGGGGGACAATATCTCCTGGTAGGGGGACCGCCCCAACAAATCCGGCGCTGCACTACCTAGAAGTCCAGTGCAGCGAAGGTGGACCACGTGGAGGTCGCGGGCGCTCCCTGTTACGTAGAGTGCCTGCTGTACCCCATCGAGTTGGCGGGCGATCTGCGGCCTTCAAACACTTATCCAGAACCCATAAAGAAGGTAAGGAGAGGGGGAGATGGGATATAACTGACATAAACAGTACGGCCCTCAATGCGAGAAAACAATAACCCACCCCTGAAAGTCAAGCAGGCCATCCTATATAGAGGACCAAACTATGTCACGAATATACAGCACTGCATGACCGTGCAGCTATCACCTCAACTGTGTGCACTGTAAGGCGAAGCGTGATCCGGCTGAGACGCCGTACCTACCTTACCAGCTGTGACTCATAAAGGAGAAAAGATAGAACCTACACAGCACAGCACAGATACACTGAACAGGTGGTACTGAACCCGCAAGATATAGACATAAAAGACATCCATCGGATACACGGCATAAATAAGTGATGGTAGCACCCGAATCACTAACACCAGATGAGTGAACCATTGCACAGCAGCCACCCACACCATAAATTACCTGGACAGTCTGCAATGTAGGGCGTGTTTCAATAGTGAAGTTGAAACGTGCCTGGCAACGCCCAAAAACAAGGGCAATACAGGCGGGGGAAACATCAGCCCCAAGATGGGCAAGGAGAAAGTAAAGAAACGAGGGGCCCAGAGCACCAGGGAGCAGTACACAACTCCGGCCCTACCGCCCTCAGCAGATCAAATCAGAACAGATAACACGTAAGAACCCTCAGAAAACATATCACTCAAGGATGTGATGAATGCTATCTCTAGCTCACGAACATCCATGGAAGTTAAAATGGATAGCATTAGTACCAATGTGTCCCTGCAACGTCATGATCTCCAAAAACTGGCGGCCCGGACGGGTGAAACTGAGACTCACATTTCAGTGGCAGAGGACGAGCTATGAGGCTTGAGTCAACAAATGATCAGTGCAATAGCGCGCATCAAAGTACTGGAGGAGAGAGTGGAGGAAGGAGAGGGCCGCTCGAGAAGAAACAACATCGGATCCTCGGCCTGCCTGAAAAAGCAGAATGGGCGAGCATGGAGCTCTTCCTGGAACAGCTGCTCGCTGACCTGTTTGCCGCAAAATCCCTGTCCAAATTCTTTTCCATTGAGCGCGCCCATAGAGTACCAACAGGCAGACCAATCCCTGGGGCGCCACCAAGAACTGTGATCGCTAGGCTTCTCAACTACAGAGACCGGGATGCGGTGCTCCAAATGGCCAGGGCAAACGGCGCAATCAAATATAACGGTTCCAAAATAGCATTCTTCCCTGATTTCACGAAGGAAGTTCAGAAAGCAAGAGAAACGTTTGACCCACTGAAAAAACGCCTCCAAGCACTGAATGTGAAATACAGCCTGTTATTCCCGGCTCAACTAAAGATATATCACGGCGGCACGACGGTGCACTTCACAGACCCAAGGGAGGCCTGGAACTGGGCAGAACGTAACCTAGGAGGGGACTGGAACCAGCGTAGGAGACAAGAAAATAGAAGGAGACCTCGACCGGATAGACCACCAGATGACCCACCACAGCAGCAACCCGAAGAAGAAATGCCCCCAGACAACGACGATTAGCAGCGGAGATAGATCATACAGACATCAGGATCCGTACCCCACCCGCCTAACTAGGAAGTAAGCTGAATAAGGAAGCTGGCGGCCCTGTGATGAGTCACTTCGAGCGCCCCCATCCCCCAGACACGACCCCCGGTCAGCATAATCCGCTCTGGTCACAGACTTGGGGAGTGCCGCAGATGTGAATCATTGTATGAGTATCACGAGTGTGTAACTCTTGCTTGTTTAGTGTTTGAGTGACAATGGGGTGACAGATGCTTCACTTGGGGGTAAAGTATGGGGAGGGGGGAGTTGGTTATATGTTTAGAAGATGGAATAGCTCAATGAAATACCGAACTCTACATAAACCAGGTGTTAGTCGAACACGGCAGGTTGCTTTCTACAACAAGACTTATATAAGCATTGCTCCCGATGCAGGCGACTCTATTGCAATCCATAACTATGAACGCTAACGCATCTGTGCGGGATGATAAGACCCGAGCCTTGAAACTTCTCACATGGAACGTAAATGGTTTAGGAAACAGCCTGAAAAGAAGATTGGTGAGACAATTCCTGAATAGGCATCGCCCGGATATAGTCTTTCTGATAGAAACTCACTTAGCAGGCACAAACAACTCGTTGTTCAACCGCTCCAATTATTGTACAATATCACAGGCAGGCTTCACAATGGGAGCCCGAGGAGTGATGATACTAATACACAAAAGACTGCCGTTTATCCTCTCCAATACAACATTAGATACTGGAGGCAGATTCACGTACGCTACAGGAACACTCTGGAACAAATCAATATCTCTTTTGGCGATTTATGCCCCACCCGCTCTACAAACCATGTTACTAGGGGATATAACGTCTCTCCTAACTAATGATACATCTGATATCCTAGTCCTAGGAGGGGACTTCAATGATGTTATGAGCAACATACAGGATCACACGCACCGACGTAATAGAGACCCCAACCGACGGACCAACTTGGCTACATTCGTGGAAGCATTTGGTATCAAAGACGCTTGGCGAGACCTACATCCTGAGGAAAAAGAATACTCCTATCACTCCGGAGTACATGCATCACTGTCACGCTTAGACTATTTCTTTGTCCCGGCCGCAATAATACACACAGTAACTCAAGCACAATACCTCCCAAGAGGCATTTCGGATCACTCTCCCCTACTTATGTCAATTACAACATGCAAACCAACCCCCCCACCAGTGTGGAGATTGAATAACTACCACTTGGGCTCTCTCGAGCTGATAGAACGCCTACAAAATGCCAGCAAGACATACTTTGAATTAAATGAGGAATCGGTGAACTGCCCTATTATTCTGTGGGAAGCCTATAAACCAGTGATACGTGGTGAAATAATCTCCTGGACTACAGCACAAAAGAAAGTGCACCTAGATGAATTGGAGGAGGCCGAAGCAAACGTGAAACGAGCAGAAGAGACACACTTGACCCAGGACTGCCCAGACACGAACAGAGCTTTAGTGCTGGCCCAGAAAAAGTTACAAAACATTGCATTGGGTAATGCTAAACAAGCTCACAGAGCAATGAAAGCCAGGGTCTATGAAACAGGCGACAAAGCGGGGAAGCTGTTGGCCTGGCTTGAGCGGAGAGATGAGGGGCATTATCACGTGAGAGCAATTGTGCCTCATAATGCGGAACCGAGACTGGCGGATGAAGACATTGCTGAAGAATTTACAAAATACTACGAGGATCTCTATAGAGCACCAGTGACCCCCCCTGAGACCTCCATACTGGAGGACATCAGCCTCCCCTCGCTAAGCCCCGAACAAATGGTTTACCTGGAAGAAGAAATCACGGAAGAAGAGATCACGGCAGCTATGATGCAGCTCCAGTCCAGAAAGACACCTGGACCAAATGGTTTTCCCATAGAAACCTGGAAAAAGATAGGAGGTAACAAATTGGCCCCCCACTTACTTAAAATGTATCAGCAGGCTTGAAGCACAGGACAATTGCCAGCAGATCTACGGAAGGCCACAATTATTGTCATACCCAAAGCAGACAAATTCCCCGATATCTGCAGCTCATACAGGCCGATCTCCCTCATCAACACTGAGACGAAAATATTGGCAAAATTATTGGCGATACGCTTACAGCGTGTTATAACGTCTCTGATTCACCCGGACCAATGTGGATTTATGCCTGGCAGATCCACAAGAATAAACTTACGGAGAATACATCTAATCATTGAACGAGCCCAGGCCTTGAGTATTCCACTAGGAATACTTGCAGTGGAGTTCGAAAAGGCGTTTTATTCCATCTACTGGGAGGCACTCTGGGGGATTATGCGGAAAATGGGTTTCCAAGAGCGATTCATATCCTGGGTCCAACTGCTGTACAACGCACCAATGGCCGAAGTTAGAGTGAACGGCTGGACATCACGGTACATTTGCTCTGGGAAAAGGAACGTGCCAAGGCTGCCCCCTATCAGCCCTCCTCTTTGCACTGGCCATGGAACCACTGGCTCAACTACTGAGAGACACAACAACATGGAAAGGCATTCCGGTGGGGGGGGGGGCAGAATGGGAGGACAAAGTGTCATTGTATGCGGATGACTTACTGATTTACCTGCGAGATCCCAAGACGACGTGTCCAGTGGTGACGCAGCTGCTGCAAACATATGGAACATTTAGTGGCCTAAAAGTGAATTGGTCCAAATATGCACTATTCACATTGAATCAGTTTGGGAATGGAGACCCCCGAACCCTGCCCATATAAGATAGCGCCTGACCACGTTCAATACTTGGGCATTAAGATCCCGAGAAACCTCAATGACTATGCCTCCAATAACTTACAGCCCATCACAGAACGGTTTGCGGGAGATGTGCAGCACTGGATGTCTCTACCCTTGACCCTTCTAGGTCGAGCTGCACTGTTCAAAATGCAAACGCTTCCCCGATACTTATACGTACTCCAGAATGCCCCATTGCATATACATGCGAAGACATTCCAAAAGATAGATGGCATACTTAGAAAACTCCTGTGGGCTGGCGAACGCCCGAGAATAGCACTTCAAACACTACAAAGGTCAATATGGGAAGGTGGCATTGGCCTGCCGAGACTACAGACATACTATTGGGCAAGCCAGATGTCGGTAATAAATGACACAATACACAAAGAAGCCACGATACCACATGTACGAGCATCGCCCCCCTTGGAGATATATGCTGCAACACCTAGAATAACCCCCAGAAAAATGGTATCACAGACGTCTCGCATCTGGACGGAGTCACATGCCTTTATAGGATGGGGGGTCAAGATCACGCCAATACAACCACTCTGGAACAACAGAAATCTCCCTGAGGTAGCGAAATTGCCAAAGTGGCCAATATGGACGAGATGCGGAAAGGAAACGGTGGGGGACATCATAGTGGACGGTGCCATCAGACCCTATGATGAGCTTACTCTGTCTTTCGATCTCCCAGAGGTGGAGAGGTATCACTACACGCAAATGAGACATGCCCTGCAACAACATCTTCCTGCTCTCTCCGATATGTCGGAAAGCACCCCACTGGAGCGAAACATAATCACAGATCACATCCAAGCAAAGGTCACCACAGTAATGTATAGCGTTATTGTCAGGAACGGAGAATGGAAGGTTTGGAAGCGCTGGAAGCATTGACTTGCGAGCGCTCTAGTGCTCATTCAATATGGTGTCCGTACCTTTAAATTCTGACTCCTCCCCCAAACCGGTGCGTTGTATCTGTTCACATCGCTCCGGTTCGTGTGGAACTTCGTTCTTGGATATTCCTCCTTGCCGACCATCCTTGCAGCTACCTTTTGCCTTCTTTGTGCCTACCTTCTGTGATCTTCTTTATTTCTTCCCTTGTTACCTGTCTTCCGGATCTGGCATTTTTTGCGAGTGTTTATTTGCCTCTCCTTGTCTGTTCGGCGGCTCCGCCTCGCTTGAGCTTCTGTACTACACCTGCCTTTTGTCTTCTCAGCACTCTCGTTTCTCGTTTACTAACTTACTGCTTTCGGCAGGTATATTTCTACTTTCTGCACTCAGTCTCATACTTAGCACGGTTATTTTACAGGCATTTCTATCTGTTCTGTCTTACTTAAGATTTACTTATTGGTTATTTGGGTTCCTGTACCTTTTCCTCGGTGTGTTTCGCCCTACTGTCATCGCAGAGCTTAACGGCTCTCTCCACCGGAGTTGTTGGTCAACTTCATTCGCCTTCAACTGCAGCCAGACTTCATTTCTCAACTCCTTATTGGAACCCATCTGGAAACAGGTTTTTTTTTGCCTTCGTGCTTTTTCCCTGATCTAGGTCTGGCCCCCTGGGGGTCCCTGCGGACAGGGTTCTATCTCTGCCACGGTGGCCTCCGGAGGGGCCCGACCCTATTTACACGAAAAGAAAGCCAAGACATCAAAGGACAAGACTCCTGTAAGGAGGAAGGATCGTAAGAAGACGGAGTCGAATCCAAAGGAATCCGCCACGGAAGATTCAGGTGAGGAGGAAGGGGATAAGGCCTCCAATCTTGACAGTTATTATCTCCTTTGCCACGCCAGAGCTGGAGCGGCTGAAAACAAAATGGGAAACTGAGGTTGGGGAGATCTTGCCAGAGGATTGGATCCAGATATTAATGTACCCACGTGAGGTCGCAATTTCAACCAGATTACGTCTAGTCCAACTAAAGATATTACATAGAATCTATTATCCAAGGATAGCCCTATATAGATGGGGCAAAATAACGGAACCTAATTGTCTACGCTGCCGTGGAGAGGAATTGACTTTCTTCCACATACTATGGGCGTGTCCGAACATCAGCTGTTACTGGCAACAATGCTGCGACATCCTTACAAGAGTCCTGCATCAGTCGATCCCCAGAGACCCCAAACTACTCTTATTAGGAGCAGACAGTGAAATAGACCTATCGAGATATGAAAAGCTCTGCTTCATGACGGCAACAGCAATAATCAAAAGAAATATAGCGCAGCTATGGGGGGCTGCGGAAACGCCGCAAGTAGAACAATGTCTTACTGACGTACAAATTTGCATCGCCATAGAAAGAAGAGTGTATAAGGCCAGGGGATGTCCCGAGAAAGCGGACAAAATTTGGAAAAGATGGGAAGATGTGATGTGAACTCTCCAACATTTAATGACTAAACGCCATAGAAAGTGCAAATATATACTTTAGAGTAAATATTCTAGCTATAAGATACGTATTGTATGTGAACCAGATGAGCATTTATTCCATCGAAAGTTGTTGTTGTTGTTATTACGATCTGGCCCGATAAGGACCAGTGGTTGTATGTTATAAAAACAATAAAATATGATATTAATTAAAAAAAAAGACTCCAGGTACGGTGTGATCTGGGAACAGAGTGTTGTTGCTTCCTGATGGAAGTGGTGAAACTGAAGCAAGATTGCTCAAGGGTGCAGAAAGTTCCGAGGAAAAATTCAAAGACAAAGCAGCAGTCTCCCCATGCCCCACGGGCTCAGGAAGGATCTCTGAGACACCCTTGGTGTTGTTCAAAACAGGCTTATCATGTGGCACAGAACAAACAGTCTCCTTCTCTTCTCCTTCGTTGAGTGGCAGAGGAAAAGGTATTTTCTTGATGTGTGTCGCATGGATCTAGTGTCTCTTTCCGGCTACTCGTACAGTGGTCTGTGTGGCCAACAGGACCTGAAATGGTCCTGCCCAGCGCTGTGCGAGACAGGATGCTCTTTCAAAAGCTTTTGTGAGCACCCAGTCCCCAGGTCGAAGTCGATGACCTGGACCCTTGTATTTGACTGGGAGGGCTTCTCGCACCTGTTGATAAATCAAATACAAGTTTTGAGTTAACTGGTCACAGTATTCAGAAAGGAGTAAACGCTCCACGTCTTTCAGTCTTTTGGGCTTGGGCACATTCCAAATATTGGCTGGTCTCCCCATCACAATCTCATAGGGGGAGAGTCAGGTCTTGTTTGTGGGGTCGTCCGCATGGACAAAAAAACTACCGGTAAGGCATCTGGCCAATTCAAGTTACTGCTAGCACAGACTTTAGCTAGCTTGTTCTTTAGGATACCATTATGGCGTTCTAAGAGTCTGGCACTCTGAGCGTGTCTGGCTGAATGGATCCGTTTATCGATCTGTAATCTCGCGCATACTTGCAGGATAACAGGAGCGATAAAATGTGGACCATTGCCCGACCAGATGACCCTCGGAAAACCCAACCTAGGAAAATATTCCTTAAGCATGGTTTTCGCCATTGTCATTGCTGTGGCATCTTTCATAGGGATGGCTTCAACCCACTTGCTCAAGGCACAAATGACCACCACAACGTACTTATAGTTGTGACAGCGCTCCATTTCGATGAAGTCAAAATGTATTACCTCGAAGGGCACAGAGGGGGGACCAAAACTACCCCTCTGTGTCGCTGTGCCCTTCCCCACATTATGCTGTAAGCATACCATACAGTTTTGGACAAAACGCTCAGCAGTCTTTGATAAGTTTACATTTACCCAGAAAGGTTCTAGAAATTTACACATTTTTCTAGCATATATATGAGAGGACCATGAGCCATCATAACCATAGAGGTGACATAAGCATTGGGTAGCATCCATCTTTTCTTTACATTGTCTACCCAGCAACCTTCATCATCTAAACTTGCTAAACCCTTAGCACATTGCTTAAGTTCTTCTGGAGTGGCATCAGCTTGAATATTTTTTATCAGATCAATTCCTTCATCTATTGTACAGGTATTCGTAGCTTCTTTTTTTACATACATTTCTGAATACAAATCAGTGGCAGTCTGTTTGGCTATCCTGTCAGCAAAAGCGTTTCCTCTCCCTACATCGTCTGTTACTTTCTGGTGTGTGGCGCACTCCATGATTGCTAGTTGAGCAGGAAGCGCAAGTGCTTAGAGTAGCTGAACTATCAAGGCACCATGTTGGATTTGTGTTCCGTGTGAGGTCAAGAAACGTCGTTCTGCCAATAGTCTACCGAAGTTGTGAACCACCCCAAAAGCATACTGGCTATCTGTAAATATATGTACTCTAAGCCCTTCGGAAAGTTCACAAGCTCGAGTCAATGCGATAATCTCTGCGGCCTGCGTGGAGTTATGTGAAATTCTCTTGGTTTCTAAAATCGTGCTTAATGTAGTGATTGCATAAGCAGCAGTGGATGTACAATCCGAAATTTTGAAGCAGGAGCCATTGCAAAACAGCTCCCCTTGTGGATCTTTCAATGGTGTGTCATTTAAATCAATCCTGCCTTTGGTTTCTTGCTCTGTAGTATAGAGGAAGACATGTGACATGTTGTCACTGCAAGCAATGTCTTGCGGAAGAGGCAATAATTCAGCCGGATTTAATATGCAACACCTCTTAATTTGGATATGCGGTGCAAATAGAATCAGTTCATATCTTGTTAGTCGTGCGGAAGTAAGGTGTTGTGTTTGCGCTTGTTCAATAGAAATTCTACGGAGTGGGGTACCATCACGGTTAAAGAGTGACCTAAAACCATACCCTCACTTTGTTTTACGGCCGCAGCAGCAGCAGTGACAGCTCTCAAACATCTCGGCAAAGCGCATGGAACTGGATCAAGTGTGGAGGAAAAATACCCGCACAGTCTATTATTCCCCCCATGTTCCTGCGTTAACACAGCCAAAGCACATCCATCATATTCATGCACATACAAAATAAAGGCCTTGTCATAATTTGGTGTGCCCAAAACTGGTGCTGAACACAGTGCAGCCTTGAGCAGATCAAAAGCTTTGTGGTGTACCAAGTTCCACGGTAATGGCAAAGAAATGGCCTTCTTTGTCAATGACAACATTGGTTTTATAACTAGTGAAAAATATGGGATCCACTGTCTGCAGTAAGAAGCCATTCCTATCAAGGCTCTGACCTCTTTCTGTGTATTTGGGAGAGACAAGCTAGAGATTCTTTTTATCCGTTCAGGTGTCAGTCTTCTTCCCTCCTTTGACAGGAGATAGCCTAAATAGGCGACCTCCTGTCGACAATATTGAAACTTTTTTTCAATTAAGCCTTATGCCCATGCTCTGCTAGATGAATAAGCAGCAACACAGTGCCCTCCTTTCAAGCAACTTCTGAGTCTGCAGCTAAAAGAAGATCATCAACGTACTGCAACAATGTACAAGTAGGAGGCAACTCAAGTGTATCGAGCTACTCCTTCAAAGCTCTACTGTAAATGCTCGGACTCTCTGTGTACCCTTGTGGCACACGAGTGAATGTAAACGAGCGTCCCCCCCAAGGTGAACACGAACGAAGATCTACTATACACATGTACGAGAATACTAAATAAGGCATTCTTAAGATCCACCACACTGAAATGGGTAGCAGAAGCTGGAATCATCATCAATAACGTGGTTAAATCAGGCACAACCGGAAATTCCGGAGCAACAATCTTATAGATAGCACGCAAATCAATAATAAAACGGAAAGGAATTGCATTATCCCATTTCTTGTACTCCGGTAAAATCAGACTATTACACAAACTTCCTGCAATTTCCTCGATCACTCCATGGTGGTCAAAATCAGAAACTATGTTTTTTAGAGCTTGCTCGCCATCAACTGAAATCTTATATTGTGGAATAGGTTGTAACTTAGCTCCTGGTTTCAAAATAATTTTAACAGGTTCAATTTGCGTAATGCCGACATCATTGTCGTCAACCGCCCATAAACATGCCAGAACTTTACTAAATTCAGACGGTAAAGGCCTAGTCAAAAATTGTGAGGCAGAAAATTGCTGGGGTGAAATCGTCAAATGTACTCCATCTGAAGTACAATGAATTACCGCATTTAATTCCTTCAACAGATTCAACCCCAACAAATTCTCACCACAATTCGTCATTAAAAGAAATGCACAGTGATCCGTGAACGGCCCCAGTGAAATCAGTATGGGCTGAGAAACCGGACTAACCACTGGCATGCCAGGAAACCCTACAGAAATGTTATTCTGCCCTGACAGTGCAATATTTGGAACCCGTAAATGATCAATGGAACACTTTTATGCTCCTGTGTCTATCAAAAATAGATGCTTCCTATTCCCTACCTTCATTTCTACATAGGGCCCTTTCTGATCGACAGGAATAGGCACCGGTTCCAGACCCTGCTTCGGGCTGTCCTAACGAAACAATATATCATCAAAGACAAGATCCTCCGAAAAAGATAGGCAGTTGAAGGATTATCACAAATATTTCTACTATCTATACTAGATTGCTAATTATCTTGCAAGAATGACTTTGGATTTTGAGCGAACTGGCTCCTATCAGGACCCCCTACCCAAGGGCGGCCTTTGGATCATCTACCCATTACACCATATGTGTTATTTGATCTCTGCTGAAAGATCGGGCATTGTGCTCGCCAATGACTCTCTTGTCTGCAATAAGCACATTGGTTCATGTGTACAGGATCCAACTGTGCATTACTTTGTAGAGCAAACTGGCCTCTAAATTGTATACTCCTAACTCTGGTTCCTCTAACTATCTGTTGCAACAATACATTGGTTTTCAGGTCTCCCTTTTTCTTTTCAATCCTCTCCTTTTCATTATTGACTCTATTTGCAATACTTCGGACTGCGATTTAGCTTGCCAAGCACTTTTGGAAGTCATGATTTCTAATTAGATATCAGGCAATAATCCACGCACAAATGTATCCACAAACAACCTTTTTCCTGACTCGGTACCTAAATCCTGTTTGCTGAAATCTGAAAATACTTGCTTGAACTGATTAAAAAATTTGGTAGCACCTTCAGATTTCCATTGGTGACAAGCAGTGAGTTTGTCCCAAACAATCCTTCTCTCGGGAACCAGAGTCTTTAATTTCGTTACTATTCTGTCTGGCAATGTCAGTATCACCTGCAGTGGTCTCTCACCAGCTTTGCTTTCACCGTATAACCACACCAAGTTAACCCATGTGTCACCCAGTCCTGCTTGATCATCTACATTCCTAATCTGTTTCAATAAATCAGCAGGTACGATCACAGGGAACAACAAATCTATATCACCCAGGGTGAAAACGGACAAATGCAAGACAGATTATATTTCTTTATAAAACCCTGTTGGATTTTTCCTAATATCTGGAATCGACTGCCTAATAGTGTTCACTTCCTGTCTAGAGAATGGGGCATGAACAAATTGTGAAACACAGTGTGCTTCAATAGTGGTAGCTGGTGTGCCTGCTGCAGCTGGAATTTCAACTTTAGGAACAAATGTCGGAGGAACCTCTCTCATTGTCATTTGAGAAGTAGGCAACTCTGAACGTTTGTTAAGCAATAAGGCTAGATCGAGCGGCAAAGTAGTCAAAGCAGTATCGGGCACAAATGCTCTCTTATAAATAATAATTAAATTTGTGGGACAACAAATATTTTTCTTCATACATTCATCCTGCAGGTATTCTACCATTACCTGTAACACGTTCTTCTGCATTTCTGGAGTATACTGACTAAACGTATCATATACTTCTATGGGAGATATCGACACATCCGAAATCCATCTAAGCACATTTGCAAGAAAGAAGGAACTGTTTCTGCACATACAGAGCGTCCAATCTATCACCATCTATTTCATCATTCTGTAACTGCTCTAACTCCCTCCTAAACTCAAAAACCCTCTAGACATGCTCATTTACTTTCTCTGCAGTATCCCTTGAATAAGCTAAAACATTCAAATCCCTTAACCCTTGTGCGACATCCATGTCCATCAAATCATTCCACATTATGGCCAAATGTATTCCCATCCACTCAATCAAAATATTCTGTTCGGGAATACTTTCTAGATCAAAAAGTGTAGCTAAAGCAGCTGATTCTTCACCTTTCTCGATACATTTCTTAGCCCATGCATACAATTCTCTCTTCTTATCTTTAGAAACTGTACTACGAGTCACTACTTTTGATTCAGCACTCGCCCCTTCATTTGCTACAGGTGGAGCAGAACCGCTTGGGAAAGAGAGAGTAGACAAATCTTGTGCAACAGGTAGTGGAGACACTGCCGCTGGCAACAAAGACGGAATCACTGGAACAGTAATAGTTGGTAAAGGTAGAGATACAGAAGGAGGAGCAACAATAGGAAGAGGAGCAACAGCTGGCGGTGGAGGAACAACGGCAAAAACAGGGACAGCTACATGAGGAGGTGCAACAGCGGGAAGAGGTAAGACAGCAGGAAGAGGTACATAAGGAGGCGGTGCAGTGGCATCAGTCCTACGTTCATTTAAAAGCTTATCAATTAGTTTGTCTGAGGCATGAAAATCTTTAGTTGGATATATTTTCTGTACACTAATTTGGAAAGCCCTATCCTTGTTTCTAACAGACTCTGACTGTTTCTGTTGATCATATAATAATGCCTTTTCTGAATTAGATATATGACGACGTGCATGCTTCTCTTTACTCTTAAGTTGCTGCATAACTTCTTTTTACATCAGATGCTGCAGGCCTAGCTTTTTTCTTTAACAATATAGACTCTAAATACTCTATACAGGCAATCTCAAAACTACCATGACTGGCCACTGAAATTCGAAAGCATGTCTAGTTTGTCTGTGCCAAATATTGTTGAATACTATACTACCAATGCCGTACTTACAGTACATAGTACATGCCGGCGACACCTCCCATGGCGCCGGTCAGCCAAATTCCAAAGATTGTCTGTCTCTGCGGAATAAACTCCTGAAACAGACAGACGATTTCACTGGCATATCAGATCATTGGTTTTACCTGGTGTCGTTTGTGCTCATGAGGACAAAACTGCAACCAAATATCAGGATACTTAGGAATCAGGGCACGACTCACCTGATTTCAAAGGACTAAGGAGGTCCGATGGGATTACAAAGGACGACCCTCGTGGTTGGCGATTTCGGCAAAACAGCCCGCCTCGATATGAGGACCCTCGTCAAGATGCCCTCTCGAACCGCATGCTCACCGTTCAGGGATTGGATTGTGCAGTACTGTCGAGGTGTCACGTCTCATACAAAGGGGCCCCCTTTTTTCTCACTGTCGGATCCCGGTCCGATGGCCGCGTCTTCTCTTCAACGATGTGGCATCAATCTTGAGGTTCCCTCTTCGGGCGCCATCTGAAAGACCAAAGAAATATCAAGGCTTAGTACCACAAATGAAATATGCCAATCACGGGATGAAAAGATACAAGTATCTTTTATTACTGTACAGTTACAAAGCAAAACAGATAGCTATCTGCCTCCCAACACCTCGCAGTGTGTACCAGCAGACACAGTGAGGAGTGAGAGTGCTGGACATCTAAACACAGACATATTCATACCATTTTAGCAATATTGTCCAGCCTCTCTCCAAGCTAATAATTCGCAGGCTAGATTTTGTGCCTAGTTCAAATGACAGATGTTACAATGTTATAAAAAGGATTAAACAAGTTTACATGTCCATGAAAACACAATGGGCCTCATTACGACCCAGGCGGTAAGTTACCGCCTGGGTCGTACCTTTACCACCATGGCGTAAACTACGTTTACGCCATGGTGGTTGGCGGATTTACCGCCCCATTCCGAGGTTGGCGGGGCGGTAAGTCCCCAATCCTCATTTACCCTTCCCCATTCCCATTTTTGCCCCATAGGGCATAATGGGAGTGGGGAAGGCGTTAATTACGCCACTGTAAATTACGGTGGCGTAATTAACAACATGGTCCCTTAGCACCATGGATTTTAACACCTGCTAAAAGCAGGTGTTAAATCCGCCATGGCGCTAAGGGACCTCGGAATCAGGCGGTAAGGGTCGGCGCTGTTTACGCCGCCGTAAACCCCTTACCGTCTGGGTCCTAATGAGGCCCAATGATGCTGTTGGTTCTCGGAACCACGGTAAGCCTTATTCCATGAATCGTTACAATGCAGATCAGCCAGAACATACGACCAGAGTTTACTTTCCATTGTCTTGGTGTTTATACAAGGATGAGGCTTGTGAGCACAGACAACACTTAAATGCAGTTCGTATGAAGCACAAGGTTTCTTTGCATAAGTTAAACAGTCTGCTCTTGGGAAGACTAAACATTAACGAAACTCAAAGGTCATTTGGCTCGACTGCAAGTAGAAAACACAGTCCACCATTTTAGAACATAGAACACAAGTCAAAATCAAAATGGCGAATGATTCTTATTATGGCGGCGAAGTTAACCCAAAATCAGAACTTTGCAAACGTAGTTTTCTGAGTAAAGGGAATGGGTTTAGGCCAATATTCATAATAAGGAGGCACTATATGATTACGGTTTAACAGGTCAAGACCAAATCTATTGCTTCCCATGGTTGTTTGAGTTGCACATAGATTTGGGTGTCATCTGCATTTGAGTGGTACGACAGACCAAATTCAGCAAATATATTAAGCTGTATTCAGATGTAAATATTAAACAGCAATGGCGAGTGCGAAGACCCTTGAGGTACCCCTCATTCCACTGGTAAAACATTGGAAACATGGGCTCCCATTTTCACCTGCTGGGTGCGGTCGGTCAAGAATGACACAAACCAATTTAATGCCTTGTCTGAAACCTGTGCCACTGAGGAAATGGTTGCGATGAGGATCTCAAAGTTGACTGTGTCGAGGGCTGCTGACAAGGCCAGCATGACAAGCATACAGACATTCTCTTCATCTGCAGCCCCTAACACTTCATCCGAGGACGACGCAATGGCTGTCTCAGTGCCATGATCTGGTCTGAAACCCGACTGAAAGCAGTTGAGAATCCCATGTTCGGTGCTTCAGTGTTCCCAGAATGTGAACCTATGGTTCCTCCGCTGCCTGTAATATCCTGGTATTACCATTGGGCGATGGAAATGGTAAGCGTGGTTGCTGGTAGGCTGCTGGTCACCAGCGGCTAACCAGCAACCTTGTAATGAGGCCCTTTGAATCATTTTTAGCTAAGAGAGTGGATTCACTGCCTGTCATTTAGCCTGGATGAATTTCATACAATATGATCTGTGACCTCTTAGATATTATTGGGTGCAAATGATCCCACACTGCACTTATATAATGAGTTTGTGACTCAGTCGTATCTCAGGTCAATCTTAACTCATGTATTTGGGAATATAGCAATGAATCAATGGGCCTTGGCTCACAGGTCAAATCTCTAGTGCATTTGTGAATTTGTCCAGCCAATTCAACCTTACAATTTCAATAAGGAAATTTGAGGGAGATTGTTTTGCAAATTAGAAACCTAGAATATCCTAACAGATGTCCATGGTTCTATAAAAGGACCAGTTTACTTCTTGTTCCTATGTGTGTTTCACTATGCAGAGAATGAAGGTGTAACACAGGGAAGGCTCACACTCCCTTATGCCCAGGCCTAGAAGCCCAGACTTATCTCTTCAAGATCTGACCTTCTACAAAGGAAAACCCAATACTTATTAAGGCGTTCTCTTTTTAGTGGGAAGCTTGTGCACTCTTCAGGCCCATGACTGATCCAATCACTGTGTGCCTCAACTTGTTTTACAAGCACGTTGCTATTAATTCTACCAATTGCATAAACAACAACACATCACATTCTTCAAGTACTGACATACAGCGCTCCAGCACACCCACACACACCCGCACTATCACAGACATACCTCTTCCTGTATAAAACAACACTCGAATGTCTATCCAAAACTTGACCTGCTTTCCTGTCCCTTTTTCTTATCCCCACTCCTGTTCTCTTTTCAGACTAAGCTCTGATTGCCCCTATTGGTACACAATGCGCTTTTTTCCTGGACAAGCCTGGTGATCTGATACTACTACAGTCGTGATTTGGTGCAGTATAAAGATTTCATAATATAACAAAACATACCATAACCTGGAGGGTAGTTAGTGCTTTTGGAGATTTTTGGAGAGTGTTGAGCAGTTTCAAAAGCAGGTTTAGGGCCTGATTCACAGAAGCCTTTTATAATTGCACAATCCCTTTGGAAAACACTTCGTGAATCTGTCCCTTAATAATTAGATTTTTGGTTTTGTGTAGTTCATTGCTCCTAGCAGTGATTTTGTGGACCCTGTTTGTGTCCCTTTGTCTGCTTGATGCTTTGTTCAGTCTTTTGTTAGTTTCCCCAAAATGATAATATGAAAAAACCTTTGTGTTATTGTCATGTCAATTTGACCTTTTCTTTCCTCTGGCAGTGCCCATATTGTGGCCACCTCTCAGAATAAACATTGGCTAGCAGCTAACATTGACATGTTAGAAATGCTCCATCTAAAGCTCTGGTGTGAGTGTTGCAATCATTTGTGCTGGCATTGCACTGTTCATATAATCTGCAAAGCAAGTGCAAAGCAGAGTTTTACCAGGTGGCCACTAGTCACATCTGAATGTGCAGTAACACATTGTGGCACTCCTGCAGTTTGCACAGTGCATGGTAAGCATGGCTGCAAATTGAACTTTCTTTTGGGTCACTGCAATCTTTTTTTCACAGGCTGACATCACCTAATAAAGTGTGTAACCATGAGGTGAAGGACACGGATAAAATAGGAATTATATGTTATCTTGCCATATTGTAAGGGAGCAAGAGCATTCTTTACATAGTCTGCTGTGACAAAGCCCAAAATGCAAGTTACAAGGCCTTTACCACGGTACCTCCACCTTCCACACCTTCTCTTAGATGTGAATTTCACTGTTGCTTCTGCTCAGAAAACATTTCATGCACACTCATGCCTGGTGCCAGAATGCATACAACTGCTGACCCGTGCATGTCTCCAGAACCCCGCGTGACTGGCAGACGACCATCCAGTGTGCCGTGATGGCCGTGTAGTGAATGCTCTGAGCACTGTCCACATGTCCATGGTGAAGTGGATATTTTGGCCCACGGACTGCTGTAGTATCTAGACTGAAATAGCCATAACCTCATTGTACATTCCAGTATTATTTTATGAGAGAAGAAACAGCAGGCAGGAGCTTCCCAGCATTGATACGAATTTGCCATACTCCTTCCG
This sequence comes from Ambystoma mexicanum, assembly GCF_040938575.1. NCBI lineage: Eukaryota > Metazoa > Chordata > Amphibia > Caudata > Ambystomatidae > Ambystoma > Ambystoma mexicanum. Next base: position 1,275,026,826 of record NC_090930.1, on the reverse strand, counting down.
AATCCAGGATTTTTCACAAAAGAGCATGGCAAGAGGTCTATTGCCAAAGTTAAAGCCACGTTAGGAGTGGACAAGCTCTGTCGGTCATGTGACTTGTGCTATTTTTGGCTGTGCTCAAATGCTTACACGACACTGGCCTGAAGCAATGGGGATCACTGTTATACATACCAAGGTCATGGTGAAAGAGCTTGTTGTCCTACCCTTAAGCAATAACACATCTGTGGTATGTCCAGTGGTTAGTCTGCCGACTAGAGTCATAATGCTGCTTGTCTTATGAGAGAATCCACTTAAGATATTTGACTTCTTTGCATAAGGGCACATGGTATTGTAGCATATCGGACTGCATATATGGGTTACCCAAGGTGGTCCTTGCCTCCCCACTGCACACAGTTTTCCAGCAGCGTGTGACAATAGCCAGACTCAGTAGGGATTTAGTCTGTTTAAAGTACTGTCACACTTTTGATTTTCATTGTGGTCTAACAACGTAAATGCAGGGCTCATTTGTATGTGATGGTACAGGTGGTGGTGGTGTTATCTAGGTGCCACATGATGATATCATGTATTTTCTGATATGTGACATGATGGCTGTTTCTTAAAGGAACTGTGCAGATGAGGAGGAAAATATTCAGTTACTGCTTCTGTATCTGCAGTGTTGTTGCTTCCCAGCAGCAGCACATGTTCTTGTGTGGCCTCTGATGGATCCTAATCTTTAACTTGATCATCACATATCTCATCATCATCATCATGATTGTTGTCTTTTTTATCAGTGGAGATAGAGATCTGCAATTCTCGATGTCCTAAAACTGTTAAAGCATGGCATGTGAAATTCTTCTTTGCTCTTCATTAGATAACATCTTCACCCTGTGCCCTTCTGCACTGAGATAGTGGAAGGAACTGATAGTGCAACTTGTCAGTCTCTGCAGGTGTTCATCACAGAGGTGCAACAAAGCTGAACATTGCACCCAAAACGGACCAGTGCCCAAGCTGCTGCTCTAACAGAGCTATTGGTGAAATGGATGTGCCCGAACACAGAATACAGAGGTGCAATACCCATTCATTTATCAGTGGTGATGCATCTACTCCAGAGAGACTGGCAATAGGGTGGACATTTGTTGGACGGTACCTTCAATTGATCAAATGCAAATCTGGGATCCCTAGTGCACAAAATAAATTCTGCTGTTGAAGTGAAATGACTACAAGCAGCATCTGTCCACGTTTCTGGTGCATATGGGTGCCAACATGGGGTCTAACATGTTCTAATGTGTCATACACTCATTGTCTGGTGTATCATCAACTTCCCTGAGGCTAAGCTGATTCCACCCACAAATATCACAAAAGCATCAGTATTATATTGGCTGCCATCAGGAATTATGTTCTCCTTCTGCTTCTTGTCCCAGAAGCCCCGCTATGCAAATGGCAAGCCTACTTGCTTCTAGAAACAGACACTAATGTCTGTATCACACCCCTCCATTAATCTCATCTGCTTCCTACCTAACAAATCTACACAAGCATGAGTTGTGCACTAATCACCCTGAGGGGTTCTCCGTTACTTCTTCCCTGTCTCACCTGATGGGACAGGTCTCATCCACACATGTAAGGAGGGAGACATTGACTGGTTGTCACCGGCCTCCCTGAATCTCTCACAATTCCCTCTGAAAATAAAATGAACATGAGTCTCACACTAGCTGCCCTCAGGGTTTATCTGCTCCTTCTGCTCCTGCTCCCAGGTATCACCCGATTGCACATCTCATACACTCACTCCAAAAAATGTACACTGGCTGGTGTATCACATGCATCAACGAATCTCTGATGATGATCGCACAAAAATCTCACCCCATGAGACTTGCACTAGATAGCCTATTCTGCCCCTCAAGCTCTTCCTTAGTGTAAAGTACGAACTGGACCCAGTTTATTTATTTTTTCTCATGACATGTGTGTCATTTCCAGTTACTAAAACCCATAATGATTGGTGTATCCTCCTGCCTCCAACAATCAATAATATCTCATGCAGACATCAAGTGGTGTCACACAAAATGAACAGCCACATGTATGTGTCTTACATAGTCACCCAAGCTCCTCTCTTTTTTATTGATTTCTTCTTTCAGGTGGCACTCATGCTGTTTGCCAACTTCAAATGGTATGATGTCCTTTCATCCCCTACAATTTCATCCCCTGGCATTTTAACGTGTATATTACAATGAATGTGCTCATCGAATTTTTTAGGGGTGGTGGGAAAGGGCAGATAAGGGGTTGGGGGGGTAGGGAATAGCTAAAAATAAGTGATGGAGGTGAGGTTTTTGTTAGAATGTACACATTAAAATGCCATGGGATGAAATTGCAGGCGATGAAATGACATAGAACTCTTCAAATGTATCACACTATGCTGCATATGTTAACCTATCCTAAATCGCCAGAAACACTGGGCAAATGTACTAGTTTAAACTTTTGAACCGCTTGAAATTCAGGTGATACAAAACATTTAAACCATGGTCGAACTTATGATGATACGTTTGAAGCAAACGTTTCAATCCACTGGATAGGAGTCCTCCTTAGTTGGCAGAAATGATTCGTCAAATTCAAACCTGTGATTGCAAGAGAGGTTCAAAATAGTACTAGGTTGGCTCAAATGACTTCTATATCTCATTACTACTGAAATCTAAGATACCGAGGTCCATGGTTTACTCAGGGCCACTCGTTAGAGCATGTTGCTGCTCTCTCTTTCAGATTTGTGTTCTATATAAAATACCTGATACCATAAAAGGTAAATCAGGGCATTAATACAGAAATAGAATAAGTGTAGGGGGTGGTAATCACTGAGAGTGATATAGGCTTTGGGGTCTGGTCCATGTGGGATACACGCACAAGACTTTTGATTGTTATGAATTGTTGGTGTCTGGAGGAAATAACAGTGACGCTTGGCTGAGTAAAGTCACAGAGGCAAAACATATGGAATATAAAGGTTACAGATATCCTGGGAGGCAAGATATAGTGGGACCTTCCAGGAATTGGATGACAATGAGTGTACGCCCAGACTTTCAGAGGAGGTTGCCCTTTTAATTCCAGATACTACTGCAGGGGGCACGCAACAGAACTCATGTAATGAAGTGCTTCACAGAAAAATACATGTTGCATCTTATTGTAGGGTGGAATTTAATGTTCCTGGACACTGTCTCCTGAATCCCATCCAATGAAGAGAAGTCTGACAGAAAATATGATGTTTGTGGCGACTTGAATGATGATGATCAAGATAAAGGCCTCTCTCCATCAGAGTACGGACAAGGACTTCATTACTGAAGAAAAGTAGTGACACTAGTGATGAAGACAATGTGACCACAGATACAGAGGCACGCGTGGTTGAAGCATGACCCCACACTTTGTACAAACTTTTTAAAAAAAACATTCTTCCTGTCACAGAATAGATAGTGAAACTGTCACAGATTATATAATGAAATTTATAATCCGGTCCCACCTAAAACAACACCACCATCACTCCCCGCATTGCCACCACCAGAACAAGCTACATAACAACCCAGCCATTGTGTTGTTACCCCACAATGAAAAGTGTGGCAGTACTTCACACAGAATAACATGAGAATGAATCTGGCCACTTGCACAATATACAGTATTGTTGTGTTCTGAACAAAGGCAGGGATCAACTTGCCCACCAAATCTTTGTGGACCCATTTAATGCAGCATGATGCAGAGACACGGGAAGAACTCCAAAGATTGAAGTGAATCTTTCCCCAAAACTAACAGTATACTAGCACCAGTCTGCACAATGACCCCTAAACATGCTATTGCTGTTCCTTTGCCTGGACCTGAATCACTAAAGCTTATCCCTAGGACCACAGCCAGGCACTCAAGCAGCAGACTTTTGCATCAGGCCAGTGTTGTAGAAGCATTTAATTGAGAACAAAAATATCACAGAACACATGACCAACAGCCCCTGCTAAATGAAAATCTTGCTATTATGTTCGTAATCGACTTCTTGCCATACACTTTTGCAGAGAAATCTGGATTCCAGCATCTTTTGGGAATAGTTGATTACTGCTGGGAAATTTCCAGCTGTTCACCCAAAGCAGTACCCAAATTGCAACAACAGTTTGCAATTCAGTTTTACTTTCTCTTAAATTGAACCTGTGTGGCTTAGCTCCAACCAATAGAGTCCTATGTTATTCTATGTGAACAGATCAAGCAAGTTTGAATCAATATATTCATAAATGCTGTTATCCTTTATGAGCCATAGAGACCTTTTAGTTCAAAGGGGCTGGAGCTGATTCGAATCACTCATGAACCATTGCAATTCTGCCATTGACACAAATCATTCAAGTCATTTGGAGGTTTGAGCTGTGGCTCACCCCAAAGGAAAAGAACACAGTTTGAGCCATAAACCACTGTAAAGTGGTTAAATAACTGTGCATACCATTTTAAGGAATGCTCACCCAGCATTATACAGGCACTCACATATTGCAAATTTTCAGCACTTAAGTCAACTGAAATTAAGGTGATTTTTGATTCTAGCATCCTCATTCAGGCCTATTAGTAATGTATTATTTTATCTTTTTGTGCAAGATCAAATATGTGTTGCTTGTGAATAAAAGTTTTATTCTTCTTTGTGAGCACAAAGAAAATCATATTCAGTGACTTTATTTGCATTTCTTAAAGCGCTCACACAGCCCGCGACCATAAAATAGCCTATCATTTTGTTGAGGCCAGGCCAACCGTTTTTTATTAAACTCCAAAGTCTTGCATTTCTTTGATGGCAGGAAGAGATTATTTTAGTGACTGTAACTCACTGTGCCATCTGAGTAACAGGAATGAAAAATGACTGTGAACACCTTGCATATCAAAAACGCCTATGCCATTGCTTGCAGGTTGGAGCATCTGAGCTTCACAGAATTATTTGTTGGTAGCAGCAGGTGGGAGCAGGCAGGAAAATATATTTAGTGCCTGAATATCAGTGTACCAAAATATTATGGCCACACCAAATACTTGTTACATGCAAAGTCGCAATTTAAAATCCCTTTTAATTCTTATTAGCCATTAGAGTGCACTAAGTGTTTGTAACTGATTGTTTTGTATCAATAAAATATGAATTGAAAGACCTGAAATAATGGGGAGACAGGAGGATAATATATTTAGAGGCACAGTATGTCATGTTTTTGTGACCAGGCCAAACCCCTGTTGCTTGTGAAGTTGCAAACTAATGTCTTAGAAGTCTTTTTAGGAATATACTATTTTGAAATGTGTTGTAGTCAACAGATTGCAATCAGTGCTGTTGACAGTCTTCTTTTTGTGGCCAGACCAAATACCTGTTACTTGGTGGGAAAGTCTTACATTTTTTGGACACATGGGAAATTACATTTCGTGGCTGTAGATGAATATGTGGTATTTTTATGGTATTTTTATAGGCATAAAACAGTCTTGCTACTCGTGTGAAAAAGTCATCATTGTTTGGGAATCGGAGGAAATTAAATTCAGTGGCTCTAACTCAGTGGCTCTAACTCAGTGTGGCATCTCAGTACCTGAGACGAGAGAATTCCAGTAAACATTTTGAATGTCATAAACACCTGTGTCAGTGCTTGTCAGATTGATAACAGCAATGTATTTGTAGGGTGACAAGTTGAAAATCCATATGATTTAGTTCAGAGATAGATTGAACATTGATATGGTTTATTTGAAGGATAGGTAAAAGGTTAAAGAAAGATTTAGTTGAGTGATAAGTAGAAAATTAAAATATAAGTTAGTTGAGGGAGTGTTACAGAATTGAAATAGGATAAGAAATGTTTTGCGACTATTACTTTTGTTGCAAGACATAACCGCCCATTCCATTTTCAGATTGCGAAAAGAATTTGGCGGCAGATAGGAGACTATATTCTGGGGCTGTAACTCAGTGCTCCATCTTTCTTGTGGCCAGGCCAAATTGTTGCTTCTTGTGAAGTCTCTAATAAAGTTCTTTAAAAAGTTTTTGTGGAAAAAAAATCTTAGAATTGGTTTTGCATGAGAATACATTCTGTGTCTGCTGCTGAGTTCATTGTTTTCATGTGGCTAGAAAAATATGTGTTGATTGTCCAGAGAGCACTTCTTTGAAGGCAGGGGAGATTGCATGTAGTGTATGCAATTCACTGTGTCACCCTTTCTGGCATGATCAAATAATGTTTTTCTTGCCTAGAAATGCTTACCGTTTTTTTTGAGGCAGGAAGAGCAATAACCATCGTGAGTGTCAAGATAATTGTAATACAGCAATGTGCAAGGGGAAAGGGAAGGCATGAGGCCACGCTGTATTTACATGAGCAAAAACAGCTGCTGTGCACATCAGAGAGGCCAGAAGTGTCTTGCCTAGAACTCTGTGCCGTACTTTGGAGTCAGGAAGAGAAATAACCATGTTGAGTGTCAATATATCTGTAATACATTAATGTACAAGGGGAAAAGGGAAGGCATGAGGTTAGACAGTGTTTACAAGACTAATCAGCGGCTGTGCACATTGGAAAGGCCGAATTGTGTGTGGCAAATGTAAGGCATCAATCTCACATTCAGCACCATCTGCTGTGCAAGAGATAGTAGTATATGCATAGGTATTTCTAATGAAAGGTTAAGACCATTGACTCTGGGGCAGATAGGGGACAGGTACATGTCGCCACTATGCATGAGTCAGGGAAAACAACACAATGTACAAGATCATGAGGAGCCAAGAGACACAGCACACACTGTAGAGGAGCATTATCACCCAGGTAATAAAGCAAAAGGTGTAGAGCTGCAGGAAATGGGAAATTCCTGCTCTCCACATCCCACATCCAGGGAGCCGTGCGTAATGATAATGACACATCTGAGTACAGGCAGAAGCAACACTTGAATCTGTAAGAAACTGATACCAAGGAGGAATACCAGGACAGAGCCACCATTACAGGGATGGCATGGAAAGACAGATGCTTCTCCACCTGTATACAATGTCTTTCAAAAACAACTGTAATGAATTGCAAACCATCAATGTGTTAGAACAACAATGCCACCACCACAACCACCACACTCCAACTTTGCAATCAAATGTCTATAGTGGGCATAGCTCACCAGGAAAATCTAAAATGTGCATTTTTTTCTACAGGACACACGTCCACAACATCGCTCAACCTGCACTGTGTGCAAGAAAACATTTTGCTGACATAGCCAGGAACCAACCTTGGTACCACCCGTTATGGTCTCTCATGATTTAGCACTATGCTAAGTGGCAAGATAAAACAAATGTTCTGCACTGAAATGTTACACCAGGGCCAATCGCCATTGCACCACAGCTCATTATGTCAACCTAAAAGCATTGTTGATGTACTACTTCCACTATTATTCCTGATGCCAAGCCCCAGCTCCTGCATAGCTACTAGCTCTTTGTCCAGGTCACTTTGATGGAGGTTTTTGAACGTGGAAAAAAATATCACAGTAGGAATGACAGACTGGCCTGGTGTTTATGTTCTCTATTGGCCTCTTGCTATATTCTTGTGTCAAATATCCTGGTTTCTGTTGTTTTAGGTGTAAAGTCGACTGCGACTGGGCAGTCCCTATCTGATGCTGCTTTTCATGCAGGGCTGTATGAGATTTTATATGACAAGGTTTTTTTTTGCTGTTAGGAAGACATTAGATAATTCCAAAGGACCAGCATGTTCATGATTGACATGTTGGCCAGAGGACAGAGCCTAGACTATATGAGTGTGACCACCCACTGTGATACTTTTCTTCTCCCCAGCCAGCAGAAATGGGTCTGATTCCTATAGAACAGCAGGTGCAGAAGTCAGGCTCAAGTCCACTTTGTAAATAGAAGGAATTGAAGTACACAGGGCAATTATAATGTGGGAGGAGTTGAAGGAGGTGGTTGCTCAATGCTAAGACAACCATGCCTACAGCTGGACTTTTTTGCGCTGACAATGATTCCTATATCCTTCGTGGCCTATGAATTTACAAGACAATGCATGTTCCTTTCTTTACTCATGTCCTTCACCTTGTGATGACAGGTTTAATCAGAAATTGGAACCCTGTGATGAACCTGATTGCTTTGTCTTAGAAGAACATTTCATAATTTAATCAAGCTTATGCTGCAAGCTATGTAGTGCTCATATTGCACATGATTCTCAAGTTACCACAGCACCACAGGAAGACACACAGGGTAATTCATGGAAATTCGCACAAAAGTGGCGCAGGCGGCTGGCGCACAGTGTTCCCGTGCGATAGACTGCGCCAGCCGCGTGCGATAAAATCCATTTCAGCGCACAGCGTATTCATGGATTTTAGCCTCCAAAACCAGCCGTGGCGCAGAGTGGCGCAGTGACCCTGCAGCAGCACCAGTTACGCCCCCAAGAACACCCTCGTGCAAGGAAAAGGCATCAAAATCCCCAATCCAGCGCAAAGGTCTGCGACAACCCAAAACCAGTTTACCGGACTGCCAAACAGCAAACAGCAAGCGGGGAACGTGTATTACGGGTTTCGCAGTAACTTCCACACGCGAAAGGGCCTGTGCAAGCGGGGTACGTGTATAACTGGGGTTCGCGGGAAGTTTCACACGCGATTGGCCTCGGTAGGTGTATTTCAGGGGTGCGCGGGAAGTTACACATACAAATGAGCTGGGTACGTGTATTTCAGGGGTGCGCGGGAAGTATTACACGCGATCGGGCCTGGGGGAGCAGTGTACGTGTATTCCAGGTGTGCACGGGAAGTTTTACACGCAATTGGGCTGGGTACGTGTATTTCAGGGGTGCGCGGGAATTTTCACACACAAATGGGCTGGGTATGTGTATTTCAGGGGTGCGCGGGAAGTATTACAAGCGATCGGGCCTGGGGTAGCGGTGTACGTGTATCCCAGGGGTGCGCGGGAAGTTTTACACGCGATTGGGCTGGGTACGTGTATTTCAGGGGTGTGCGGGAAGTATTACACGCGATTGGGCCTAGGGGAGCGGTGTACGTGTATTCCAGGGGTGCGCGGGGAGTTTTACACGCGATCGGGCCTGGGGGATCAGTGTACGTGTATTCCAGGGGTGCGCGGGAAGTTTTACACGCGATTGGGCTCGGTACGTGTATTTCAGGGGTGTGCGGGAAGTTTTACACGCGATCGGGTCAGGAAGAGCGGTGTACGTGTATTCCAGGGGTGCGCGGGAAGTTTCACACGCGAATGGGCTGGGTACGTGTATTCCAGGGGTGCACGGGAAGTTCCACACGCAAATGGGCTAGGTACGTGTAATTCAGGGGTGCGTGGGTGTTTTCACACGCGACTGGCCTGGGTACATGTATTACAGGGGTGAGCAGGTGTTTTCACACGCGATTGGCCTGGGTACGTGTATTTCAGGGGTGCGCGGGAAGTTTTACAAACAAATGGGCTGGGTACGTGTATTTCAGGGGTGCACGGGAAGTTTCACACGCGAATGGGCTGGGTACGTGTATTACAGGGGTGCGCGGGAAGTCTCACACGCGAATGGGCTGGGTACGTGTATTTCAGGGGTGCGCGGGAAGTTTCAGACACGAATGGGCTGGGTACGTGTATTTCAGGGGTGCGCGGGAAGTATTACACGCGATCGGGCCTGGGGTAGCGGTGTACGTGTATCCCAGGGGTGCGTGGGAAGTTTTACACGCGATTGGGCTGGGTACGTGTATTTCAGGGGTGCACGGGAAGTGTTACACGCGAACGGGCCTGGGGGAGCGGTGTACGTGTATTCCAGGGGTGCGCGGGAAGTTTTACACACGAATGGCCTGGGTACGTGTATTTAAGGGGTGCGCGGGAAGTTTCACACGCGATTGGCCTGGGTACGTGTATTTCAGGGGTGCACGGGAAGTTTCACATGCGATTGGCCTGGTTACGTGTATTTCAGGTGTGCGCAGGTGTTTCCCTGTACACGGGTGCATGTTACACATCCAAGAACTGCACGTCCGAGTGTCAGCTCGTGTAATTGGAGGATAGGGCCTTAGCGCGTATACGCGGAAGTGACGTGGGACGTGTGGGCCGGTACAAAAGGCACGTGTAGGATGTTATTTCCTTGTACGTGCTTTTCGTGGAGAGCGAGTGTGTGAATTCTGTACTTCTTGTTGGTTCACACACGATTTACTTCACAGCGTTTCTAGTTCGTACTCCCTGTTACCTCTGACAGCTTTTTTCTGATTTTCTGTTGGGCCTGTTTCCTCAAACAGTGTCCACTTCTTCTTTTGTCCTGTCTCCTCAGACAGTGTACAATTCTTCTTTTGGCGGGGGTGTTGCCAACGCGCACACGCGCGTATTTTTCACGCTCATTTTCCAGGCAGACAGTGAGTCGCGCATGTATTTACCAACTGTGCTTGCCCCGTGTGTCGCGTACCCCTTCAGAGGTCATTGTGGGCTGCGTGTAACACGCGTACGTTCATTTTTGTGTTTTTGGGTGCCACAGCGTAGTGCGGGTTCATTTTTCCACGCACGTGGTCTACGAGGGGTTGCGTGCACGTTATATTCTGTTTTTGGGGTGCCTGTGCGTTGCGTGACCCGTCATCTTTCCCCAGGGGTCACATACAGCCTTGCTAGAGCACTAGGGTACGAATTCCATCTAGTACCCTACCCCTTTGACACACAATTGCCCAGGACAATAGTTTACTGCAACTCCCATACGCACAACAACATCAGTGCCATGGTTGGGAGGCAACCAAGCAGTAAGGGTGGCAAAGGTGGCCGAGCCTCAAGAGGTGGCCGCGGTGGGTGTGGTAGGGGACGTGGCCGGGATTTGCAGGGTACCCCTAGGCCCCCATGTGTGGAGGACCAGTCAGGGACACCCATGCTCCCCCCCATAGTTGAGGGAAACGTGGCTGACACCAACTCTGATCAGCCCTTGTTGGACCAGCCCATTGTGGCACCTGACCTGGTAGAGGGTGACTCCCAGGCTGACTTCCAGGTTGCCAAGTCTAGGACACGTGTGGCGGTGCAAGTTGGTGTCACCAGGCCACGTGGTACAAGGGCAGCTATGTCATCTGCTGCCCCGAGTAGGCAGGGTGGGGAGGCTGCAGGGGCAGCTGCAGCTCCATCCACCCCAGCTCTGACTCTCCCAGCCAGGGCAGTGTTGGTCCCAGTCCATCTTGCTAACGTTCCCCCTGACTATGTAACACTTCAGCCAATGCCTGCACCAAGTCCCATGCTCAGTGTGTATTCCCACACTCCAACTCCCCAGTCCACCGGTGCTCCTGCCCCTAGTGGCCAGAGTGGCGTAGGCCACTCAGGATCCCCCCCACCTACAAAAAAAAAGAGGAAGAGTGCTCGTCCACTACAGGCTGATAGCCCAGACACGGCTACGCAGTCCGGCACGCAAAGGAAGCCTAGCTTCAATGATGCCGAACGTGATGCACTTATGCAGTATGTGTCCGCACACAACAGCGAAATGTTGAGCACTTCAGGGTGCAAGACCACACCTGCCCGACGTCAGGCACACTGGCAGACTGTCGCGGACATCATAAGTGCCCTTGGATCAGTGAGGCGCACATCTGGTGAGTGCTACAGGCGCTGGAATGACCTTAAGCGCAGGGCAAAGAAAAAGCTGGCCTCAAGTCATGCCGCTACTCTGGTGGCTGGAGGTGGGTCTCCACAAGAGGACATTGAACTAACTGTACATGAGTCTGTTGCCGGGACCTACATCACAGAGGAACAGATCCAAGGTGTGGGAGATCTGCCAGATTACGAGGCATTGTCCGGTGAGTGCACATGCATGTGTGTGTGATCCATGTGTATGTTGTGTGTGTGAGGGGTTCTGATTGAGTGCCAGGTGAGGGTGTGTGTGCCTGAGTGGTTTGGGTCACCCATGTGCTTCATCCAAAACATTCTGCGCCCCTGAAGTTGGGTATTACAGTATCCCTGCTGCCCACAGTAGACTTTTTGTGCAACATCATGCCAGTTGCACTTGAAGTGGCATCTTGCTACAACATTGTTCCGTATTTCTCATTGTTCATTCAGGCTGATTGTTTCAATCCCCCCACTTTCACTACGCATATCTGAGCCCTATTGTCAAACGATATGTGACATGCCTATGGTACATGCCATCTGTGTGATGGCATGGTCATGTATGTGGATTGGACATGCCACTCACAGGCCAATGTGTGATGGCTCTGCTAGCCAGCATGCAGCTAATGTGTTGCTCTTCAATCTTGGTGTCATCAGTGTGTGACATTTTCCTCCCCTTCAAACTCAGTGACAGTGCATGCATGGGAGAGTTATAGTCATGTGGGACATGTGTCAATCAAGTACTGGTTCTGTACCTCGTGAGGCCTAATTGTGTGCCATGGTGCTAATGCCTGTTTCCATTTTTTGTCTTTCATGTTTCTGCAGGGGATGACGTACTTGATGCTGTTGAGGGTGAGGAGATGGTGCAGACCCAGGAGGGATCTCAGGCACGACAGTGCACCAGTGGGGGATGGGGTGTGGTGGTGGGTGAGAACCCACTCTTGCTGCAGACCGTTCTCTCCAGGGGTGTCTCTGGGTGCACCTCACCAGACCTCCTTTCAGGTGTTGATTCGGATGATGAGACCTATGTGGCTACGCAGGTAGGTGTTTCTGGGAGGGATTCTGTTCTGTCCGACCCACCTGCACCAGGGGTACAGCCGACAAAGGGGATGTCAGTGTTGGTAGGTCCGCCTTTGGTGGTTACAGATGCAGGGCCACACTCCGCAACATCTGATCATGTTCCTGGCCCAGCAGATCAGAGGAGGAATGCAGTCATGCAGCCTCAGGCAGTGCCGACACAGCAAGGCACAGTTCGCCTTGCCCCAGACAGGTGTGGTGCCCGCCAACGCGGTGGCCGTACGCCACCAGGCAATACCGCATGGGAGAGATCCATACACGGTATGGCAAACCAACAGGCAGCAGCATCTGAGATGATGGCTCAAGCTATGGAGAGGGTGGCCACTTCCATTGTCCCCCCAGAGAGGCAGATGGAGCAACTACAGCAGGCAACAGACTCCATTTGCCAATCACTCAGGGAGGACATGTTGGCGTCCAACAGGGACAGACGGGCGGCCCTGGACACTCTGCGGGAAGCCATTTCTTTAGAGTCCCAGGGCCAGAGGGACGCCCTGAGGGTAGAAGTCTGTCACCTCAGGCAGACTCTTGTGGAGCTTGAGGCTTCCACTGTCACAAGGACAGAACAGCTGCTGGAGCGTGTCACACGTACGCTCTCAGCAGAGATGCAGGCAACTCGGGAGGAGGTCCGGGCATCACGTCAGGTGGTGCATGGGGATCACCGCACCATAATCCACCAGAACGAGACGTTCCACACCCGCATGCTTGCTGCCATGGAGGACCAGACTAGGGCTTTGCGTGGGCTGCCTCCCATAGCACCACCACCTCCTGTGGTGGCAGCAGCACAGGGTGATGAGAGCGAGCACAGCGATTCAGAATCTCTCACATTAGCGTAGTCGTGCAGGCCATGAGCCCATGGAGGTGTTTTTTTTTCGCAACATCCACACAGGTGGCTGTTGGTGTGCACCTTGTCCTCGGACCTCCTGGGTGGCCTCCCCCACCATCCCTGTCCCCCACATGGCCATTTTTGATTTTTGATTTTTGGATTTTTGTTTTTGGTTTTTGATTTTTGTTTTTTGTTACAGTGTGTTGCCTTGTGTGGCTCCCGTGGGCATCCACTGTATTGCGGCTGGGCACATGCAGGCTTGTCCTGAGTTTGGGTTAGATGCTTGGGTTCGTGAGACACACACCCCTCCTGCTTCCCGTTACCATGGGCTTGTAAAGGGTGTGCCCAAATGACAACAACTTACACAGTGACGTTGGACTCCCATGACATGTGTGGGCAGTCTGTAGTCAATACCGTGTATACATTCCTAGTGCATATTGTTGTAGTATTGTACACTGCATGGTGTATTGATGTGTGCTTGTGCATCCATGTCTCCCTCCTAATTTGCAGGTTCATTCCACATGTCTTCACATGGCCGTCTACTTTGGAGATGGAGTTCATGTTGTAAGCAGTGCACTTCCAGATTTGCGTGGCACATACACTGTACAGTTGGGGGTGGTCGATGTGCTAGCATCACCAGGTTGTAAGTCTACGTATCCTTTTACTTAGTACTGTCATGTGAATGCTATGTTTGGGGTGGCTAGCTGCATTGTATTGTGGTAAGTCTTTGGTCATATGTGTTGTCAGTTCTACATTAATGGGAGCACATTGTGTGTGGCCATTTTCCCATCGGGACACTGTACTTTGTGACACTTGTGTCATGTTTTGGGGATTCCTTTGTTTGCTCTCACATAGCATGACATGCCATGGTGTGTTGGGGGGCGGTGCTGGGGAGGTGTTGGGTGACATGTCACTGTTGTCATGTTGTATCTTGCAAGGGGGTAATGAGTTTAGCAGCATAGAAGTGTGTCTTTTGATGACACAGCATTGGTGGTGTTTGTGTAGGTAGGGATGCACACAATGTAACACTACCAGGTGAACAATCTCAGGCTGGTATGGTTGTGACAGTTGACTGTCAGTTGAATCATCATCATTGATAGTCAGCTGGTATGTGCCAGGGCAGTGTGCACTCCACAGGGGTGTGATTTTAGGTGAAGTAATTAGCCACCAGCTGCGTACGGGCTGCCTCACCCCGTGCCCTTTCCCCTCCCATGTGCAATGGGCGTGCATGTGATTGGGGATGTGGGGGCACCACCATGTCCACCGGCAGGCCCCTGCGTGTTGCAACGTTGTGCAGGACACATGCTGCCACTATGATCCTGCACACTACTGGGGGCGCGTATAGCAGCTGCCCACCAGAGCGGTCAAGAGAGCGAAAGCGTGACTTGAGCACTCCGAATGTGCGCTCCACTATGCCCCGGGTTGCAATATGGGCTGTGTTGTATCTTACCTGGGGTGGCGTGGTGGGGTTCCGAATTGGCGTCATCATGTGGGTGCTCAGAGGGTAGGCACTGTCCCCTGCGGAGGTGGTGATGGGTTTCATTAGTGGGGTTGTGACATTACACAACCAGCCATGTATCGCCATGCCGACCAGCTTCTAGGTCCCGGTTTAGGGCTGACATTCTGTAAATGAAACTGTCGTGTGTGGACCCTGGATAGTTGGCATATACTGAGGTGTAGATTCCCTTGGCATCACATACTACCTGGACGTTGATGGAATGCCAGTGCTTGCGGTTTCTATAGATGTGCTCAGTTGCCCTGGGCGGACGTAGTGCCACATGGGTGCAGTCAATGGCACATAGCACTTTGGGGAAGTGTGCCACCCCGTAGAAATCCTGGACGGCAGCCTGCCTTTCTGCAGGTGTTCTGGGCAGGTATATGTGCCTGCGTACTGATGGGCGTGCAGTCATGACGGCCAAGACCTGGTGTAGGCAGCGTGACTGCGTGGCCTGTGAGACGCCCCCAACTATGGCACTTGTCCGCTGAAATGAACCAGTGGCCAAGAAGTGCAGTACATTAAGGACCTTCACCAGGGGGCTCAGTGCTTGGGAGCAGAGAGTGGGTGATGTGAGGTCATCCTCCCACTCGCTGACCAGGTCGAGCATTATGTGAGGTGGAAACCTATACCTCCCATACACGTGGTCATCAGGCATCCCAAAAAGGCTGGTTCTGGGTGTAAATATTCTGGCCCTGGCTATCCTCCTCCTCCTCCTGCGATATCCCACGGCCACTGCTGCTAGGAACGGTATATTCATCCTGGCGTCTGAGCTTGTTTGTTGTTTGCGTGCACTTTTCTGCTGCGCGGGTCGACGTACGCCTGCTTCCTGCTTGCGTACGTGTTTCCGGATTAGCGCGACTTTTTTTGCGTGTGCGTGTGGGCGTTCCGCGCATTTGCCTCCTGTACTTCCACGCCCACCACAGTGATACACGTACCCCGCTCGGCCAGGCCCAATCACGTGTGAAACTTCACGCGAGCCCCTGAAGTACACGTACCCAGGCCAATCGCGTGTGAAACTTCTCACGCACCCCTGAAATACACGTACCCAGGCCAATCGTGTGTAAAACTTCTCGCGCACCCCTAAAATACACGTACCCAGGCCAATCGCGTGTAAAACTTCTCGCGCACCCCTGATATACACGTACCCAGGCCAATCGCGTGTGAAACTTCTCACGTACACATACCCAGGCCAATTGCGTGTAAAACATCTCACGCACCCCTGAAATACACGTACCCAGGCCAATCGCGTGTAATACTTCTCGCGCACCCCTGAAATACACGTACTCAGGCCAATCGCGTATGAAACTTCTTGCGCACCCCTGAAATACACGTACTCAGGCCAATCGCGTGTGAAACTTCTCGCGCACCCCTGAAATACACGCACCCAGGCCAATCGCGTGTGAAACTTCTCACGCACCCCTGAAATACACGTACCCAGGCCAATCGCGTGTAAAACTTCTCCCGCACCCTTGAAATACACGTACCCAGGACAATCGCGTGTGAAACCTCTCGCGCACCCCTGAAATACACGTACGCAGGCCAATCGTGTGTGAAACTTCTAGCGCACCCCTGAAATACACGTACCCTGCTCCCCCAGGCCCGATCGCGTGTTAAACTTCCCGCGAGCCCCTGAAATACACACACGCTATTATTCACACAGCGGGTGTCCGTGTTTGTCACGTACCCCTTTGCACGTCATTTGTCCTAGAGGGTCACAGTATGGGACATTCATCAGAGCTGTGTATACGTGCAATTTGTTAGCGCACATTTTGGTGCACATTTTTTTCATGTGCAGGGACGCTACCGCCTGCTTTCGTATGGCGGACGTGTATGGGCCTGTGCGCATCTTTGCCCGTACGCTGGTTTGCCCTATTCGATTCCATGAATATGTGTTGTAGCCGAGCGTGTGGACGTTCTGCGCACTTGCCTCCTGTACTTCCCCGTGACGCCCACATTTTCACAAGTTGTTTCCCATTCCGCGTGTCACGCCCCGTCTTCCGCCTACTTTTGTTATGTGCGCCGCGCTATGTGCGCTTTCGCTGTGGCCTTAGCGCACGCCGTTAGATGACCTGTGCGCCGGCGTGTGCCGTGCACTTTTTAAGCGCACATCCCTGATTTTACTCGCGCACAGACTTCCATGAATCGATGTGCGATGGTTTCCCTGCGATATTCGCATTTGCACTGTGATTTTCGCTCTTTCACTGCGAATCGCACGTTTTCGCACGCTTGCGCCGAAATTTTCAGCGCACATTAATTCCATGAATCGGCCTGACAATGTATAGCCCCCTTCATTTCTCTTTGCATATGTTGAGCAACCGAGTGGCCGATGAAATGCCATTGCTGATTATTGAAACAGTCACAGATGAGCTTCAGATGGGGCGTGGTTGATGCCAAGGCAGTGGCATCTTGGTCTGATTTGTGCTTTTGACTTTTGAGGAGGCTGCCAAGCATATACGATTGCACAATGTATCACTCAGTGAGGTAATGTTGCTCATACATTTTCTAAAACAAAACAGTAAAATATGCTAAGTGCCCTTAATTTGGCTGGTGGTGGAACAGCGTTTGTTAGATGTGCTTTCAAACCTTTATGCAGAGCCACAAATTACCTCGATGAAAAGATAACAACAAATAGTTCCTGCCTTTCTTTTTCAACAGAGGTTTCAAGATCAATGTGCTACATTTTCAGCAACATGAGAATGTCTTGATTGTTGTATAGTTCTTATATACGTGTCCACATAAAGTTATCGCCTTTATCTAGGGACCTTTCCCATCTTGATAGGGAAGTAGGCAATGTTTATTCTATCTATATTTATACAAGTCAAGATTTGCATGTTTGATACGATATGATATGGCATTTATAACATACCTATACACAAGTGTTTCTAGGCATGACAAGACAGGGAGGTCGAACACGGGAGGAGAAACAACAATCTAACTAGGGCTTGTTTCATTCAGATCGCACAGGTGGAGGGAGGAGGGGAGGGGAGAAGTGCAAGAGGCGGGTTAGGGGAGAGGAGAAATGCAAAGGGAGTGGCGAATGAGAAGTGCAGTTAACAAGTGCAGCCAATGGGTGGCTAAGTGCTGGTAATCAGATGGTGCAGCCAGCGGGTGGCTAATAAGTGCAAGAGTGGGTGTACTGTAGGGTTATAGATACAGAGCAGAGGTGCTAGGGGAGCCAAGAGCCAGAGCAAGTTGCAACTATACAGACAGGGACCTGGTTCTAAGTTCAGAGTGTGGCCAGGTAAGCCAGGTGCGTGGAACAGATGGGTCATCAGCATGGGAGAGGACGAGAGAAGGCGGAAGCGAAAAGGAAGGTCTTGAGTTGCTTCCGGAACCGAAGATGGTTCTGCTCAAGCTAGAGAGAGGCAGGGAGGCTGTTCAAGAGGGAGGCCCCAACTGAAGAAAGAGATCTGCCCCCAACTCTCTGCTTGAAAAAGCATCTGACCTTCAGAGAGTTGGAAGTGGATGAGCGGAGAGCTCGAGAAGAGGGATACTTAGGAAGAGAGAGCTGGAGGAAGTGCAGGCCCAGACCCCAGAAAGCTTTGTGGACAATGCAGAGGGTATTGTACTTGATCCTTGCTGTCACTGGAAGCCAATGAAGAGATTTCAGAGCTAAAGAGATACAATCCCTGGGCTTAAGGCGAAAGACAAGTGTTGCAGTCCTGTTCTGGAGGAGTTGTAGAGGACAGAGAGTAGAGGCAGGAACATTTTGAAAGAGGCTGCTTCAGTAGTCCAGACTTGAAAGGACCAGAGTTTGGGAGGCATTGTCCCTCATACAATTCCACACTGTTTCACCAATCTGCACCAAATGTTACATATTTACCTGTTAGTACCGTCCGGCCATTACTGGTTACATGACATTTGGACACCCAACCCCTTTCCCTGGATTTCAGCTAAAGTCAAAATCTGTTTGTGGCTTGGCAAAGCATTGTTCCTTGTACAATTCCACACCCTTTCACCAAGCTGCAACACATTTTGCATAATTACCTTTTCGGACCCTCAGGACATTACTGGCTACATGACATTTGGACACCCCACCCCGTTCCCTGGATTTCAGCACTTTCACACATAAGACGGTTGCATGAAATTGGAGAAACATCAATGTGGGCATAGAAGGTCCAGTCTTGACCCGAGAATCAAAATTCAAGGTCCCAATGGACCTTGAAAACCACATATCAAGGCCGTAGGATGCACAGTTTCCAAGATATTTGCACTGCAATGCATCACAATTAACTGCATCACACCTGGGTGAGGCGACAGGTGGGGAGAGAGAACAGACAGTTCCAGTATGCAGTAGCACACGAACTCTCGCCACCCCCAACGTCTGTTCCAGGGTATGTCAGCCAGCCACACAACCCCATTCTCAGTGAAGTTTACTTCAGGGTGCAAAGCACATCAAGCAATGAGCAAATCGGAACAGCGACCTTCAGATTCATTGATTTTGAATAATTGATGAGAGTGTTGTCATGCCTGTCTACAGAGCTCGTTCAGAGAACGGGTACTTTTTGCTAGTTTATTCTAATTGTGTTGAAATCAAATCCCATATCATTTTTCTAAAATCTCATACATCTATAAAATGAGGTTTCACTGTCAATATTATTTAGTACTTCACACTCCCTTTGTTGTCTTGTAAGTAACTAGTGAATAATTAAATAAACAGAGATGTTCTGGAGACAGAATAGGCTTTGATCCTGGAACATGTGATAAATAGTTTACTCATAGCTTCTTAATTTATATGTTCTGCATGTGTTTTGGTTATGGTGATCTTTCACAGAATAAATTGCCCTATTTGAGCAAACTATTGATTCTATTGTTTAAAAGTTTAATTCCATAAATGCATAGCTTACTTCTAAAATCCTGAAGGTTCTATGCTGTTTTCTCTGTGTACAGCGTTCCTGTATCACATAGTCAAAATGGGTGCGCATGCTGGTATTGTAGTGAAGTCATACTTTTACATGGCGTGTGTGGTGTCATTATATGATGTCATGATAGTGCCATTATTGTGGAAAGTCTGTGTACAAAATGGCCATTTTGTTTATTTATTATAGTGATGCTACATTCTATTTTGAGATGACTTTATGAAATCTAATTATGTGTAATTTGTTATGATGTACTTTCCTCCATAGTAATGTCTGTGTAAACATGCTCAGTCTCAATTGGGCTCCACCCAAGTCCGGCACATATGGGCAGAGCCTGGGAGTAATCTCTGTAATCAACTGCATAGCCCCGGCGTCATAGGGCACACCAGCCAGGGCACTAGCTAATTCCCGAACTGGACTGCCTTCCCTATGTGGCCCTGTGAAGGGAATGGACCACACAGGCCTCTCAGTGGTGCTGGAGAACCCACACACACTGCTGGTGTCATTGGGGTAGCCGATTCTTCAGTCAGTATGGAGGATTGCTCTCCAGGCCACATTCCTTCTTTATCTGGTTTGTGGCCTGGCCGCACAGCCCTGGACTTCTAACCTCCTCCGGTCTTCCCAGTCTGGCCCATGGGTGGACTGCTCTCCTTCAGGCTGTGACCTGTTTCAGGAAGCCCTTACAATGTCCCTGGACTGGGGCATCTCCTTTTCACCCAGAGCATTCTTCTGGGCAGGGGAGGCCTGCCCATTGTCTCCAGTCACAGTTTTATATAGGTCTCCCATGGTGGGCAACTTGGTACTGTCAGGTAAGTGAGTCCATTTTAATTTGATAGTCAAAAACCAACGCATGCATACAAAATCTTTGTATGTGTCCCGTTTTTTCCCTTAATCCATCTTATAATGTTCTCCCTACCTACAACTACAATATCCCCCCTAAGTGAACAGGCCCTATTTGAGCCAGCAGTTATACTTACCATTCCTCATCAAGATAAGTCCCAATAAATAGGAGATAACTTTATGCAGGGGACTCATATCAGAACTATACAACTAATTAAGTATATATTATTTGCGTCTCAGTCTACAGTAGCAACTGAATTATCGATTCAGTATTACTCATTGACGTGTCATATGATCATTCCCATTTACATTATCCAAATGTATCTGATGTAACAAAGAATATTAAGGATTGTTTTTTTCAAAAATCTCTCAAGAGAGCATCCCATAGGAAACCTTTATCATTTGACAAATGGTGTGTACGTTTCCTATTAGAAATACATAAGAAAGGATCAGTTTTGTCTAATTTACAAAAACATTTATTTTTATTTTTTCATCATTATTTCTTTTTCAAATGTTTGTTTTCTTTGATTCTGAAATATTGAATGTCAAACAATATGTGTATAGAGAAATCATGGAAAGTATGTCGACTTAAATTAACCAATGTACATAAATACTATTATTTTTAGGCCCTGCGGAAGCTACTATTTAGAGTGAAACACGTGTAGGCCTTTATTTAGTGAAGTTGGATATGTAAGTGCATGTTACGATAACGGAAGATATATATACAAATGTGAAGCACTAAGAATTTACAATCACACAATAATCATTTTTATGCATTAATGATAGTTTCTACTGATTATTTACAGATTACCTCTCTTAAAATTGGTTGGTGCATCTTTCACAAAAGGGTTTTACATTTACCTCCAACATGCTGTTCACCCTGCTCGTCACAAATCACCATTCTCCAATAGATACTTCTTTGATTACCTTTTTTCAGAATCTCTGGCCTCCATGTACCTCTTCACTTCAAACATATTCTCTTGGTGACACCCATGATTGAGCTGTATGTCCTTGTGAGACTCCCAGATCATTATTTTTTTTAAAAATCTGGGGGCACTTGATTTCCTTCAAGGAGTTTGTGGCCCTAGGCCACCTTCAGGACGTACTATTAACCTGATTTTTCTTTTACATCTATCCTTCCTTCCCAGCCTTTGCTTTGGTCTGTTGATATGTCTATCACCTTAAACATCATGCATTCAATACCTCTATTTCATTTCAACCATTACAGAGAGGCTATCCATCAATAGTGCTGGAAATCAAATCCGCTAAGACATGTTTTGGTCATCTTTGAATCCTTGTACACCTTCTATGCTTTCTGCTTGTTTGGAACAAGTTCTATTGTTTTATATTATCTGGCTCACATGTGCTCTAGACTCTCATATTCCTTAAACTAGTTGTTGAAAAAAACACCCACTAACATCAATAAGAGACATGAGAATGCTACTTATTCTTTAGAGGTGAAGACAGTGTATTGAGCCTAAAGTGCAAAAAAAAAACAACATTTGTTCCCCTGTATGTAGGGTTCTTCAAGCAAACACAACTTTGCATCACCATTCTGATAGAACTGTATACTGATGTGTTGCCTCTCAGTTTTGCTACAGTCATATTTCCAGCATGTTTGGTAGAAAAGTCCAAGCCATTCAGAACATGCTTTCTGCTGTTGTCTTCAACTTTCCCTCATCTAAGTTATATGCCGATAATGTTCCTCCTTTTCTGCACTATGGGCTGGATGTTCAAAACCTTGTTGTGTGAAAGTGATGAGATACGCATCTCATTACTTGTGCCACAAAAGATGCAGCTAAATCCACAAAACGCATTTGAATGTGGGAATCTTTACTACGCAAATTCAGATGCGCATTTCCGCAAATAAGAGTGCATACATTTTTGTGCATTTCAATGTTCATCCTGAATCCACAAACGGGATGTACTTTGAAATCCGGACAAGTGAGAGATGCAGTCTGGCAGTGAGGACTATCTGCCTATCCAGAATTGATTGCTCAAGTCTGCTTCAGTTCGTTTTTTTTTGCTGATCTTCTCTGTTGCCTGCTGCTTGCCTGCTGCTTTCCTGAGGGATAAAATCCCTTTTCCAGCACGGAGCGTGCATGGACATGTGAGGCAAGTGAAAGAGGCAGTCTGGCAGTCCGGCTGATGGCTGTCTGAAGATTCAAGACCAAAGGTACTGTTGCAAGTGACACTTATTTTGTTTTTTTCCTGTGGGGGTTGATTTTAAGGGTAACTGCCTCAGGGATAGGGTGAGTGGTTTTTGCCCCATGGTGAAACTTGACTTTTTCACTTTATTAATTTATAACGCGCAGTGGGGACCCAATGGCATATGGGAACACATACAAAAACATGTATACAAGACATAACTCAAGAAGGCCACGAGCCAAAGACAACAACCCTACCTAAAAATACACATTATCTGAGCTACAAATGATAATGCAAGATGGGAGGTGAAAAATCCATGCTCCACAGACAACAAAACTATAGAGCAAAAAGTTCAACAAATATATTCAAGTCAGATGAGACTCTCGACAAGTCATTCCAAGTCATTGAAGAAGATGGAAGATTACTCACACCACAACCCACCAGTATACAGTCCCTTTCCTTCTGGGTGCACCACTGATCTATCATAACCCTTCAAATCATTTTAACGTCTGACATTCTTACGACTTCTTGCCCAGTCTTTTGACGTAGCCATGCTAGCACCTTATTTCTAAAGGCATCCCTAGGTCAATGTCCCACTGAAGTCTCCAAATGAGTAATGACAAGGTTTCTATGGTTCATAACAGTTTTCTTCATGAAGTAATCAGCAATTGAAGGCATACATGTTTTGCCAATATGCAAGTTTCTGGGGTGACAATATTTAGGGTTAATGATATTCTGTTGAAGATGTGATACAGCGTTTAGTGCAACCAGTTCTTCAGTCCAGAGAATTAGCAAAGGTGATTGAGCATGCTTTCCATCTGTAATGAGTATATCAGGACCTGGAGTTTACGAATTGGATAACAATTTTCGCTGTGTCAGAGGTTTTATATCCAAAAGCTGTTTTTGTTCTCCAGTTCATCAGTTGTCTGACAATGGTTATCCCCAGTATCCCTGGTAGTTCTACTCTTCCCATCCACTGAGAGTTGATCTTTTCCCAGACGGGCCAAGTGACTGAGTTTGCATTGGGATATTTGAGAATTCTGATTTATATCAGTTCGGGAAATCTGTGGATGTCCTATTTATGAACTCATTCCATTGCCAGGATTTGTCTACTACTTTCACTGGCTGGAATTGTGCTGCCACTTACTGTCCATTATATCTACCAAGAGGCAGAAGTCTGCAAAATGTGTGCATAAATTAAGTTCTGTGATTATCTTGTCCTTAATTAGATGCCATTGTGTAGGACTACTCAGATCAAATTGGCAGGTTTGTCAGTTTCTTCCATCCAGCAATTCGAGAGAAGATTGCACAGAGGGGTCCAAAATAGCCATCTCCGTATTTTTTTATATTAGTTGATGAGGGACTAATTCATCTTAGGCATCCCAGAAACAGTTAGAGGTGGCAGCATAGCATCAAATCCTTGGACACAGCTTTCCTTAAAGTGGCACTCCCTCTCTTCAATATCAGTAGTGAAACAGCCAGAATCTTCCTCATCAGTAGAGAAACATGATCTAATGTCCTGCAGTCTTTGCCTCCTAAGGGCACTCAATGCTATAACTTTCATTAATCGGCTGGTCTTTGGCAGGAGGGGTCATACATGTAGTCATGAGTAATATGGGGAATTTACTGACCATAGAGGCTTTAACGCTACTAGTGGACCTGCTAAAACGTGATAGGACTAAGTAGCACTTAGGCTCAGTAAGGATCTAAAAACAAAAATATAACACTCTAATAAAGCATAATACATACTTTTGTTGACAACCCCCGAGCCCAATCCCAGAGTGCTTAATAACATTTCAAACTCCCCATAAACTCACCCATTTACAAGCAGCAAACGTCCAATGGAGCACAACAAGCTATCGATGAGTAAGGAAACTATGCTAAAGTTGCAAAAAAGGTGTTTTAAGTGCATATTTTGCAACAAAAATTTTGGAGGACATAAGAACCCTGGCACAGACAGTGGCAGGGGCTGAAAAGTTTGCTGAGCCATCGCTAAAAGAGAAGGACTGTTAAACTCACCACTAAGCTCTGCACTCTGCCCTGAGGATGCCGTTGGTGATTGCCTGAAGGGAAGCCCGCTAGCGAATCATGAAGACTGCCGTGCATCCTGCTCGCTGGGTCATGTGGACCCAGAGGATTTGTTGAATTGTTTGGACACAAACTTTGTTTTTGACGTGTCCATATTGGCACCAGTTATTTCCCACGAGTTGGCCAAAAGGGTACACCTGTTATTGGATCTTCATCCACCACACACTCCATTGGGGGATGGCAGGGATGAAGTAGCTTTACATAGGCCAACCCCAATATCACATTTGAAAATTCCAGCACATTCACCAATAACATCAGTGGCATCCACACCACTGTGATTTGGAACGTTCTTACATAATACAGACCCATTGGGTTTTAGGAGGCATCAAGTTCTCCAAGTCAATCTGCCATAGCACCAGTTACTGAACACTCACTGGTAATTAGTCATGATCCATCACATGAAGACCAAACATTTGATGCTATCTCATTTACGGTCCTCTACTGGATTTTGAACTCCATAGATAGAAGTCATGGCGTTACACAATATAAAATCTGTGAAGTACGATCCACAGTAAAAAAACATTGTGTCCAAAAATGTATTTCATCAAAGTCTTCATTCTGGCCAACAGTAGACCCTTCATGAACCCAATCCCAGAAGGATTGGCTGGTCTATTGCCTAATGTTTTTTTTGTGTGCCACAATATGCAAACCCCTACAGCTATTGCCATAGCTTCTTAGCCAATGCCACTCTGCATGTTGGCACCTGTGTTACAATTTAATGGACCATATAAATAAAGAGAGAAATGGTGACCTGCGTGTCATTTCAGCTGTGGAGTAGTGCTGGATCCCTCCACCTTGACGTTAACACCACAAGTTTTTGTGCCAGCTTCCCGTCCTAAGCACTCAGTTGATAATGTATTCCCTGCTTTCCTCTCTTTGGAGGATAGGCTTATAAAATCTTTGGCCCAATTTCTCCCAGCTGTTGGTATCCCCAATTTAGGAGTGATAAGTGCACTGGTTAAACCATCCAATCTATTAAAGTTGCCTCGATTGGGGGATTTTACTTCTGATACAGCAAATTCACATGTACATTTGACGGGGATTCAGGAGGTGGATAGACTAATAGATGTATACCTTGAAGAATCCTTTGCTGTTCGAAGTGCTTCAGATGAAATAGCTAATACATATTGGCCCTATTCAGGGAAGTTCCTAGTTTAAAACATATATCAATTAAGCACTTAGCTCGCGTTGAGTTTATGGATAGTTCACATGTTGAAGTGGTGAAATTAGGTTTTTATTCACAGTTGGTTCAAAATATGGTCTTGCTAGAAGCACCCTCACCTGAGGGTTATGGGCTATGTAATTTCATATTATGAAGAAGTCATTAAATCAACTACTACTACAGAGGCATTGCTAAGCAAGCACTTGCCTATTCCACGAGACCCGCTGGTAATCAACATAAAAATTGGGTTCTCCCATTGTGTAGATGGCATACCCAACCAAACTTCTGAACTCTCAGTTTCCTAGGACTGAGCTTTCATTTTAAATTCCTTGCATGATCATGGGAATGCAAGACCCACTCATAATTGAAACCTCGGTATAAAGGTGGTGTTGTGAAATATGCATGACGTTTCCCATCCTTCTACAAATTATGATTTTTGGTCATCTTCTGACTTGATTTGTTTACGGGAAACACTGATGCTCGAAATTCCTGTATTAGATGGATTTGCAATTGCTCACAAGTCTGCTAGAAGGGGTACTCGGGGTCAGCCATATGGTTGTTTACTATGTGCTTGGCACCTGGCACCTGGCATTTCCTTGGAAAATTTGTCTTTGGGTAGAGCTGACATATCGGGGGTTTGAATAGTTTGTTGGGATTACTCATCTGCTATTTAGAGAATGTGTATCGTATTGAATGTCTATTGTAATCCTTCATCAGTGGATGTTTTTATTTTTTTATTTTAGAGCGATATCAGATGTACTTGAGTTTTATACACCCACTACTGACACTGGGATAAACCTTTTGGGAGATTTCAACAGTGAATGCTTGGATGATCAACATTGTAATGCAGATGATGGCAAGAAGGATTCCGTAGCATCTAGAGTTAGAGGAAGATCTGTAAGATCAATGCTTGACGCATGGGAAATGTGTATTCTAAATGGCAACTTATTGGGCGATGTACCGCTCAAATGCACTGTGTTTAGTGCTGTTGCCCAATCAACTATTAATTATGCATTTGTTTCCAGCGATATTGTGACTCCATGCTTAAGGTTGGAAGATGCTGACCCAGAGGGTAGTGACCATGGAGAAGTAATCATAACTCTAGAGTCGCAAATTCAATCGGAACCCAGGGTTTTAGCTAACATGCAAATTGAATTTAGATCTAGAGACCATGCAGTCATATGGCGTCCCTCAATGGCTATACGGTTTAACTACAAAATTGATGAATGTCTTAGAGAAAACTGGTTTGCAATGGGTACTCCTGAAAGTTTTGTGCCACTAATGTTGAAGGGCATAGTCATGGTCAAATCTTTAAAGACAGGGCCCACTAATCTATTGCATCTTCATACATTTGTAAAACAGATGCAGTATATAAAAGAACGATTGAGAAGGGAGATTAGAACAGCTCTTAATTCAGGCCCTGCAGGTCATCTCAGAGTTAAATAACAGAGACACGTTCATGCTAATTGAGTAAAAGGACAAAGGCATTTATTGTACCAAGTGATGCAGAGGCAATGCTAAAATGTCTTCATTCTAGGAGCGCCTCTCTATTTTCTCCGCTATTAAAATCAACCGCCCAGCATAATTACCTACAAGCACAGCTGATAACTGGGGCACAATGGGAGCCCTACTCTTTTGTGAAAAACAAATCAGACGATCTTCAGCGCATGTTTCTATGACCACGTTCTGGAAGCAGTGGAAACTCATTGGACAACTGTAAGAGTAAGAAAGTCCCCCTCACAATGGACATATAGGCCGGGGAATTTCATGGTCATCACCCAATATTAATGCGTTTTTTACCTATAAATATTTTCAGCAAGTTCAAGGGCATTAGCTACATAATTAATTTGTCAACAAGTCACCTTGTGTATGGAAAGGTTTGACAGAAAATCCCACAGAGAAGTTGAATTCTCTGTAAAAGTAAAGGAGATTGTAGCACGTGGTCTCATCCCTGGGGTTAACAACTGCACTTTAACACATCTAATCATGGGTCTATTATTAATGCTGCTCTGGTGATAAGTGAAATTATGCATGTGGCTGCCTTGCGCATGTCCTCCATCTTGGGGTAATCCACTTCTCAGGCAAGTACCCAACACTTGATGAGATGGTTACAGTGGCCAAGAAGATCTAGGCCCACTTTAAACATTCCAACAGTGCCTGGAATGTTACAAATGATAGAGTTGTGACATACCCCCCTTTCAACCAGCTGAAAACAGCAATGCTGAATCAGTGGCATTGAAACCTTTATAAACCCAGAGTGTCTGCAAAAACGGTGCAACTAAGTGACCAACTCGTGCAAAAGTCAGAGGCAGCAACTGGGAGGTGCCTACCTAACATCTGAAATGTCCAATTGTGGTCGATGTTTATTCTTTACAGCAGCTTTTCATAGAGTCTACCCAGCATGTTAGTCTGTACACTACTGTTACAGCCGCGGGCGACTGGCGTTTGTGGCGAAGGTGGAAACAGGGACGCCATTAACGTGCTCCGTTACGTTTTTCTCCTTCTACTAGCCACAGTCTAGTAGTTTCTAAGATGGCCGACGCTGTTTGTATATCTCACATGGCTCCCGGCGGCTCTGCGCATTGCAACTGAGTTCATTCTCGCCCCCGTTGCTTGCGCTAGTTCCCTTTGACAGTTTGTTCTACGTTCGCCACATCAGCATTTGTGATCCTTCTCCTCCCTTCCCCGTTTGCGCTCTCTCTCCTTGTTTCCTCTCTCTTCCCTGTTTTCTTCCCGTGCTGCCCCCCCCCCCCGCTGCTCTTCCTTGCTCACTTGGGTTCCTTCAGACATCTCTGATCTCCCGTCACGCTTGCCATCCTCGCTGTGTGGTTCTTACCTGCATCCAGCAACCTTCTACTGTCGGTCAGCACTGACACGCTGGCCTCACGGTCCCTGAGTTCCCGACAGAGGACCGTACCAACTTGCTACGGATCCAGCGGCTTCCATCGCCCTTGCAACCACTCCGGATCCTGGGTTTTTTTGCCATCCAATGGCTTTTTCCCCTCTGGCTGTCGTGGAGGGCAGTCACCGAGGGTTTTCTCTGTCTTGGAGTCATGGTGGCTTCCTTCCGAGGTAGACCCTATCTTCAAAAAAAGAAGAAACCATACATTGGACTTACCCGCCGAAAGAAACTGGACTATTTAGGTGAGGAGGAGGTGACCGGGGAACGCAGTAATTCTAGTGAAGACAAAGATATTGCTGACCTTCTAGCTGAACCCGTAGCCCATAGCGCCAGTTCTGATAACTACACAGCCACTGGTGTATCAGTTAAAATTGTAAAATAGTCAATGCAATAATTCAAAATGACATGCCAGGTGATGCAGAAGCAGGGCAACTGGCCATGAAGCTGCCCTGTAATTGTAATTGTAATTGCTTATTTGTATAGCACTTATACATACGTGAAGTGCATCAAAGTGCTTCAAGTCAGGAGGGAACAAGGGAAAACAGTCGTCATTCTTAGGCCTTCATGATTCCGAATGGACTAACAACAATAACTAGCATAATAGGCAAAGGGTTATATCTCCTAGTGAAGTGCTTGACAAAGGGTGAGGGAAGAAACAGATCATGAACAACACAAACAACATGAACTACAGTGCTGGTCTGGAGAAATGCACCCAGTCCAGAAAGGGCTGTGGTTAAGTGCAGAGTGGTTGCCCCAATAGTGGGACATATTGCGGTAGCCCAGGGACAAGTGCAGAGGCCTGGAGGCAAGTGCAGGACTGGTGGGGGAGCCTGGTACCCCTGAGGTTCTGGAGGTGCATCATCCAACCAGTAAGCTAACTGTGCATGGGGGATGAGGAGGAGGGAAGGAAACACGCAGAAAAGAGGGAGTAGCGGGGGGAGAGGGAGAGAGAAAGAGGAAGAGAAGAGGAAAGTCTTGAGGAGTTTCCAACAGGACCTTTTGACAGGATATAGGAATTGCTGTGATTATTGGGAATATGCCGCACTTCCTGGAACTATTCTTGACTCATGTTCTAAAGTCAAGGTGATGAACTTTAAACAGCATGTTTGTGAGGATGAGGCAGGTTGCTGTCATTTGTAAGAGAACATTCCATGCATGTATATTATGTACTAAATAGATGTTTAAATGCCTGTATTGAACAAGAGGAGGGAGACAATATGTGAGATTATCAACCCAGTGTGTGACTCTAGAACTGCAAAGTAGGCTATTCGACTCCCTTTTTCAACCCTTGAGCTCTGTCAACTATAAGAAAGTAGAATGCTGCTGGGGAATGTGCCTCTTCATGGCATCCACTATTCTGGGATCAAGCTTCCCCACTGCACACAGGACATGCCTGCCTGCCTCATCACTCGATCTGTACTCACATGCTTCAATCCTGCTATACCAACTACTCAACCTCCACCAACAGAACACTGAAGTGCTGATGGTGGCAAAAGGACCCTGGTATTGCATGGTTCCACTAGTTCAAGTGTCCTTTGTTAGACACAGAGGTTAAGGATGTTGTGCTTGTCCCAGACTGGTGAGGGGATTAGGATTTCTTCCAAAAGTGTTTCTGGTAAGAATCCAGTTCATTATCTGACATTTCCTAATTGCTGTCACTACTAAGGTGTGCTGTAGTGATATGTGCTCTCTGTGCACATTCTTGTGTCACCCTTCCAAGTATTTATCTATCACTGTCGTGCCCAAGGCACTCTTATTTTTGTACCCAGTCTGAGTCCTGTTTGTCAGAAATTGTATATTACTACACATTCTTCTCCCCTGGCAATGTGTCCCTCTGGCAGGCTGAAATAGTACCATTCCCATGACCATCTGTGTTTTGTAAAGGGCAGGGATGACTCCTGACTTGCCCCTGACTTTTGGGCACCCAAAATGGACACTTCTCCAAAGCCACAAGAAGATTGCATGTGTTTGTTGTGCACTTACCTACAGTCATGGGATTGAACCTCCATCTGCTTCCAAATAATTCTAAGACGTTTTCACTTAGCTAGAATGTTCCCTAATTCATCAAAGAAATGGAGTATTGAGTTACAGCCACCATCTCCCCATGTAGTCCAATGGGACACCATAATGGGGAATAACTGAAGGGTTTGCATGACCCTGAATCATGCAGCACCTTCATATTATCATATGGGGTGATGGTCAATTAGTTTGCTTTGCAGTGTTCAGGGAAGAAATACATCAACTTGTAATGTGAAAATTATTATTTCTCTACACAACTTGTATTTTCTATTGTTACACAAAAGGATGGTAACAAAATTACAATCACCATTGCAATCTTGTTCTGACTACATAGAATTCCAAGACTTTCTCTTCACAACCAGTTTTGCTCTATATCAACACACAGGTTGGCACACCCCTTACAACTACGGAATCTACCTTCCTACCTGCTTCAAAATAAATCTCAGACTTTTTCTTCACAACAAACATTTCTCTTTTCACAATCAATCACAGCCTTGCATGTAATTTCCTGCCTTCCTCCAAAACAATTCTGGAATGGAATTTTGCTGTCTTCACCCTGACAAGCAATGTTACATGTATGTATGTGATGCAAGGTGGTCACTGGATTTCTCACCTCTCCTACTAGTAGATATAACCATATGGTATGTCCTCTTTCGATTTTCTACCCCGTCAACTAAATCTCATATTTATTTTGGACCTCTCCCTCAACTAAAGCAGATGTTATTTCTACCTCTCCCTCAAGTAAACCATACTTTTTTTGTCTACCCCCCTCATCTAAATTATAATAATGTTCAATCCCTCTTAAGCCTAATCCTTCAATTGCTCTAGCAGCCACTTGCCACTGTTAATCAGTACAAGACAGAGCCTGATGAATGCATAACCTATTTATACAATGTTTTTCCAAACCAACCAAAACTCTGTGGGCCTCATCATGAGTTGGGCGGTATCCCAGAGGTATTACCACCGGGATACCACCAAAGCTAATAGCATTACCACCACCCGGTCCAGTGCTATTAGCGCTGGATCAAGGGTTGGACGGTAATGGTTTTCCTCATTGGGTACACCCTTACTCACTAATGGGGTTCATTTTCATGTCTGTGGAAATGTGGAGCCTTCACTTAAATTTGGAACCTTGGCTGAAGTTCAGAGCCCCCTCTCCCTACAGCACACAAATCAAAATCACACACAATAAATCACGACCATAGATGCTGCATGAAAGCAGCCACCTTTTTTAGTTTTTAAGTTGGGGCATGTTGTTGGAAATAATAGCAACTAGGCTGTGATGTGGATATAAAGG
Source organism: Ambystoma mexicanum (assembly GCF_040938575.1). Classification (NCBI taxonomy): domain Eukaryota; kingdom Metazoa; phylum Chordata; class Amphibia; order Caudata; family Ambystomatidae; genus Ambystoma; species Ambystoma mexicanum. The sequence continues at coordinate 1,274,994,628 of NC_090930.1, read as the reverse complement.
TCCCATCAAGTTAAGAAAGACAGTTTCCAAACATCACTCAATCATGCATCCAGGTCCCATAACCCAGGTGAAAATTGTGAGTATACACAATGCGGAATGTGTGACAGTTCTGCGTTCATTCATCATGTTTTCTGATCATGCTCACTCTGCCTTGCAAATTTTGATAGAGTCTCTGATTGGAGGTGTGTGACGAATGGACTGTTCAAGGATGAGTACACGTGTGAGTAGAGGCTAAAACGTACACTCAGCCCTCACACTTCTACAAACACAGAGCAAACACAATCATAAGGCTAAAACAGGCACAGTCAAGAAATATACCTCCTTTGCCTTTAGTGGTGACATGTGCCAATGGAAGGTTATGCTCTTATGAGGGGTATGCATGTGGTTCAGAAGAACCCAACAGTGAAGTATAAAAGTCCAAAATCAAGTAATGTCCAATCAAGGTTCTATAAAAATATTTGATTTAATTAAACACACCATGTACAATACTAACTAACTAGAAAACATTGTAAAAACCCATCCCTATAGAAGAAGCACAGAATATGCTCAAATAGACTAGATGCAGCACTCTATGTATTGAGAGAAGGGGAGAAAAGGACTTCAAAAGACCACAATGTTCAAAATGATATTTCTTCAAGTTGCAAGAAGGGATCAAAATGACCTAGCCAGTCTCTTGGGCCCAAGATGGACTTCTGCAAAAGTCTTGGGTGTTCATCAACGTTGAATCAGGTTTTCTCCATCTAGACTGCAGTGTCAGCTTGGGTTGCAGATGCAGTAGTTGCAGTAGTCCAACTGCAAGCGGGTGTCAAGGCTGGGATGAATGGATGGGAAGCTGTGGCGCTGAAGCTTCTACTCAGGCTGTGTAGATCAGGTGATTACCAAGTCTGGTTCGGCGGTCGAGTATTGATGGTGGTCGAGCTGGTACCAAGATGTGCAGTCGAGTCAGTTTAATGTGATAGCTCAGAGGTTGCGTTTTGGGGAACACCAAGGTTGGGCCGGTCAACTCACAGGAGCGGCGATGAAGACACTGGCATTTTTTACAGTGATTCGAACAAGGCAAGGCAGCAGTACATCATAGTTCAAGCCAAGGCAACAATGCATTTTTGCTGGCACAGCGTGGCGGCGAACAAGGTGAAATCATGGACGGTCATTCAGAGAACAATGGATGACAAAGAGCAGTGCTGACAGATCCTGCTTGATTGCTTGGTGACAAGGTGTGCTCGAATTACGGTTCGGAGCAAGTCATAGTCGATATATAGGGATTTTGGCTGTTCTGGCTTCCAGGTGCTGTGAGTCCCACTCCAGGGTCTCCAGGGCCAATGTCAGTCCATTCTCTGGCTCCTAAGCATGGGGAGGCTAGCACATACCTTGAGAGGATCGGCAGCACAAGGTATGTGCTAGCCTCCTTGGTTCTTAGGTTTACGCAGAGGATGGCTGGCAGAGAGGTAGACATCTGGTGCAGCAGCTGTTTTCACCCCCAATGGTGCCTTTGTATGGGTAGGGAGCAGATTTTGCTTCTGCCTTGGTTCCAGATGAGTCCATATGATTCAAAGATATAGTGTGATATGGTATAGCAGGCAAATGTCCCCAGGTGATTGGAGTAAAGATAGCCTGCTGTAGGGGTCCAATCCTTGCCCTTGAAATGGGTGGACTTTGCACTTCTGATGACACATCCAAAGTGCTTTTCTCCAGAGCAAGTGGAGGGGACAGGAAAGAGAAAGAGAGGGAGAGAGAATCAAGTTGGCAGGACCCATCCAAAACTGTGCAGACCCCACTCTGTCTCACCTTAACTCCACTCCTCAACTCTCAATAGGATCAAAGGTCTTTGAAAAGCAGCCCTCTGGTGTGAGGCCTGGGTCTCTGTGAATGGGTGTTGTGTCCGAAGGGGTACGGTCCAGTACATGGGATTGTTGTTGAATGCGAGTGCTAATTATGTTTGGTGTGTGTAGTTTGTCTAGCCCATGGGCATGTATAGTTCAAGGGATATGTGTAGGATGTGTGCAGCAGTGGGGTGTTTATTACACTGAGTACTCTCTAAGTTTTTCTAGCAAATCTTCACGATTCTATCTAAATGTGACGCATGGCTAATTTTCACAAATCTATCTAAATGGGAGGCATGGCTATTTTTTTCAAATATATCTAAATGTGACACATGTCTATTCTTTGAAATTCTATCCAACTGAAACACTTTGCTAATCTTCCCAATATGTCTATTGTAGCACATTTCCTGCCCTCAAAGTATATTTGTGCGCAACACATTTTGTGTCGTGCAAAATATATCTAAATCCTGCATGACGTCTGCCCCTACTATACAAATAGGTGCAACACATTTCCGTCCACAATTCAGTACAATGGCTAACTATGAGGCATAATACAATGGCTGACTATGGAGGGTAGCACAAACCAACTCAGAGGCTAACTATGTTAGCACTGTTTATATAGTATTAAGTAGTGTAAGAGTGGCTGTATTTCTGGAGAACAGTAATGGTTGTGCTCCCCACCCATATCGCCTTACAATGGCAAGTTATAGGGCGTGGCAAATTTCAACACAAATTAGCTATGGTGCGGTAAACAATGGCTAACTACAGTGCACAGTGCAGCGCATGTGCAAAATCAATGTAATGTGCAGGGATAAATCTGAGAAATGCTGGTCACCATATCCTAACTCAGGTTTGGCTTAAATGTACAGTTTTATGTGCCACCACGACATCTTCAGGGTTATGTAGTTTTTGCAACAGGGGTGTACATTTTAAATGCAGCCCCAGTGATGCAGAGACTTGGGTGTCACTGCAGCTGTCGCAGGGGCACCTGTGGCCTCAGAACCAATGTTGTGCCACTGGTAGAACAGGTGCACCAAATTGGGATACTGATGCAGAAAGGCACAAGTACACACTATGATTTTGGCATGGAATATATAAAAGGGTATCTCATTAGCAGATTTCCCTTTCAGAGATGGAATTACCTGCATCATTTTAATATTTAATACAAATTTTAAAAAAGCCAGGGATTTTACCCTTGCCTGGTGGCAATTTATCACAAAGGGCATGTTTGTATTCGCAAATATGGTTTTCCTCATGCAGCTCTCATGCAACTGCCACCCCCACCCCCCCCCCGCCCCCCAGATTGCAATAAGGGCTCATACTCTTGCTGAGTAGGACACGTTCCATGCTTCAAGTTATCTGAAAAAAATAAAATTTGAGAGCTAACTTAGATTGATATTGATATTTTATTTGTAATGCGCGTGTACACAAGTGTTTCAGAGCACAACGAGGGAAGGGAGGGGAACAAGGGAGAACAAAAACAACGATCTTACTAGGCCCAGTGACATTGAGAACGTGCAAATGCATGGGATAGGGATAAGTGCAAGGGAGGAGGCAGAGGTGGAAAGTGCTGCCAAAAATAAAAATAAGTAAATAAAAAGGAATACATACATAAATAACAAAAAGCAACAAACAGTGGTAGTGCAGCTAGCAAGTGGCAAGTGCTAGGAATAAGGCAATCAACAGGGTGTGTCTAAATAAGTGCAGAAAAAGAAAGCGGGGGGACTGTAGGGTTACAGATACAGACCCCAGTGCAAGGGATTGCCAGGAGGCAGTGTGGGTGGGTGGGGGGTGAGCAGGTACCTGGGCCCTAAAGACAGAGAGAGACGAGGTGCACAATGCCAAGAAAGAACAGATCAGCAGGGGAGAGGATGAGAAATGTCAGAAGCAAAGAGGAAAGTGTTGACGTGCTTCCGGAACCGGAGATGGTTCTCCTCAAGTTTCAGAGTGGCAGGGAGGCTGTTCCAGAGGATGGCACCAGCTGAAGACAGATATCTATCCCCAACTCATTTCTTAGAAAAACGACTGACCCTGAGGGAGTTAGAGGTGGAGGAGCAAAGGGCTTAGGAGGGAAGGTACTTACGTAGGGACAGTTGAAGGTATTTTGGCCCCAGACCCCAGAAAGCCTTGTGGACAATGCAAAGGGTCTTGAATTTAATCCTTGCAGCCACTGGGAGCCAGTGCAGTGATTTCAGGACTGGAGAGATACGATCCCATGGTTTGAGGCCAAGGACAAGTCTCACAGTCCTGTTCTGGATAAATTCCAAATGGCAAAGAGTAGAAGCAGGTAGATTTAGAATGAGGGTGTTGCAACAGTCCAACCAGGGCTCGAAAGACATTGAGCTTCTGGGGGAAGGAGAGGAAAGCAGAATACATCTGAGGATGTGCAGTGGGAACAATTACTTTTTTGAGACATCATAGATGTGGGCAGAGAAGGAAAGTGTGGGGTCAAAGATGACCCCGAGGTACTTGGCCTCGCAGGTGTGGGTAGGGGGAGGGCCAACGGAGACCGGCCAGAGAGTGACAGGAAAGGAGGGTGAAGGTGTACCGATGAGGAGGATCAAAGTCTTGCTGGCATTCAGGCAGAGATTGTTGGCGGCACACCAACCCTGAATGGCAGATAGGCAGTCAGAGATGAGAGAAGGAGAAGAGGTGGCCAAGGGAAGCCTGAAAATGGGTTGAATGTCATCGGCATAGCATTTGAATTTTGAGCAGAAAATGGCAATGCGGTGGGTGAGAGTTTCCAGGTATTGTGTATAGCGCCATGGTGAGAGGTTGGACCCCTGGGGAATACCGGAGGTAGAGAGGGAGATAGAGGAAAGGACGACCCGAGTTGGACCTGGGAGGGTCGATCAGAGAGGAAAGAGGCGACCCAGGCCAGAGCCTGATCGGTGATGCCCAGGTTGTCAAGGTGAAGGTTAAACAGGATGGTATGGTTGACCGTGTCAAAGGCAGAAGAGAGTTCGAGTAGGAGAGGGCATGTTAGAGTCAAGGTTGGAGAGCAAATCTTCACAGATGTTCAGGAGAGCAGTTTCCGTGCTTATGGCAGCTCTAAGGCCAGGTTGATGGTGGTGGAGACAGTCAACAGAATCATAGTGGAAGTTAAGCTGAGAGATGGCCAGCTTTTCCAGGTGATTGCCCAGAAAAGGAGTAATGGAAATTGGACGATAGTTAGCCAGGCAAGAGGGATCAGCTCTGGGTTTCTTGAGAAGAGGATGCACAAGACAGTGCTTCAGAGGGGAGTGGAAGACTCCTGAGGCAAAGGCCAGGGCAGGAGCAAGGGTGTCAATGTGGTCTTTTATGGTTTTGGAAGAACAGGGATAAACCTGTTTTGACGGGACTTCATTAGATCGGACTTGTCTAGCAACCTTGTCAGGGGTGAAAAGAGGAAAGGAGGAGAAATAGGGTGGGGGGATAGCTGAAGGAGGGTCTGAGTTCCCCGAAGGAGGGAGGAGAGAAGGGGGAGGGGAGGAGAGTGTGGACAGGATGTCCTCAGTTTTTTAAATGAAGTGAGAGGCAAGGGCTATGCAAAGGGCCTGGGAGGCGACAGGAGGGCTAGAGACTGCAGCAGGGTTGGCCAGCTCCTTGCAGATTTGAAAGAGTTTGGCCGAGTTGTTATATGCCACAGAGACACAGGCTTGGAGAAGGGGCTCTCTTCTTGGTGTGGATAGAGAGTTGGTACTGCCTTTGGAGCAGGTGACAATCCAGTTTGTCAGATGATGAACTACGTTTAAGTGTAGCTAGGTCAGAGTCATAACAAGAAATGCATTTGGCTTTGGGCTTCAAGCGGATCCTCATGACAGGGGCAAGAGAATCAAGAGTATCAGAAATAGAAGAGTATAGACACGGCTGAGTCAGGATGTGAGTCAGTCAGAGGTGGAGGAGGGTGAGATAAGGTGGCAGTGAAAGCCTTTAATGACATATGCTTCATTGGCAGGATGTCCAAGAAAGTAGATGGCAATGTTGGGGTAGACTTGGCCTGGGGGGCAGAGAAGAAGAGAGGCGAGGAGAGGCAGGAGCAGTTGCTCCAGGAGAGAGGAGTGGTCAGAGGGATGGGGAGGGGGAGGTCAGAGTAGATCAAGACATCTAGTGTGTGCCCTGCAGAGTGATTCGGGCCGGAGGGAAGGATAGAAAGGGAGAGGGAGTCACAGAGGTCCCGGAAGAGTAGAAAGGAGGAACAAGGAGTGTCAAGATGGATATTGAGGTCACCAAGAAGGAGGAGTTGAGTGGTTGAGGCCAGGAGGGAGGAGGAGAGGTCTGCCCACTCAGAGAGGAAAGAGGTGATCTGACCAGGTGGCCGGTAGATAGTAGCCCCAGTAAGAGAGTAGCTACGAGAGGGAGAGAGCCTGCAGACAAGGGATTCAAAAGAGGAGTAAGTCTGTGTGGAAATGTTAGAGGCAGAGATCCACTCAGGAAAGATCAGGGCTACACCACTGCCGGACTGGGTGGATTTGGGTGCAGAGAGGATCTTGTAGCCATCAGGGAGGAGAGTGACAAAGCTTGTGACAGAGCTGGCCATGAACCATGTAAGACCGAGGACATCAAGGTCAAGTTCTTCCAGGAGGTGGCAGATGTCAGAGGAGTGTTTGACAGTAGAGTGAGAGTTGAGAGTGGCTAGATGAAGGAGGTTGCTACCCTGAAAGACCTTTCCGGTCAGGGGTACAAATCAGAAGTATGCCCTGCAGAAGTGAACAAGAGTCTGAGGTGGGGCAGATGAGGACGTAAGAGGGGGCAAGTTAACCATGGGAGGAGAGGAGGGGACAGCAGGAGATGAACAGAAATTGATGAGGCAAGGGAAACACCTGTCAAAGAAGAGGAGATTGGCCTTAGGGCCTTGGACCATGACAGTGCCATTAAGGTAGACATTACTGTTGATTTAAGAGGTGTCTAATGGAGCCATGAGAGCTTCCCATCGGGTGCCACCGTTACTGGGAGAAGCGGAGACAGGCTGGAGCACAGAGATCATATGAAGAGTCCATAGATATAATTATAATAATAATAGTTTATAATTGGTTATTTATAACATGCTTAATACCCAGAGGTTTCTAAGCGCGGACCCGGGGATCGAATCTGTGTTGTTCCGCATTGTCTTGCTTCCAAGGCGAGCGCATTTGCCACTGAGCTATCCTCCTGACACCTGGCAAAGGGACAACAATATTGGTGAGTGTTTATCTGATGGAAGGGATGGAATAGGTGTCAGCAATAGGGAGACCAGGGTTGGAGGCCAAGATATCCTTTATGAACTTCTTCCTACCAGACTTAGTGAGAAGGGAAGGCTAGTCAATGGAGAAGCAGTTGGAAAAGATAGGAGAAACAGAAAGCATCATGGGAGTAGTAGTTTGAAAATGAGGGAGAAGTGAGGGGGTAGCTAAGCGTGGAAAGAGATTGGTGAAGTCACTGGGCCAGCAAGTCATAGAGAAGCAACAATTACAAGCAAAGTGCAGAGCAAGTTAGCAGAATACAGCAAGATCTGACTTTTAAACCATAAAGCAAAATACATGTAGAGGTGGGAGGCAGACCAGGATGGACACATACAAGTCTTGTTGTGTACATCTGCACAGAAAACAAACTTCAGCAACACAAAGGGCCTCATTACACGGAAGGCGGTGATCCAGGGTGCTATTAGCACCCTGGACCATGCCGGTAAATTACCGGCACCGCCTTGGCGGTAAGGGGATTTACCGCCCCATTCCAAGGTCGGTGGGGCGGTAAATCCCCCTTCCGCCATTGCCCTTCCCCATTCCCATTTCTGCCCCATAGGGCTCTATGGGAATGGGGAAGGCGCTAATTACGGCACCGCAATTTTGCGGTGCCGTAATTAGCTCCGAGGTCCCTTAGCGGGTTGGTTTTTAACGCCTGCAAAAAGCAGGCGTTAAAGCACCAACCCGCTATGGGACCTCGTAGTACGGCGGTAAGGGTTAACGGTCACCGTTGCCATTAACGGTGACCGTTAACCCTTACCGCCGTCCGTGTAATGAGGCCCAAAGTATGGCATTAAACAATATTGGATATTTACAATACAAGAAATGTCCATTAGTTATTGGCTGGGCAAGAATTAACTGATTTTGCTGCAATGTACATGGGGTATCAGAATGCATGCATCTTGTGTTTCTACACAGAAGGAACCTTTAATGTGTCCAACCTGTCAAGTGTGATAACCACAGATGACACACACATAGGAGATAGATTTAAAAATTTGCTTTTTCTTGAGGGTAAATATGGAGCGAGTCTTGGAATGGATGCCGTATAACGCAAAAGGGAGAGTCAAAGAAAAGAGTGGCTGGGAGGATACAGGGATTTTAGTGAAAGTGTCTTATCTATAAGGACCTTATCTCCCGGGTGCATTCTCTACTGTAATTCTTCAACAATAGGGTGTCAGCCAAGAACATGGTGTTTAAGCCACTCACAGTCACAGCATCCTTCTTTGTCAATGAATTTGTGTTTGTCCTTAGAAGTTATCATATGTCTTAAAACTGCCAACAGGGAAATTCCTGTATTGTACCCTCTTGTACTGGCAGGTTCGTGGGTAGGAATTCTTCCATCTACCTGGGTACATCTGGTAAGATTTTAACCCCCTCCACCCAAACATTGGTTTTCAAGAAAAGATGTTTCAGCATCTTCAGCATCTTTTAGTTGTGCTGCCGAGCTTGCAGTTGGGGTAAAAGCTCGCAGATTACTTATTCCTGATTGTTCTTCTTAATGCCTGGGTCCTGCCAACCTTTAGGTCCAGGTTCCTATCATCATTACCATTTCAGTTTTGTATTTCTATTAGCACGGATCCCTCCTGTTTCCTCTCCCTTTCTCTAGTTAGCCATTTTGCATAGCCAGCAAACATTCTAACGCACTGCTGCTTCTTATACTTTTGCACTCCCTACAACACAAAACTCACTCTGAAATACCATAATAACATTCCCAAAGTCAGGAGGATTCTGCCTCTCTTTTTACCAGTGCTGACAGAGCAGGATTTCCAATAAGTGTTCTGGTCATTTGGTCAGTTTCCCATTAATCTTTGTGTTTTTGATTGGTTGTTCCCTAATGGTCCCACCTCCTCCCCATGTGTATTTCTCTGCGAGAGGCTCTTTTTGTTTTAATGAAGACAATCTGCCTGTGGAATGAGTCCTGGGGTGCAAGCTTATAAAAACACTTTCTGCCATGCAGAAACCAGACAGACATGCCATGACTCATGGCAGCCCTCTGTATTTTGTATGTGTATTTTGTATTTATAGTGCGCATATCTGAGGGACCCAATCAAAAACTGCATCTGGGCACAGATACATCAGCAATGGACAGAAAGCAAAAAGAAACTGATGAACCAATCAATGAAACAAATATGTTTTTTCATCATTTTCCATAAATAGAGGTAGGGAATCAATCATCCAGAGTTCAATTGCTAGGGAGTTCTAGATGTGCGGGCCACAGAATGAGAAGCATCTGTCTCCCCTAATCTGGTATTCTGTCTTCCTTGTTTGTAAATATGGATCCTGACTTTCAGTGCCTGTACTGAGTAGCGACACCCTTTCCATTGGAGTTCTTCCATATGATTAGCTTTTGGCTCTGGTTTGCATTCCATGCTGAAGCTTACTCACCCAATGTGTGCAAAGTTCCCCCATGGTTCTCATTGCATGAGACTGGAGATGTCATGTCTAGGTCATCTAAACCAGCAATATCCTAGTTGAAATCATTCAGTCCAGCTTAGAAATCTCAGAGCCCAGAACCTATAAACCACCACCTGGATGGGTGGAAAACCTGGACTGTAATTGGAAGATCAACCTACAAATGTGAGTGGAAGAAGCGCAAAGAAGGTTCCTACACAGAATCCTAAGATCAAGAAGGACCACAGAGAGCATGTTCTCTTGCCTCTGTTTCCCAGATGTTGACAACGGACTGCAAGGAGTAGGACTATACATCTCACAGTTTTCTATTCCTTCTGAACCAAAAACGAGAGTGGACCAAAAGGAAACATATGCTGTGTCCTAGGAAGAATGAACTATCCCACAGACGTATCTTACAACCCCTACAGAAGTGCTTCATGTTCAGCCTGTGCATAACCCCCAGTTACTAAGAGCGGAATTAGGAAGTCCAAAACCTCCCTGCAGTGTAACCAATGGGATATCCTCCCTACTGAGTTACAACAAGATAAAGGGTTCTTCAGCCTGCCGCCTCTCATTCAGAAGGCTCAGCCCTCACATGAACAAGCTAATTTGAAATTCTGAGCAAAGGACTTCAGGAAGCAGACCAGGAGAGAGAACAGAAGATGCCAAGCTCTTTGGGCAGCTCAAGATTGTGCCAAGAAATACGCCGACTTACATCGTCGACCTGATCCGGTACTGGCAGTAGGAGATACTGTTTGGCTGGCCTCCCGGTTCTTACCTCGTCACCTGGTTCCATCTAAGCTCTTACCCAGATTCTTTGGACCATTCCGGATTTAAGCTTTGGTGGTTGAAGCAGCAATACGCCTTTCACTGCCGCCGTCTTGGTCTAGGATACATCCCGTCTTTCATCTTTCCCAGATCAAACTGAATGTGGCAGATCACTTCCAGCGACATCCTTCTATCCGCCCTCCTCCTATTGACACAGCTTCAGGTCCTGAGTTTGAGGTGGATGGCATCTGTGACTCTCGATACCACAGAGGGTGTTTGCAATTTGTGGTTGGTTGGAAAGGTAAAACCGGGTAGTCTGCCTCTGCGGAGGGGGTATACTGTTACATCCCACTACTGGCGATGGCACCGCGGTATGCATTGTAATGCGTTACTTTTTGCCTCCCCAAACATGGCGGTGGAATTCCCGTGTTGTGCTGTAGTAGGAGGTGCAGCCTTTACACGCACGTTCCCGACGCCGGAGAGAAGTCATGTGACGCAATATAGCAGTCGCGTAACAACAATTTAATGCATTGCTACTCTTCAGAAGGACGTTCCGTGAGTTTTCAAATTCTAGGGAATTCAACCTCTGCTTATTTCTGCCTCCTAACCTCTTATTTCTTGATTTAGAATGGACAAATCCTTATCAGGCTCTCCATTCACCGCTCGGAATCTAACATCAGGAATTTCACTAACACTCATCAAGATTCTTTCCTCGCTTCCCGGGGATGAGTCTTTCCCCGACTGCCTCAGAAACGCTCCTGCCCTTAACCGCTCGACTTTGCTAGGTATTAGAATCTATGTCAATCCTGTTAGTTACTTTGACTTCTAGATTCTTTACTAATCCATCTTACCCTTCGACAGCACCAGGTCCGCTCCATGGCCAGCCCGCAGTCCAGGCTATGCATATCCTTACTGTAAGCTCATTCAAGTCTCTCTAGTAGGTGTCAATTTGGTACCTGCTCCTTTAATATCTTACTGTCATTACTTTCATCTTACCTGTTTCCTCTCTCCACTCTCCAGTTCAAGAACTCCATCAGTTCACCTGCAGCTGATCCTATTAAAACCATTGAGAAATCAGCCTGCCTCCTTTAGGTAGGAGGTTCCTATTTTCAGCTCATACTTCCTATCTCGTGCTTGCACTGTACTTTAACCTTTCTTTTCGTATTACTTACCTTGTAGTGGGCGGTTGCAACGATCCTCCGATCTATCTGGAATACTGATATCTGACTGCCATTCAAGTCCAGCTCCAGAACCCGAAGATCTCAAAACTTCCAAGGTTCGACACGCGTTCCAGAGCAGGGTTTTCAGCCCCACAGGGTTTCCCTGGGAGTGCTCCCCCTCCTTTCCTTTTTTGCTAAGGAAAGAGGGTGGTAGAATTTTCAGGGGAATTCTCATTGTCTTCACTCACGATCATCCAGACAGGTTAGTGGAGATCTGCCTTTATTTTGGTATCACTGGGCCTCATTACAAGTCAGGCGTTAAGGGTTAACGCCGTTGTTAACCCTTAATGCCTGATTCCAATTTTAACGGCTGCTTTTAGCAGCCATTAAAATCCATGGCGCTAAACCGCCTTGGTGTTAATTACGGCACCGTAATTTACGGTGCCGTAATTAGCGCCTTCCCCACTCCCATTATGCCCTATGGGGCAAAAATGGGAATGGGGAAGGGTAAATGGGAAATGGGGATTTACCGCCCCACTCACCTTGGAATGGGGCGGTAAATCCGCCATCCACCATGGTGTAAACGTAGTTTACACCATGGTGGTAAAGTCGGTGTACTTACATGGAAAACTGTGGTCAAGGAAAACAGCTGGGCTCCTCTGAGCACAGTGCAGATCTGGACAAGGGCTTTCAGTCAAGGATTTTCTCCTGCACCCAGACTCCTTCTGCTCCTCTGATGGGGTCCCAGCTAGCTTCAGGATTTACCTGTCACTGTCTCCAATGCAAATATTGAGGCCTCTCTGCTAGTTGCTCCTCGCAAGAGTCCGTCAGCAGTCTATCTCCTGGAATAAAGTGAAATAGCCCTGTTCTGATTCAAACATGCCCTCTTACAGTGCTGATGACACTCCAGCATGGTCATAATTCCCACGGTAAGGATTGTCTAGCACTCTCTCTTCACCTCCAACCTAGACACCCACTGGCTGCTTATTGAACCAGAAGTTGGGAGATATGTGTGATGTAGGCTGTGGGAGGAGAAAGATTTGTCATCCCAATGTGGGTTTTACATTTTTGTGTTCTGAAAAATCGCACAATGTGGTAACTCCCTCAATCTTTCAGAAAACCACATGAATATATATATATATATATATATATATATATATATATATATATATATATATTTAGTTCCATATTTTATGGCGAGTCAGACAATAGTAATTTTATTTTGCCACACCCTTCCTGGGCAGAGCCACTGTTTTTTGTGGTTTGCTGCTGCGCCAAAATAATAAAAACTCTGATACTACAAACTGCAAACATTAATTTAGCTGTCTATCAATATCTCCAATTCCTCAGATTTATGAAAATGCCAGAATCATATATTTGATCATAATTTAGGTTATGTACATCACAAAAATGTTGTTTTACATAGCCCCAACTGGCTTTGTATACCCTATAAAATGAAACCAGGTTGGGCTCGATAGGACACACAATGCCCTTTTCATTTAGGAAAATGTGTTCAATGTTTAATAAATGGCATTACATGCGATTAGAAGTAGTTTATTTTTTTCCTGAAGCATGTGACCAGCCACCTACTCGGACCAATGTTTATCCTACCCTTTCCTGCTGCGCTTCAAAGCGTCTTTGTCCAGAGCTAATGCACATTTTATGTGAAACCTTCCCTTAAAGGTCATTTCTGTTAGTCATGTTATCTGTACATTCTAAAATGTCAATCTACTTCTTTGGATATCTTAGCATTTACATTGACAGCCAGACCTTCTTCTCCTGGGGTCCTCAGTCCAAAGGTCTTGATTTCAGATTTTTCAACGGGTCTTTGTACAGAGCTAATGCACATTTTATGTGAAACCTGACAGGTAATTTCTGTTGGTCATGTTATCTGTAACTCCCACAATTTCAATCTACTTCTTTGTATATCTTAGCATTTAAATTGACAACCAGACCTGTTTCCTTGGTGGGCCCAGCCCCAAAAGTCTTGAGTTCATATTTTCAAAGGGACAGCCCTTTAAATTTAGTGGGAAAAACAGCAGCTGCCCCCAGCCTTCAGAAAACACAGCTTTAAATCGACAAGATGTGCTTACATGTAGCATTTTAGCATTATATCTAGGCCTGCTGTTCATAAATACAATCTTTCTTTCACTGATAGGCCACAATTATCGAAGAACCAGAGTTCATCAATGCAAAACAAAATAGTCCTTTCCTTATAAATGTTGTCAATCCACGTGCTGAAATTGAGTCTCTTCATTCTTGAAAACACAATTTGTCATTCGAATTTACTTTTCAAATGTAAGGCATCATTCCTACTTTTTAGCTTCCAGATGTACAGGATTTCAAAGGTCTTTTTATTTCCATGTGCACTGTTGCAGTTTTGAATCTGTCAAAGAGGGCATTTACATGAAGTCAGCATCTGCAATGTCCCATGTAAATGAAATCCATCGGTCGCAGTTAACAATATTCCAGTTCTAAGTCTCACTCTTTTCCAGCCGAATGCCTGTACATTGTAACAAAATGGAGGGAGTCCCATTCTTGCTCATTCACTAGGCCTCATGTTGAATCACTATTTTGTACTGGCTTTTATATTTCAATCGAACTCCACATCGAGCCAGTTTCACTTCTCACAATGGGGCCTAGCATGGCCTCTCCATCTCTGTCGCTCTGGGGCTGTCTTTTTACCCCACATTTCAGTGTTATTTCTTATGTAATGTTCATTAAAGGAGTCAGATGTACCTGTCAATGAAAATGCTTTTTCTGTATATGTGGGGTAGTCTCATATTGAAGACTATTCTGTGGTTGCATCCCTGAAGTATGTAGCAACCCCTGACCCTCTTCTTTTAGTTAAATAGCACATATTTACTTTTGGGGAAGGCAGGAGTTTGTGTTTCTCCTGGACATCTTCTGAGCCCTCAATTTGCACAGTGATGGACTGGGTAAGTATTGGGTGATTCTTCATTTATTTACCTCAAGCTATACGATAAGGAGCAAGTGGCTTCTCTTTCCCCCAGATTTTTCCAGTCTACCTGACTAAGCACATAACATCTGACTTTGTCACAACACACACAACTAGCCTGTTATACTCAGAAAAACACGACCAAGTGAAACATCGTGGATCTAACTCCCAGATTGAAATAAGACTAACACAAAGGGCCTCATTACAACCTTGGTGCTAAGTGCACCAACTTTACCACCATGGTGTAAAATCTGTTTACACCATGGTGGATGGCGGATTTACCGCCCCATTCCAAGGTGAGTGGGGCGGTAAATCCCCATTTCCCATTTTCCCTTCCCCATTCCCATTTTTGCCCCATAGGGCATAATGGGAGTGGGGAAGGCGCTAATTACGCCGCCGTAAATTACGGCGGCGTAATTAGCACCATGGCAGGTTAGCGCCATGGATTTTAACGCCTGCTAAAAGCAGGCGTTAAAATCAGAATCAGGCGTTGAGGGTTAACGGTGGCGTTAACCCTTAACGCCTGAGTTGTAATGAGGCCCAAAGACATGTGTAAAAACATAACCAGACACAAGGGATAATAGTTTAAACTTAACAATGCTATTAGGCATTCTCATCAAAGGACCCAGCTAGGGTATGTGCAGTAACTTGGGCACTATGCAAAGCATTATTCAACTTGGCCACATTCAAGGATACTTATCCCTAATCCCCACCCATGGATTTTAGATCCCCACAGGTCCATACTTGTTCCTGACCAAATGGCAAAAAACAAAAAAGTTTCCTCTGCATTTCTTTTCTGTGAATAGCTAAGTCCTACCTCAAAGTCTGTCCCAGAGTCTGAGTTCCTAGGACTTCTTCCTTATCACCAGCAGGGTCCCCATGGCCCTTCACAATTCATTCTGGTGAGACAGGGATGGTAAATAGCAGAAGAAAGTATTCTTGAAAATGGATCCCCAGAAGAAAGTCTCTCCAATCTTTTTTTGGCATCGCTCATAGTCTCTTGCTTACCACTCCATATGGCTGGAAATCAGTCATATGCCTGGGTGTTTATTTTGGGTGAAACCAGCACTCTTGTTGGATTTCCTGTTGTTTCCTAGTAGTATTCACAATATTTCTCAGAAGACAGATAGGCCTACAAGTTGCTCAGGTGTTGTGTTACTGTGTTTCTGTTTCCCCACAGCTTGATCTGCTCTGCCAAGCCAGGTCTACTTTCTGCCTCACAGAAAATCTACTATGTATACCCTGAGGACCTGGCTACACCACTTAGTTCTGGGCAATGAGCTGTTTGTGGGCTAACCTCTGCACCACTCTGCCATAGGCTCATTCCTCCTCTCACTCCCCAGACAAATTAGTAATTGGCTGATGCATCACTGATTGGCTCCAACTAACCCTGCACCTTCAAGGGATCCCCAAATAGCTTCCTAACCTCACTGCTCCTTCCTCGAACTACCCTCCCTGTTCTGGATTCCCTCCTCCTTCAGACTTGATGTTCCCTGTTCCTCCTTTAGTGCCTTCACTATCCCCTCCTGTCACCTCATCTCCTTCTGTCTGTTAGCCTCCTTTGGCTTTCTCCGTAGTTCTGCACACCTGCCACCGTCAGGAGTACTAGGATCAATCTGGTGTGAGTCTGGGTACATACCAGCACAAGGCCTGCTTTCTGGTTAATTCCTACTTACATCTCTTAGATTCCTGTCTGTTGATTTCATTTCTTCTAGTGCCAAAGTGGAAGTCATGCATTTGAGTTGTTCAGCTTTGTAAATGATGCAAGCTATTTTGAAGACGATCCATGCTCAGGTAACTACTGTTGCTCTATGAGGCTTGCGCTGAGGTTGTTGTATTCCTTTTAATCCTGTGCTTAGACAAGCTGAAGAATAGTAAAATCCTTCAGTAGGGCCAGGGCGGAAGTTGAGAATACAGCCCGGAAAGTTTTGCCTCTTTGGTATATCAAAGGACCAGGGCGTTGCAACATTTGTGAAGCATACGTCAGGTATGAAGGGCTTGATTTTGCATAGAGGACAATGTTGATACAATGGTGTCTGTGTTTTATTTGCAATGCAGGTTGTGAAGGAAAGGTCCATGATGAAGCAGAGTAACTAGGCACTGGATGAGAGGAAATGATAGAAGCCATCACATTCACTAGGTATGGATTGGAGCGTGCTTGATACAGTTCTAAGAGGGATGAATTCTGTATATTTTTGGGTTCAATTTCAAGTATGCATGAATGAGTGAAAGTCTGACTATTAGTTAATGGATTTAACTGATGGAACTGAACTTTACAATCTACCGTGTTTGTGAGCACAATGCGGCAAATAAAACAGTGATATGGTATAATATGATATGATACGTCATTTATAACGCGCCTGTACACAAGTGTTTCTAGGCGTGACAAGACATGAAGGGAAAACAGAAGGAAGGCAAAACAACCATCATACTAGGCCTTGTGTCATTCAGATCGTGCAAGTGCGGTGGGGTGCCCAGGGTTAGAGATAGGGGAGAATGCACAGGTATTCATAAGTGCTGCCAGGGAGGTGCCTCATAAGTGCAGAGTCAGCAACCCCGTAGGGTTGTAGATACAGTCCCAAAGTGGTTGGCAGGCCCGGAGTAACTGGTCATGCAGGAGCCTGGTCCTATAAATTTGGTGGTTGACAAGGTAACCAATATGCGCAGAAGACAGAGACATCAGCAAAGGAGTGGGAGAGGGAGAGAGAAAATGAAAGCAAAAAGGAAGGTATTGAGTTGCTTCCTGAACCTTGATGGTCCGGATCAAGTTAGAATGAGGCAGGGAGGCTGTTACAGGGGGAGGCCCCAGCCCAGAACAGAGATCTACCCCCACTCTCTGCCTGGAGAAGTGCTGCCTCAGAGATTTATAGGTGGATGAGTGGGGGGCTTGAGAAGGAAGACGCTTAGTAAGAAAAAGTTGGATGTAGTGTGGTCCACTGAAGTGCTGAAGAAGAGTTGCTTTTGTATTTGTATCTGTATTTATTTGTTAATTATTGAGCACTTTACATCAAAGCGCTGTACATAAAAATGGTTACAGAACAAAAACATAATATTTGGTAGCTTCACAGAAGTGTTTCAAGAAAAGACTAGCTACAGTCAGAATTAGTTAGGTTAAAAGCAGTTGGAAGTTATGATTGTAGAAGATAGGTCTTTAGATAAGTACAAGAGGCAGAGTAGGAGGTAGTAGAATGTAGAAAGAGGGGGAGAGATTACGAATGATAGGGAGAAAGAAGCGAAAAAGAACAGAACCGGAATTTGGCAAAACGGCGGGGCGAGGAACTGATAGCAAGAACTGAGATTGTGATCAAAGAGAACGAGTGGGCACACAGAAGGAGAACAACAAAGAAAGATACATGGGAGCTAGAGTATGCTCATCCTTTTGGCATAGAATTGACTAAAGCTCAGTAGTTAAGGGATTAAAAACCATACAGAAAGTTGAATTTGATCATTGAGGAAAAAGTCAGCCAACCAATCAAACACAGATATTGTGAAATGGGGTCACAGGGAGATAACTGTTAGAGGAGACAAATAGAGGTCTTGAACATAGATTTAAGAGGGGCCAGATGGGAAAGAGGGAGACCAAAGAGGGTAGAGGAACAGTATAAAAGGCAAGAAAATATTTGAGATGAGATGAGAAGTTTGGTAGTGCCAAAAGTAAAAAAAGGGCAGGCTTTATGATAGTTTTATTTATTTTATGTTTAATCGTTTTTTTTATAACACGCTTAATACTTGAGTTTGGTTTCTAAGCACAGATCCAGTATTCAAACCTCTGTTGCTCTATGTGATCTTGCTTCCAAGACCAGTTCATTGCCTCTATGTTATCTTCCGTTCACATGTTAAAGAGATGGAAGCATCAAGACTGAGAAATAGTGGAGATGTGAGGGGAAAAGGATAAGGCTGCATCAAAGCATAGGCCCAGATTGCAAGCAGTAACAAAGAAGAGGGAAAAGAGATGGAGGCGGGAGGGGAAGGAGGGGAATGGTGGGGGCAGGGAAGAAAGGAACTTCAGTTTTAAGGAGTTTAGAACCAGAAAGTGATCTGACATCCATGATTTAATAGCAAGCAGGCAGGAAGATAAGTTATTGTGAATAGTAGGGCTAAAAGTGGGGAAAGAGAGAAAAAGTTGCATGTTGTGGGCATAGAAATTCCAAAGGACGATATAATAACAGCAAGAAGAGACGTGTAGAGGGAAAAGAGGAAAGGGCCAAGAACCGAGCTATGAGGGACACCATGAAGGAGGGGAAATATGTAAGAAGAGGAACCAGCCCAGGAGACAGAATAGGTACGGTCAGAAAGATAGGAGCTAAACCACACAAGGACAGAGTCGGCAAACCCGAATGAAGCAAGAGAAGGCAAGAGGATGGTGTGGTCAACAGTGTCAAAAGCCGCAGACAGATCTGAAAGTATGAGCAGAGAGGAATGCTTTGAGTAGCGTGCAGAAAAGAGGGAATAACAAACAGAGAGAAGAGCAGACTCAGTTGAGAGAGGGGGACGAAAGCCGGATTGGAGTGAAGAAAGGATAGAGTTGTCATTGATAAAGGAGGAAACCTAAGCATAGACAAGACTCTCAAGGAGTTTCGAAAGATAAGGAAGAAGTGAGATGGGGCAAAAAACTAGAAGGGAGAGTAGGCTTCTTAAGAATGGGGAAAATAGAAGCATCCTTAAAGCAAGAGGGGAAGATAGAGGTGAAGGGAGAGGTGTTGAGGGAGTGGTAAAATGGGAGACAAGAGAAGGATAGACTTTGGGAATTAGGGAAGGTAAAATGGGATCAACAGGAGAACCACTGGGATGTGAGCGAGTAAGAAGTGCAGAGGTTTCTAAGTTTGTGATGGGTGAGAAGGAGGAGATTAGGGAGATGCGGGAAGAAGGAGGAAGAGAGGAGTTAATGGGAACAATGGCAGCACAAAGAGAAGCAACTTTGGTAGAGGAATATGTTGCGAAGTCGGCAGCTCTGAGAGTAGAGTGAAGGGAATGATCAGGAGTGGGTGGTATAAAAAGTCGAGAAAGAGATTGGGAAAGACACTGGCGATGAGCAATTTCTAAACCAGATATGTATAATCGAGCATGTTCATTTTACAATCACAAGCTCTGTCCAAACATCTGCACAGTCATATTCTCTACAATGGGGGTAATTGTCTCATCTCGATGAGAGTAGATTTCATCTTCATCAACATCTCTCTGCCGTCAGTGACCCTGGTGCAGTGGGGCATCTTTTCCAAGATCACCTCTTTTTGCATTTAACATTTATAAGACTAGCCATCAAAAAGTATTCTCCAAGGAGTCCCACTTTGTCAGCTCATTCCAATCATAGTCATCCACAGATCCACACAACTTAACCCTAAATGCAGACACATCCAGTTAAATAATCTTACCCGATCACACAACTTCATATGGATATCCCCTTTACCATAACAGAGCTCGCACATTTGTGCTGTGGATGACTTTGAGTTGAGAGACACCATCAAATAATGTAATCTCTAATGGAAAAATCTCTGTATCTACCCCTTAATTCCTTTTGGCTCCCCTATGTTTTTCAATTATTCAACAGACTAACTAAAAGGTGGGTGAATTGCTCTGATGTTCAAAAAGAACCTTTTTTGCAGACATATCTATTTTTGTCATAATGCTTAGTGTTAAAGCTGAACCGCCTCCCATTTACACCATTCAGACCCACGATATATATCATCTACTGAATACAAGTAAACTGTTTGTGATAGACCATATCATCATATAGCAGCTAGAAGGAAGAAAAACCATGTTTCGGGGGGATTTCAGTCACCTTTACTGGAAAATCTTCGCAGACTCCCATGTCACCCCCTTCTCACATTTACTATCCAACAATGACCCTCTTCAGTAACACACAAACCTCACTCATAATAAGTGATCAACCCTGGATCTCATTGCTGGAACAGAGAACACTCGTGAATGCTGACTCAACTCGAGTCTGATGGTTTGATCATCTTTTAATGTTCTTCTCCATCACAGTTGAAATGTCAGAATACATGTGTCAACCAAGAAAACAACTAATAAAAACAATCTCAAATGACACTTAGCTTCACCACTCTAGAAGTTCACAAAGACACCAATGCCATCTCTCCATCAATAAATACAGCATCAGACATCACCAACCCGCTCACACCATTCACTGTGAAATGAAAAAAACTGTATAATCAGCTCTGTTTGCCTCTGCAGTTCTCGGCATTGAGAGGACAGCTCGCTGCACTATTAAAAAAGAAGATGTAGACAAAGTCTTTCAAATATAAATCCAAAGGCTGTCACACCGCCGCCCGCACAAAAGACACGCCTTTCCACGTCCACACTCTCATCCCAAGCAGCACTCAAAAACACACGTCCCGATAGAGGTGCCTTATTGCCTCAGCAGGTTTCACATTGTAGGGCACGACATGGCATACCTGACAAAACGGGAGTTTATTGCCCTTCACGTTTATGGCAAGTGAGTTGGAGGCTCCTTCATCACAAAAGATCACACCATCCACGGAGGACTGTCCGACACAGCACGGCAAGGATCACGTGACTCGTTGTCTAGCAATACGGCAACGCTTTAGTAACTTTCGTCACGTGACCGTTGTCACGTGTTTTCCTTAACTCGGATAAAAGGAGTCCAGTTACTGAAGGCGTTGCTTCACAGCTGTTCTTTTGGATCACGTGTTGCTATCGCTTTGTTCAGGACTCTTACTTTGATCACGGCCTTGTACTACGGATTGCTTTTTGTCTAGCCCTTGTCTGCTTTTTGGAACTTTGGATACATTCGGCTGCCGAACTGGTTTTCCCATAACGGATTGCTTCGTGTCTTGCCATCATTGGTTTTTGGAACTTTGATCAGCTGTTGCCGACCTACGCTCTGCCTTACGGACTGCTTTTGCTTAGCCCTCCTCAATCTTGGATCTCCTGTTTTTTGACCTCGGACTGCTCCAGTATATCCTACGGATCACGTGTTTCATTGGGACCTCGGTCCTACCTTAGGTGGTTGCCTGCCAGGAATTATCCTCACGCTCTACACAGCTATACAGACCACTTGCCACTAGAACCCCTATCTGGGTCAACACTTACAGGTATTTCAGTGTTTCAGACGTTTATACTTTGGTAACTGCACACTGTACCATTTCATAACCATATACTTTCACTTGCAGTGCTCCAGGGGTTCTTCCGGTTGTTTCCGCGTCCTGACTCCACGGACTACCACCTTTGGCCCTAAATTTCATTCTGGCAGGTGTTGTCGTGGATGTCAGTTTGATACTTGGGGACAGAGGGATAGCCCATACTCTGCACGACCAGCAACTGTGTAACAGACTGTGAAGCCCATTGGTCGTTCAGAGCATGAATCCCTCCACCGGGGACCCCGTGACCGCTTTGATCCAGGCAGTAGCTTCCCTCAGGACTGACATGGCCGCCGCCACGTCCGCCATACATAATCGGCTTGATGCCCTACAAAGCACACGTTACCCATTGCCACCAGATACCGAATTCGGGGATATTGTCCCCCCGGATCAGCCAGCCCCTGTTCCAGCCCCTGCACCCACTCCTGTGTTGCTTCCAGCACCTGTTCCCCTTGCTGCCCCAGAACGCTTCCAGGGGGATCCTCGGAAATACCATACTTTCATTAATCAATGTAAGCTTCATTTTTTGTGCAGACCCTTGGCTTTCCCCGATTCAGTCACGAAGGCCGCATTTCTTCTGTCACATTTATCCGGGGTAGCGGCCACCTGGGCAAATCCTATGTTGGAAAACAATCACCCCGCTTTGTATGATTTTGAACTTCTCACAGCAGAAATGGCCAAAGTCTTTGACACACGCTATAAGGCTCAATCAAGGGATCTGGAACTTTTAGACCTAACACAGGGTAAACTATCACTGATAGAATACATCGCGCGGTATAACCAACTCGCCGCTGAGACTTCTTGGCCAGAAGAGAAAAAGGCGATTGTGTTCTACCGTGGCTTATGTAACACCATGAAGGATGCACTTTCAGTGGTTCCTGCTCTTCCCTCAGTGTTTTCGGATCTGGTGGATCTCGCTTTACAGATCGACGCAAGGCGATCCGAGAGGAGGTCAGAAACAACGTTCACCAGTCAGCCCGGTCAAGCCTCTTCTACCACCCCCGAACCCATGCAAATAGGCGGTATCCGAAGCCCGATAACATCAACCGAACGAGAACGTCGGAGGGCGGATAATGCCTGTTTTTATTGCGGGTTAAATGGACACTATGTAAGGAAATGCACCCGACGTCCTAAGAACAAAACACCGGGTTTTCTGAAGGCTCGCCCATGATCCAGGGGGCACCGGCGAGCCTGTCCTCAAATCCCTCTGAACCCGCCTTCGGCCCCGTCAGACCGGTAGTGGTCCATGCCCTTCTGAAACCCACTAGAGAGGTCACGCATATGGTCCATATTGTAATCGATTCCGGGGCTACAGGATGTTATATCGATATAGATTTGGCTCATCGTCTCAATCTGCCCCTGGTCAGAAAAGAACACCCAGAACCAGTACATGCGGTTGATGGCACATCCTTGTCTTCTGGCCCCATCCAGTTCCAGACCGCTCCCTTGGAAGTATTGATCCAGAGTACCGATAGGGAAGTCATGTCCTTTGACCTTATCACTACACCACAATTCGGCATTATAGTGGGTATACCTTGGTTACGGCAACACAACCCTTTGATAAATTGGGGGACCGGACATGTCACGTTTGAGTCAGAAGTGTGTCAGCAGTTTTGTCTTGTAGAAAATGAGTCGTTTTTCTCTCCTGCCACAATCCTGGGTGCCATGGCCTCTACTCACATTGATAACATTACATCTGACACTAGGCTTTCGCATACCGTGGGGGCCATCCTGGTTGATATTCCCACAGAATACCATGAATTCCACATGGTTTTTGATAAGGCTACGGCGGAGGGTCTACCCCCACACAGACCATACGATTGTCCGATTGATCTAGTTCCAGACGCTCCTATACCTAGGGGTAAGATCTACTCGTTATCACAACCAGAGGAACAGGCCCTCAAAGTATACATCCATCAGGCTTTACAATCGGGTCACATCCGTCCATCGTGTTCCCCGGCTGCCAGCCCAATATTCTTCGTGCCAAAGAAGGAAGGCGACTTGCGGCCATGTGTAGACTATAGGAGGTTGAATGCCATTACTATTAAAAACAGGTACCCTCTACCGCTCATCTCCACACTACTGGACAGGCTGACAAAGGCTTCCATTTTCACCAAACTGGACCTAAGAGGGGCATACAAACTGATCCGTATGAGGCCTGGGGACGAGTGGAAGACGGCCTTCTGTTCCAAGCAGGGACTATTCGAGTATACCGTAATGCCCTTTGGGCTTTGTAACGCTCCCGCAACTTTCCAACGATTTATCAACGAAGTATTCTCTGACATCTTGGATACGTTCGTGGTGGTATATCTGGACGACATTTTGGTTTACTCATCCTCGATGGAGGAACACGTTTGTCATGTCAAAGAGGTTCTTTCTCGTCTCAAAGCGCACGCTCTGTTCGCTAAGCCAGAGAAATGTATATTCCATTCGAAAGAAGTGGAGTTCCTGGGTTTTTTCATCTCCCCCGGGGGTTTGTCCATGAACCAGTCCAAGGTTCGTGCTGTCATGCAATGGCCGATCCCGATTAACATCAAACAACTCCAGTCGTTTCTTGGTTTCGCTAATTTTTACCGGCGGTTCATCGCAGGCTTCTCCTCCATTGTTTCTCCTCTGACCGCTCTGACCAGCCCTCAGGTTCCTTACAAATGGACCCCTACGCATCAGAAGGCATTCGAGGCTCTTAAGTCCAGGTTTTCTTCGACCCTGTCCTGCAACACCCCGATCCCGACCTACCCTATGTTTTGGAAGCGGATGCCTCATCATTTGCTCTAGGCGCTGTGTTGTCTCAGCCGTGTCCTGCCACGGGTATTTTGCATCCAGTGGCCTATCATTCTCGGAAGTTCTCGGCAGCCGAAACCCACTACACGGTAACCGAGAAAGAGCTGCTGGCCATCAAAGACGCCCTCCAGATCTGGCGGCATCATCTTCTGGGGGCCAAGCATCAAACAGTGGTCTATACTGACCACAAAAACCTACAAGATCTAGCCTCCCTGAAATGCGTCAACAGCCGGCAAGTACGTTGGCACTTGTTCTTTGCTGCCTTCGACTTTGTTGTGAAACATCGACCAGGCCACAACCACGGCAAGGCTGACGCTTTGTCCCGATCTCCCGGTGGGGAATCACTAGCTACCTTCCCTGACACATTATTAGGAAAAGGCCACGTTGTTTGTATGTGTACACCCTCGCCAACCATGCTCACTGCCATCAGACAATGGGTTGCTCAACATCCTCATGCACTCACTGAATGGGACATTATACTTCAGGACGGGCTGCCGTTTGTCCAGGGTAAACTATTTCTTCCCACCTGCAATGTAAGAAATCAGGCGCTGGCCTGGTCGCATGATGCTGCCATAAATGGTCATCCCGGGCAGCAACGCACCCTTGATTTACTACATCGCTGGTGCTGGTGGCCATCCATGAGAAGAGATGTAGATAACTATGTGAACACATGTTCTATATGCGCACAATGCAAAACGCGCAGAGGACGTCCGTTAGGGTTGCTTCTGCCGTTACCCATACCTCCCAGGCCATGGCACACCATCTCTATGGATCTCATCACGGATTTAACCCGTAGGCAGGGTTACGACACCATATGGGTTATTGTCGATTCGTATACAAAAATGGCCCGTTTTGTTCCCTGTACAGGCATACCATCGGCTCCAACACTAGCACGCCTGTTCTTCAAGGAGGTTTTTTGTCTCTTTGGGCTACCACAAGTCATTGTATCAGACCGGGGATCCCAGTTCACGTCTTGTTTTTGGCGTGCTCTTACCAAACTCCTGGGTATCGATGCTCGCTTCTCTTCGGCATACCATCCCGAAAGCGATGGGCAAACTGAAAGGGTTAACCAAGCCCTAGAGCAATACCTGCGTTGTCTGTCCCTTCAATTCCAGGACTATTGGTACAAGCTGCTCTACTTTGCTGAGTTCGCATACAACAATTCTCGTCACTCGGCCACTGGGTTCTCTCCCTTCTATTCCATGTATGGGCAACATCCACGAGTCCTACCGCTCCCTGATTTCTCCTCTGCCACTCCTGCTGCCAACGCCTGCGTACGTGATCTAGCCGGTGTTCATGCACAAACTCTGGTCCATTTCCGCGAGGCGCAGTCCGTGATGAAGGTTAAGGCGGACCGTAAGCGGGCTGAGGCACCGGTGTATCAGGTGGGTGATCGGGTGTGGTTATCGACCAGACACCTGCGAATTCCTGGTTGTCGCAAATTGCTGCCCCGCTTTGTGGGTCCCTATCGGATCATCAAAATCCTGAATCCCGTGGCCTTGCGATTGTCTATTCCACGTACTTGGCGGATCCATCCGGTCTTCCATGTCTCCCTCCTTAAGCCTTTCCATGCTTCCACTCGTGTCCTTGTTCCTCCCGCCCCTGTCTCTGTGTCTTCTCAGGACGTGTTTGAGGTCAGTGCTATCCTTGGATCTCGCTTCCATAGGGGTCGCCTCCAGTATCTGGTGGACTGGCTGGGTTATGGCCCTGAGGACCGCTCTTGGGTTTATTCCTGTGACGTCCTGGCACCGCTCTTGGTGTCGCGGTTTCATCGGGATAACCCGGCAAGCCCACGGGGTCGTGGGCCTTTGAGGGGGGATTCTGTCACACCGCCCCCCGCACAAAAGACACGCCTTTCCACGTCCACACTCTCATCCCAAGCAGCACTCAAAAACACACGTCCCGATAGAGGTGCCTTATTGCCTCAGCAGGTTTCACATTGTAGGGCACGACATGGCATACCTGACAAAACGGGAGTTTATTGCCCTTCACGTTTATGGCAAGTGAGTTGGAGGCTCCTTCATCACAAAAGATCACACCATCCACGGAGGACTGTCCGACACAGCACGGCAAGGATCACGTGACTCGTTGTCTAGCAATACGGCAACGCTTTAGTAACTTTCGTCACGTGACCGTTGTCACGTGTTTTCCTTAACTCGGATAAAAGGAGTCCAGTTACTGAAGGCGTTGCTTCACAGCTGTTCTTTTGGATCACGTGTTGCTATCGCTTTGTTCAGGACTCTTACTTTGATCACGGCCTTGTACTACGGATTGCTTTTTGTCTAGCCCTTGTCTGCTTTTTGGAACTTTGGATACATTCGGCTGCCGAACTGGTTTTCCCATAACGGATTGCTTCGTGTCTTGCCATCATTGGTTTTTGGAACTTTGATCAGCTGTTGCCGACCTACGCTCTGCCTTACGGACTGCTTTTGCTTAGCCCTCCTCAATCTTGGATCTCCTGTTTTTTGACCTCGGACTGCTCCAGTATATCCTACGGATCACGTGTTTCATTGGGACCTCGGTCCTACCTTAGGTGGTTGCCTGCCAGGAATTATCCTCACGCTCTACACAGCTATACAGACCACTTGCCACTAGAACCCCTATCTGGGTCAACACTTACAGGTATTTCAGTGTTTCAGACGTTTATACTTTGGTAACTGCACACTGTACCATTTCATAACCATATACTTTCACTTGCAGTGCTCCAGGGGTTCTTCCGGTTGTTTCCGCGTCCTGACTCCACGGACTACCACCTTTGGCCCTAAATTTCATTCTGGCAGGTGTTGTCGTGGATGTCAGTTTGATACTTGGGGACAGAGGGATAGCCCATACTCTGCACGACCAGCAACTGTGTAACAAAGGCACTAAGTGTTAACAGGAAGAAGTCAAATAAAATATCATCTGCTAAGGCCTTTCATCTAAAAGCCCAAAATGACTTAGCAAAGAGGAGAACTAAGAAACTCTTCGAGGTTGAAATAAATAACTGCAACCCCTGACCTGCCTATGCAATTTTCCATTCAAGGGACAGTGCAGGAAGAGTTATTCTCAAAGGAAACCCATGCTATCTTACTAGATATTGTTGCAATCGTTATCAATACCCCACTATGTGTAACTATACTTGATTGGCAGAATGTCTCCCTCCGATCAGTTGACAACACAAATGCATCA
The DNA here is from genome assembly GCF_040938575.1 of Ambystoma mexicanum. Lineage (NCBI taxonomy): Eukaryota > Metazoa > Chordata > Amphibia > Caudata > Ambystomatidae > Ambystoma > Ambystoma mexicanum. The sequence continues at coordinate 1,274,967,262 of NC_090930.1, read as the reverse complement.
GTCAAAGCTTCACATGTTTTGGGTGACCATTTACCTATTTCTTCAGTGGATGAAATCTCAAAGAGGCTTTTTTTTCATCAACTATTTTCTATGTCAGAGAGAATTCCCTCACGCAATAAACATTGGTCAAATCACCCCTCTACTAAAGTAAACCTCAGCTGACCCATCCGACTTTAATAACTTCTGTATAATTAACTTTCTTTCTCTCCAATTATCTTGGGAATGCCTTGAATAACGTGTGTCCCAAAACACCCCAATAGGTGATATTGAATGAGCTCCAGAATATGACAGAGTGCATAAAATGTCAACTTCCAGTAATAGAAAACACACTGAATATCTTTGACAATGAGGTTTCTGATCCACTGATCCATCTGGCCCTTTCTGCAGCATTTGTTACAGTGAATCACCAGATATATCTCCACACCATGAAATTTCAGTATGGAATAAAACTAAATCAATAAAGGATTTGCCTCCTTCTTCAATAACAATATTCTATAGGTAAAAATTGAGAACTCGATTTTCCCTACCTTCTCCCACATTATTCGAAATATACATGTAACCTTTAGGTGATCTGATCTAAGATAACCAGAGAACAATACAGCTTGCTCTTAATAGGGTGTCTCAAAGAAAACCATCAATGAATGACACATTCTCATACTCAACCCACAAATTACAGTTTCAAATGCTCTTGGCATCACCCACCAAACTAACTTTCAAGAAATGGAAGTTAGAAGACTCACAAACTGGAATCTCGACAACATTAGTATCCAAAACCAAAGCACATTGACAGTCATTTTGATGTTCAAAAGGGCGCATTTCCTACGCTGTATGTAGAAGAATATCAAACACCTTCTACCTAATTCAGATCTTTAATCTGTGTCAAAACCCTGAGTTATAATCTGATTTGATTATTAAAACACCCTGCGAGCCTACCTTCCAAAATCTCACTTGTCTCCCTTGAAAGCTGCTCAATACGCGGCCACTAGACCATTCTTAGGCATCCAGCTCTTTCACGAGAGGACCCGCTCAATGCCTCCTGATGGTAGCTCAATGCACCTTCAAACTTGCTTGTATCATGTACAGTGCCCTCTGTCTGAATTCACCAAATTAACTGGTCTCTCTCAATGCCCATGCTCTAGAAGTTAATAACCTAATAACCACCCAAGACTTAGACATACTTGCTATCATAGAGACCTGGCTTCACGAAGCATCCGGCCCAGCCATCACACTAGCCTTACCGCAAGTGTATGCCATCCTTAGACAAGACAGGATCGCCAAATTAGGAGGGGGGGTAGCTCTTATTTACAAAGTAACACTATCTATCAGAACCATACCACACCAAGGGGAAGGAAATGTAGACATTCTATCAGTCAAACTAGCACTCTCGCCAAACAGCACAATAAATATTCATATCATTTACCGACCACCTGGCCCCACCGCCAATTTCATAGGTCAACTCAATCACCTCCTAGGAAACAATATTAAGAAACCCACTAAATCCCTACTTATAGGAGACCTAAACCTAGGATTCAATGACCCCAAGGACAAAACTGCTATCTCTCTAGCCAAAGACCTCCACGACTTAGGCTTCTCACAAAAAAACACATCGCCTACTCACACAAAAGGACGCATCCTAGATTGGATAATAGACCACAATTGCAACACTGTCATCACCTCCAATATTAGCCTCCCTTGGACAGACCACAACTATCTCCAATTCGACATCCCAGTCTCACCATGCACTAAAGTGCCTACTACAGCGCCGGCTACCTTAGCCAGAAGTGCCAAAAAACTCAATGCGGACAATGTCAGCGCACACCTCAATCTGCCATGCCTAGCGCCCCCGTTCTCCTCAGACCCTAACATCCTTGCAGAGATATTCAAAGACACCATTACTATGGCTGTCAACACCGTTGCCCCACTGGAAAACAAAAAAGAGAAAAAATCCTTCCACTCCAATTCCTGGTTCACAGAGGAACTCCAGACTCTGCGCAAAGACATACGCCAGGCACTCAAAAATTGTCAGAGCAATCCTTGTGACACCACTTCAAATCCATAGCCAAAAAATACAAAGACGCCATCTTCATTGATAAATCTGAAGCCTACAACCAGCGTATCTCCGCTGCCAACTCCCACACATAAGAACTCTTCAGTATCTTTAAAGAACTAACTGTACCACCTACATGCCCTGATGAGATCGTCAAAGACGAAGCATGGTGCACAGGCATACAATCAGCCATGCTTGAAAAAATAAACCTCCTCCAAAACAAGATATCTCACCACTACAAAACCTTACCTAAGCAAAGCCCTCATGCACAGACACAACCAAATGCAAAAAAAAAGCAACGTGCCCAAATTTTCATTCACCGAAATCTCCGAAGCCGATGTCATTGACATCCTCAGACACCTCAAACCCTCACAATGTAAGGGTGATGTGTGCACTCCAAAAATCATCAAGGACTGTGCAGAACCGCTCGCCCCTCTTCTCACGGCATTCATCAATGCTTCATTCAAAACGGGCATGGTCCCAGACAGCCTTAAAGAGGCCCGGGTGCGCCCTCTTTTAAAAAAAACAATGCTAGACCCCGCTAACCCCAATAACTACCGACCCATATCAACAGTTCCATTCCTTCTGAAAATACTAGACAAGGCCGCCCACAGATTCAACTATACCTTGAATCGAACGCGATCCTAGGAAAAAGACAATCTGGGTTCCGCAAGGGGCACGGAACCAAAACCACCCTTCAGACCTAAAAAATGAAATCACTAACATCCTGGACAAAGGCAAGCCTGCACTCCTCCTCCTCCTTAACCTTTCAGCAGCGTTTGATCTGGTAGATCATATCACACTTACCAGTCATCTTACGCATGCGGCGCACTTCTCTAAGAATGCAGCATCTTGGGTTACCTCTTTCCTAGAGGGCAGAGCCATGAAAGTGTTCTCAAACACAGCTCATGCTGCACCCTCCATCATCCGCTGTGGTGTCCCACAAGGTTCCTGTACTGCCCCCATGCTCTATAATCTACCAAGCCTCTCTTTGATAAACTGAATGCACTTGGGATCACATACACAAATTACGCTGATGACACCCAGGTGCTCCTTCCCCTGACGGGGCATTATCATCAAGACGCCACTACCCTACAGCAAATCTACTCCACCATACAAGCTTGGATGGCTAATAACGGCCTCTGCCTGAACGGGGACAAGACTGAAATCCTCATTCTCGGACAGAAATCCACACTCTCCAACCTCTCCAACCTCAGCCCGCTGTACCTCAATTTCAACATAGATAACTGTGTCATCCCAGTATTATCCTCAGTCAAAACTCTGGGGGTTCACATAGACGCTACCCTATCTATGGACAAACAAGTCAGCGCCATAGTCTCGGCCTCCGCACTGAGTACTGAACTCATCAATGCAATAAAACCATTCCTAACTAAGGATAACTGCCTCTCCATCGCTAGAGCAACCATAGGAGCCAAACTAGATTACTGTAATGCGCTCTTAGCCGGCACCTCCAAAAAAAACCTATCTAGGCTCAAAACAACTCAAAACAATGCTCTTAGAGCAGCCCTCAGCATACCGAAAAGAGACCACATCACACAAGCCAGGAAGACAGCTCACTGGCTTCCAGTCAAGGACAGCATCTCCTTCAAAATTCTCACAACCACTCATAAATGTATCACCCTCATACCTATCTGACACCTTATGTAGATCTCAATCCACTAGACCGACCAGACTACAATATACCAATCAACTAAGGAAAGTCCTGCCAACAGGACTAAGGCAGGAGGTATAGGCTTCCCCTTCCTCGCACCTAAGCTATGGAATTTCCTCCCCACTGACCTCAGAGCTGAAACATCTCTCTTCTCTTTCTCAAAAAACTCAAAACTGCCCTCTTCAACTAACCATGCGCTCCCAGTTACCTGCCTCACAATGTATGTATGTAAAGAAATAATCTTGTTCAATGTAACACCGACGGACTTGAATTGTATGTAACAAAGTATAAGCACCACGATGCCTTCGGTCTGCTGTGCGCTCAACAAATGTGAATAAATAAATAAATAAATAAATAAATAAATAAATAAATAAAGATCATGTAATCCAGGAAAGCTTACTTTCAAGAATCAACAAACTCTACCTCGATCATTCTTGGGTGGGGCCATGAAAATGTTGACGCCTCTACCACTGACCTTCATTAAGCATGCTGTCTCCTCAACTTCAGGAAAGAACCAATGACTGGACAAGATGTTTTACGAAATATCTAAACAAGACCAACCCCATGTTTTGCTAATTGGATCAACACCTGATATCCATCTGCTTTCCTCCCAAACCCTTTATGTTCATCTCTGTGACCTGTGCTCGGTTTCCCCTCACCCAAATCCTCACATGGTCATTACCCTTGATCAGTGTAATTTAGTAGTTTACTACAATCATTCATACCTAATGTGTTCTCATCCTTTTTGAAACTCCAAGTGTGTTTTCGAACATGTTTATTTTGATTAACTTTTTGACATATTTTGAGCCTCCCGGAGTCTTATCAAGTTGGTTTCTGGTTGTTTCAAGGAATCTCTCCTCCTCAACACCTAGGCCATCACATCACCCCTTGCGTCACCTGACCTGCTGGATGACGCCCGCCCCTTCTTCCCTGCCACCAGGTACAGCTGTACCCCTCCTCTGTGCCCCTCTGTATCCTACCCCCATTGTAAATCTGTTCTGTTGTTACCTCTGAAAAGAACTTTGCTATGCATCTGTACTGTTGTACACACAGAAACACTCCCTGGGCCACATTGATTACAATGGCATGAGTACCTTACTTTCAATGGAGTTCACTATTAATGACGTTAGTACATGAGGCTATGACAGCAATGACTGGTGTGTGAGAAGCTGGGCATATCATGGCAATACATGGCAAATTATGCCACTACCTGACCATCAGGTGGCAACAGATGGCGAACATTGTGATTACCAGGGCATAAGGCAGTGCTAAGAGAAGATTAGAGAGGGTGAGGCCTAAGCGGGCGAGGCCCACCCAAAATCTGTAATTGCCCAATCAGCAGCACTGTGTGGGCATTTATAGATGTTAATGTTACTGCGCTTGGCCCAACTACATTAACTTCAGGCCCAACTTATTTGACAATTCATGCTATGCCTCTGAGTGGTAAATGCCAAGGTCCTGCCCTGTGCATAAAACTGTGGTCTATTCAAAGTTGTATGGTTGTGTTTGTCCTCTGTGTACCTACAGCAAGAAGACAATGGGAGGATGATAGCACCCCCTGTTGGAGAGAACAAGTATTCACTCAGGTTTCGTTCTCTAAATGCAGATGTGTGTTTTACCCAAAGTCCATGGTTGTGCTTTCTTGCACCTGCATGATACCAGGGTTTTCCAAGATGAACGTCTTGAGGTACTTACATCTACTACATGTCCCAGAAAGCCAGAGAATGTGTTCTAGCAAACTCCGTGTCAGTCTGCTCTCGGACTGGCCTATAACCAAAAACACAAAATGCTGGAGTCGACCAGTTTTTTGGGTCAAAGTGGGCCAGTTTGATGATTTACTTCACGATGAGGTTAATAGTTTTGACCAGTGTTGCTGAATAAATATTCTTTAAAATGCACAATTTGCATCACATTTTATCAAACAATCTGCCTCGGTTACAATCCAAACAGTCTGTCACAGAAGGAATGAATTGCCATTTGCAACGTTGGGCCACTCTTTCACCGGTACCCGATACAAGTGTGTGGCCCAGTCCGACCCTGTGTCGGTCCATTCCCGAGTTCTGATATGGAAAGCTGAACCTCAATGTTAATGTCGTTCGTGTTCTTACGAGAGTCATAGTTTCGGTGCATAGGGTTCACTTTGCTTTTTCAGACACGGGGTAAGTGGCCTACATAAGGATTCTGACACGACTTCTCACGCATTAAGTTACTATTTGTGGGCCGCAGTACAAGATAAGCTGAACAGTAGTACCGTGGACACCAGACAGCCGCAACTGCTTTTCTGACACGTGTATTTCTTGCTGCGCACATCCGTCTCATCGTCTCCCTCACTCCCACCCGCTAGGCGCTTCCTGCAGTACAATCTAAGAAGCATGTACATTTTTGTAGCGGAATTGCAACAGCGTTTTTTGCTTTGAAATAATGAAGTGTTGAACTCCACAACATTGACAACGTGTCAGCTCCACACTGGATCTGCGCCTCTCTTCGGGGATTCGCAAGAGCAGCAGAAGAAAAAGTCTGCCGTGAATTTTAGCCGTTTGCTTAGTAATAAATGCGGAAATGGAACCCCCTTCCCCCCGATGCGGCTACGGTCAGAGTTGCTGTTTCACTTTTCTGCTATCTGTATGTTTTGTATAATTCCTTTCATTTTAGGAAAGCTGGATCTACAATTATCCGTGCTAAGTGTTATTCGTTTATAAGCGGGCATAGTATTCCCATCTTTCTTCAGGGAATTCCCACTGTTGTGGAGGGACCAGTCCCTTTCACTAAAAGCAGTTACGGAAATCTCAGCAGGCCAAGGCCCGATTATCATGGCCTTTGCTTTCCAGCTATTACCTTTCCAGCTCAGCGGTTCCTCGCCATTGGGAATTCAGCAAAGTAGTTGGAAACGGGGAGGGGAGGGCACTCAGGCGACGCATGCTCTATGCTTCTCAATCACTAGACGGCCTAAAAGCAGCAACCAGGCTGCATTGCGCCTGCCCTTTCACACACTACTGTGTTCTGATGTGCAGTCCAGCTGACCAAACGCGAAGGAGGGGTGTCCAAATATATGTATTCATTCATGAAAAAGTATGTTCCCGCATCATGCCGTGATAAATAATTAGTCTCATTTAGTTGTCATCAATACTAAAAATCAACACACTTTATGCTGGATGTGGACATACAAGCCATGAAGTTGATTTCTAATGAAAAAAAACAAAAACCACATATCCTTTCTTGTTTGTTTGTTTATTTATTTATATAGCGCGCCGAACCCGGGGGTATCTGGGCACATTAGAGCAAATTATAAGTGTTGCAAATAGGCATGTCACCAATTACAGATTACAGTGAAGTACATTAAGAACAGATACATTACAAGTAGCAAGTGTTACAAAAGGACGTGACACCAGTTACAGACTTAGTACATTAAAAACAAGTAGCTTGGAACTGTGAGAAAAACCGTAGTATAAGGGCAAAGAGTGGTGTACAGGCAGTGAAAGGTCGTGTGAACAAGGAAGTAGTGTACAGTGAGGGACCTCAGAGGTGTTGGACTCCTATTATCGCGATTAGTCCTTCAATGTTAGCCAATTGATGGAATCTCGTCTGAAGTTGGTGAGGAACTGGGTCATCTTGAGGGAAGGTGGGAGTAAATTGCATAGCTGGGCAGCCATAACTGGGAAACTACTCCCCCCTGACTTTTTCAGTTTATACCTCAGGACTACCAGGCAGGAGGTATTGGCCGACCTAGTGACCCGTCAGATCACTCTTGCTCTTGGCATTTTAGTACTGTGCCATTTAGCCCAATGTGCATAGCTCATCAATGTTTTATTTTGTTAAATCACACAGTCCCCTTTGACCTTTTGTGCCTCCTTCATAAAATACTCTGTCAATGTCACCTGATTATTAAACCCAGGTCAATCCCCTAACATGTGACCCACGAATATTCATCGATCACCGTTTCAAAGGTTCGGTGATCCGCAAACATTTGAGGGTCATTATTGGGGTACGTGAACAAGCCACTCCTAGCCGCCAAATTGCCTGTATGCCCCCTGCCCACTTCTCTGCATGGTCACATGCCACATCGTCTCAAGACTTGTAAGGAAAAATGTGTCTCTTTCCATTGCATGAGCGCGGGAAATAGAATACACCTTTAAGATGCCTGACTTGCTTGTGAGTCCCGACAAGCCCCGAATGGGGAAGTTGGGGCTTAGTATTGAATCCTGGGTACTGTGAACAGCCTTGATGGCTAATGAACACTGAGTGAACCGCAAACGTTTCCAGGCCAATCACTGGAAACTTGTGGACGTTCGTAGGTGCTAGGACCACTCAAAATTTCGGCAGTTCGACTTATCCTTATATAACTTCACACAGCACTACTCTCCATCCAAAGGTTTGAAATCATATTTCGCAAATATTCGGAAAAGTTGCAAGTGAAGATGCTTGCTGTGCGGGGCTAAAGGAGGAGAATGTTTATCTTTGAAGGATTACGGAATAATACATCAGAGTAGGGATGGCAGGAGACAGATCTGTCAGATGCTAAGAAATTGAAGAAATTCAGGTAAAAATTAGGTGGAAATGGAGGGGAATTTTAGCTCCTTGGATCACAATAAAAAAATAAGAAGGTCAAAGATTTTAAACTATAGTTGGGATACAATTCTTGAAAAAACCTGAGTACATGATATTTTAATATTGTGATGGGAACAGCAGGAACAATAATTGATTGTCTCTTTCTCCAAGAGAGTTAAAGGTTGCCTATTTTTCTCTGCCAGTGTCACATGCCTTGCCTGTATAGCTGCCTACTTCCGTAAGACAAGGCAAATGTTGTGTATTCTCTTTATTTGTAACTATATTGTATGTCTCAAGCATTTCTTTTGACTGGCAAGTTGCTTGGATTTGTAACACAAGCCAACTGCCATGTATCCTCCATCTATGCAAATATTGAGAGTTCCTTAAGCAAATTCGCTCAGATACCCTTGGGTTAGGTGCGCTCTATAAACAGATAAATAAATAAATAAATAAATAAACAGCAAATAAAATCCTTACATTATGTTGGTGCATTGCGGAGCTCACAAGCTCATTAACTCAATACATGTGGCACTAGCACATATCACACCCACCTGAATGGTGGCATGTGGCTCATCCTCAGTCTGCCATGCTCATTGCGAGTAACAGGATGGTGACTCAAACTAAAATCTAGGTCAAGCATGCGAGGGAAGTACATGGGATGGGAAATATAGTCAACACAGTAAATGCGGCTGGGTTTGGGATCTGAGACACTGCTAATGTTAATAAGTAGTCGAAGAATCTGTAATACTGGGTCCGTTTTCAAACAGAGCAGGAGTGGCACAGAAAGCAGAAAGAGCGTGGCAAATCCATGATGAAGATGGTACAGCTGGAAGTGCAAACACTATTAAATGTAACACTGCCGAGAGGTAATACAGGCTAACAGGACAACAGAAGACGATTCCCCAATGGAAGCTTTGGGGTGCACACTGGAGAGTGAAATCAAGAAAAGGCCTTTAAAGGCACACCCTTCCCTATGTCAGCAAGACAGATAAGCATTCACACCATGTGAACAGTGGTACATTAACAATGCATGACACATTTCCCCAAATTGTTCACACCAACAAGACACTAATCAGAGGTGCTGCATATTCCAACATGGTGCAAGGGCAGAGTTCCATTTTTGGGCATTCTGAAGTCTCATTTAATAGCGTTGCTACTCTTTGTGCATTTTCCTTCTTATTCAGTGGGTTTCCCTATTTATTTTGTTGTTCAGACAGACTTTTGCAGACGTTCCTTTGCCACTACATTCTTTTTGGAATCCTTAAGAGTGTATGTCCTGAATCACACATGAGGCTCCCAAATCCAGGGGTGCAAGCACCCCTTGTGTCCTAGGGTAATGATATGACCCCACCATTGGTTTAGGAGGTCACTGCACTGGTCACTGCTAAAATTTCGTGTGGCCTTACTAGGGGTGAAAGCTAATTTACCTCATTAGTAGCCCAATATAACATCATGGTAGCCACTGGGCAAATTCTGTTTTCAAAGTCCTTCTCTTGGCCATTTTGTTTAACAGCCTTCCTTTGTTCAGAGAAACTATGAGGCAGGCCCACAGTGTCCATTGTGCTCACAGGGGCCCTTTGGGAGTTGAAAATGTCACCCTCTATAAAGGTTGACGTGGTCTTGACCGGTGTCTGCCTATGTTGAGGCCACTATACTTCCTGCACGTGTGGGCCTGGGCATTTCACAATTTGTAGAGCCAATCCGAAGGGCTGACTACTAAAACACTTGTTGTAAATCTCCAGTGGTCGTTGAGGGCTGTCAGAAGCCAGCCCATGCGGATAACGGTACATGTAGTGCAAACGCTATTCCTGCGCTCATTTCTGCTGGATTTTATGGACTTAAAGCAGGTCGGTTTACCTTCTCGAGACTTTTCCACCAACAACCATTGTAGCTGATTTTGAGACCCCGTCCAGCCATACCAGTGGAATTGGTGTCTCTTGCTTGTGCTCCAGTTTTTATTTTCGGGTACTGGGCATCCTTTCTGAGTCTTCCTTGTCCAGCTGCTGGTCTTTCTCTTCTGCTTGGGCCAGAACTTTCATCCTAGAACAGTTTTCTGGGATTTTTAATCACTGCTTACTGCTCGTAACACCAGGGTTTCCTCTCCTGCCTTTTTGCTGCCAGTTTACTGCCCCTGGAGGATGGTACTACCCCATCACTACATCAAATCTGCTTTTCTCGGCGGTCCTGTAGTCACCAGCATTGTCCTGCTGCAGGGGCTGGTTCTTTGGTGTGCCATCTATATTTACCTGCTGAGACACTGTGGTCTGCAATGTGCAGGTCCCACCATCCTCCTGGAGCCACATCGGTCAATTCTGCCAATTCTTGAGGTTGGACTCAAGTGCTGTGAAAGATTATTGATCTTATTTTGGGTTGTGACGATCATCGTTGGCTCATGGTTCAAGTCACTGGGTGGCTGGCTCATTCATCTTGCCTAGCAAAGGAAAAATCATACTTACCGTGCTGTTTCACCTTCTGGGAATGGACTTTAAGTAAATAAACACCGATAGTATCTATCTCTCATCTTTAGGTAGGTGGATTATTTAAGATACTGCCCCTCTTGGGTATCCATGTCTGGGATCATCTAGTTTTGCAGGTTCGGTTGCGGGCCGAATCCTCTCTTCTTCTCTTCTTCAGGGTTGTTGGGACCTGAACTCAGCACTGCATCTCTTCTTAAGGGCCTCCATTGCTATTCACTGCGGTCAACTGCATTCTTCTTCGTAGCAGTAGAGAGGAACTGGGACTTACCTGGCATTCACAATAACTACAGGCCCCCCAACAGATTGTGTCCTGTTATTTCCTATGGGGGTCTTTTTTTTTTTACCAAACTGGAACTCCTACAAGTGACACTGAGAAGTACTTACCAGAACTGTGACCTTAGCTAGGGCCCCACTACTGCCCATGGAGTTCTCCATCATGCCCTGGATTTGTACAGATTTCCCTGGATTTATTAGGGATTTTTTAAATCCAGGTAATTTACTCCTACCTAAGGATTAATACTGTGTCAATGTGTGTTGTTACATTTTCCCTCGTTGGAGTGTGATGTGCACATCTGGGCCTACAGACTGTCTCCTCACTTTGGTAGCCCTACGGACTGTGTTGGACTTCTTGCTCCCCATTTCCTTCTTATAAACATTATCACTGTATTGTGTACAGCCATCATTGTTATTATAGCCAACTTCTGTGGCATGCCATTTTGTCCCCCCCCATCTTTTGGAGGCAGGGCAGAGGGGCCTCAATCATCAATTATGTAATTGGACAGCGCTAGCCCGGTCGGGTTGCCCAGCAAGGTTTGCGCTGTCTCATGCCCTGCGTGACTCGGTCCCTCACCCTGGCTGGCCTGACACAAAGTCAACAGCTAGGGTGCTGAACTGGGTGTTGCAGGGCCTGGCGCCTGTGCTACCAAGCTAGCAGCAGCACTTCCAGGGGCCGCGGCACAGAGAATCGCTTTCCGGCTTTGTGTTTGTGCTACACACAGATAAGAACTAGGAAGCTCATTCAGCTTGCTGGTTTCTGTCTGGAGGTGCATGAGTGCGAAGAGGTCAAGTCGGTGTGACATGAGACATGGCCCGGGCGGCATTTGAAAGCAGAGCAGTTACTTTTTAAAAAACATTTTTTTTATTGTGTTTGTGTATGTTTGTTGTGGAGCTGGGCTGCTGGCTGACGCTAGTGAGGACGCGTGTCCCATTTGGACAATGTGAGCAGAGCTCCCAGTACACATTAAGGCCCCATGTATGAAGACACACTAACAATAACAAATGGTGCATTCTCTGTGGCAAACCACAGCTCTGCAATGCCTCTAAAATGTGGCTTGCCACTTTTCAGATGCTACTAAAGCACCACCATTCTAATTTCAAAATGAAGTTGGCGGAAGGTGTGCCTTCCCCAAATAGAGTGGAAAGAGACAAGCTGAGAAAACCTGTGACCCAAAACGCCTTCCAAACATGGTGAACTTTTGTGGCTGACTTGGCTTGAGTGACTGGAACTGCCTGCCAGTAAGGCTGGGGCCTGCGACAGCACAGCAGCCACTGCACGCAGGCAAGTTCCATTGGTGTTTACCCGCAGCAACCCACCGAGCAGCGCATACACCTGCCCCCGACCTCAGTCAGACTCGAGTTGCACACACAGCCACCCCCCAACCTGAGAGACAACTCACTGTGTTACTGTTTTTCAGGAAGAAGTTAGTTGCCTTGGACAGGAGGAAAGTTTGAGAAACCACGTGTGCAAAATGGAGGACCACCAAGCACACCGCACAGCTTGATGATAGCTGTGGCCGCGCCCCCTCCTCTGATTGGACAAAATGCCAGAGGTTGACAGAGGTCACGGGCCAATCAGCAGGGGTCACTCTTGCGACCTTTGACGGTCCCTAAATCACGTCCCTGACACTTTTTCAGGACGGTTTGGTGCAAATTAGTAAATGGGTGTCATGGTTCAGGTTACAGGCCACCAAAAACTGCTTTGCTTACCAAACTAAGCAGGGGAGTATCCAGCATTGTAAGAGTGTGGGGGGAGGGGGAAGCAATGAAATGCAGTTTGTGGAATTCAACATGGTCTCATTGGTGCCCCCAAACCGCCCACCCCCGCCCCAATCTACTTTTTTGGTAACGATAGTGGAAGATGTCATTTTAACACACACCAAAAGAAATAAAACTGCCGGATCATTCCAGATGCAGGAAACACATCTATTAGAGCTCTGTCCAAGCCCTCTGAGGCAAAATACATGCAAACTTCCTAATTATTATATGGATTGCACCAACAGAAGTGACTTCACAGAAAAGGACATTGCAAGGCGCATCATCAGTCTTTGATACTAGGAGACACCATGGAAGTGACTTTAGAATAAATTGCCATAAATAAGCCAAGTGACAAATACCTATGTGGTGCAAAATACCTAAATTGCACTATTGTTATATGTGGAGCAACTCTATAGTCATTAGGCTTTTCCATTATAATACTATGATACATTAACATAAGCTTTGAAGTGAATCAGAGACACTTGCAGAGCTGCAGATGAAGCACAATGTGATTACATGATTTGCTCATGATCACACACTTGATAAATGGTGAAACTTGGATGTGGACAATTTAAGAGACTGTGCACATCTTTCCAGGTTTAGTTGATAAAGATATTTATTAAGGTTTTGCTTTACATTTCATGTGCGTAAATAATAATTTAATAGCAATGCCTTGGAAGCAAACCACATTACATAATAAAATAGCCTTTCATAGTAAACTAACCATGCACTATATACATTGTCATAGAAATATGTTGAGCCATGGGAGTATGGCTTTAGTTTTTTTCTACCCATTCTGCATGCAAAGTCACAATAGCATCATGTAGATTAATGTGAGCCTAACAAATCCCCCTTTTGTTTTAAAGCCATAGTCATTATTTCATAAAGCATGCAACATTATGCACCTTTCTCACTTCTGATCACCCCCTCCCATTCACATTTAAAAAGGGACAAAAGTCCCTGCTAATAGTACCCCTCCCTCCCATCAGTGCCTAATGGCTCACATTGTAATGCTCTGTTGATACAGAGCAACGTGAGGACCCTCTGCTGCCAGGAGCTCCTTGTGGCATTGTCCTGACAGCAGGGCACCTCTACCATTCGGAACAGGTAAGGTGTCCAAAGTTTGAAGATATATGGCATTCAACAATTGATACCAAGTGTACTTGGTCACCGACTGTACTGCATTAGCCAATGGCTTCTGCCTTTCAATGAAAGCAAAAAGCAAGGAAATTGCTGACATTACAGTGAATCTGTTCCTTTCGGCCACAGCTTTATAGTTCAGCTATGTCAAGTCAACTTAGCCCAAAATTTCAGAGATCAGGAGGGTGATAATGTCTGGTCTGCTCAATGGACATTGAGCCACTGTTTCCATGTGTTATTGTATATGTACATATAAATGTTGTGTGCACACAGTGTATGTCAATGGATGGGCTGGGTGCGTTTGTGTGTGAGTGAGAGTGTATGCAAGCATATGTGTGTTGACCTTTGTGTCTGAATGAATGATAAATAATGCATTGTTTGCATGTTCTATTGGTATTACGTTTGGGAATGTTATGTTGTGTCACTGGGTGCATGTCCAGCCGGCTGAAGATGTTTTGGTGCCCAATTGAATTTAAAAAATACACCACCAGTCTTCTGAAAGTTATAACAGAACGTCAGGAATGGACTCTTGTGGTGTAGTAGTCTAGTGTTATCCCTCAAGGACTTAAGTTGTTTGACCGAGGTACAAAATCATGGTGGAATTGACCGTAGTCATTTTTCCTGCGAATACGTTTTTACCTTGGTACAGAAAACCAAACCCATGTCCCCACAAACTGCCAGTACACCCATAAACCCCCTAATTAACTTTTCTCCATCCACCGCCTCTCCTGTAACCTGCAGAATCAGATTCATCCATCTAACGCGGGCCGGATCTGATGCTGCAGGATCCCTTTTTCTTCTGTTTTTTGTTGGATCACCTGCCACCAAAGTTGAGGAAGCGGGGAACACTCCTGCAACCGCCAAAGCCAAGAATACTGCACATGGGGAGCGGGGGATACCCCCGCAACCACAGCTGTTCATGTTCGTTATCTTCGGCTTCGAACTAATGGTAGTGACCCAATTCAGTCAAATCTACCATTTGACCAATTTTTTGAGACAATTTGGCCAAAACAATCCGTAAGAGCCACCATCTGGCCCCGCACAACCCATCCCTGACTCCCCCAACATTTTCAGCAAAGTTACTCCACTGTCCACATGAAACACAGTGTTTTATAATTATACTATCAAAACAGGATGAAACAGAGCGAAAGAAAATACATTTTACGATCACCACTATTTTAAGTCATTGTTCCCAGAGGATGTAACTTTATACACCCCTCCCTTTTCTGATCACCCACAATGTGCACCTCTTAAGGGACATGTCAAAGACCATATTCATCCTCGTTAACAACACAGCTGTGGCTGCAGCAAACATTCTTAAATGCAAAAGACAAACCAGGGACTCCAGATAAAAAGACACTTACCCTTTTGTTGATTTCATTGTTAGTGGTGACAGAAGACCACAGAAAGGGATGCGTGCTCCACATGGTGCATGACCTGGAAAAGAGGTTTTCAATAATATGTTAAATTATATGCACGTATAATGCAACCAAACATATCACAATTAAAGATTTCTTATAACTGTTTTTGATTGATGTGTGTTCTGCTGCTGCTCTATCAACATATAACTTTCTTCCAGCACTGGGAACAGCTGATCACTACAGGTGCACAATTGTGCAACACTTGGCAATGGAATTTAGGTTGCAAGCAGGCAACTGAACTTAATTGAAGGAAATCTGTGTTGACTTGACAGCGAAGTGAGCTACATATATTAACTGCAGGACACAGGTTCAAATCCCTGCAAGGTGCTGAAAAAACAAAACTGCCTCTTGTCCACCATTCATGGAAAAAGTAATTGAACAATCAACAATGTCAGATGTTTCAATAAAGTAGGGGAATCCCTTACCTTTTAATTCCCACCCACTTTGACCATTCAGGACCCGTAGCAGGTTATAACACTCTTCCACAGTTGTACATTCTTGAAAGCAATGGAAAGGAACAACTTAAAAGTGGGTTAGCAGGATAATTTTCGAGGGGTGTTGAGCTAAGGGTATCTTTTCGGAATATCATGCTTGGTTCCACAAATGGAAACTGCACTTAACGTTCTCCTATTTGTTTAACAGATGCATGCAGAAAACTATTCTGATTCTCACCGGTTTTGCAGTGTAAATTCAACATTGAGAGCTGCTGAAAGAATATTGGAATTACTCAAATCTGTTTCCTTTAAGGTACACACAAACCTTTGTTTTGGTCATTGGCAAGTCTTGTGTACGACTAAATCTGTTTCTCTCCATGGATTCTCAGTGGTCAAGGGCTGATGTAGACTTTTGTTTAAGGTGCTATATGTTATGCAGGAGTGGGTATTAGGGCCTGAAGTATATTTGTTGACATAGGTTGTTCTGTGTTTTGCAGCTGTGGGTTATGTATTTGTTGTTGAGGTGCATTTGCTTTTGTCTAGAAAGAATGCAGTGTAGGATGTAGACAGTGCTGTTGTGAGCCAATCAAAAGATCATTGTACTGAATCAAGCAGTCAAACTCAGCAAAAAGACGCATCCCACTAAAAAAATATGATTTGCTTTTAGTTAATTTTCAATATTGAATATATATATATTCAGTGAAAAAACTTTGTTAAAGGGACGTTATGGTTAAGTTGCGCTACTAAAAACCTATGAAATTCAGTGAAAAAAACTTTGTTAAAGGGACGTTATGGTTAAGTTGCGCTACTAAAAACCTATGAAATTCAGTGAAAAAACTTTGTTAAAGGGACGTTATGGTTCCAAGTAAAACCGAAAAACCCTTGAAACCCTTGAAAGACTAACACCCAGGACATCAAAGATGACATCACAAATGTGATGTCATCTTTGATGTCCTAGGTGTTAGTCTTAGCAGTGCACGGTGGTGGCGCGAGTTATGGTTGCTTAGCTTACCATAACTGGCGAATTTCAAGGGTTTTTCGGTTTTACTTGGAACCATAACGTCCCTTTAACAAAGTTTTTTCACTGAATTTCATAGGGTTTTAGTAGCGCAACTTAACCATAAAGTCCCTTTAACAAAGTTTTTTTCACAGAATTTCATAGGTTTTTAGTAGCGCAACTTAACCATAACGTCCCTTTAACAACGTTTTTTCACTGAATTTCATACTTTTTTAGTAGCACAACTTAACAATAATGACTTTGACTTTATATACATGTCATATGGAACTGACTAGATCTCTCCTTATGAACTTTATGTCCGCGAACTTATTTAATGTTCGCGGACATGTTCGGAGAACAGTACCACTACCTAAAAACTGTGGGGGCGGGGGATATGTTTGATTGTTATATCATAATATAGGAACATTTAACAAATTCAAAAAGCAGCACACAAACACATTATATATAGTAATACATAAGAAATGTAACCCATATATGTAACACACTAACCATTCATTTAAATACAATATGTTCTGAAATGGAATATACCACAAGAAGATAAATTGGCTTCCAACATAATTACCTCACAGACACAACAGAACTGAGAACAAGACCAGACCCACTGAATACATAGGACTTATCTTACCAGAAATAGTAAGTGTACTTCATTTTACTCATATATTTATAAACTTTCTGTATTAGATTAAAAAATATATCTTTTTTTTTTTCTCACAGAAATGTCTAGTACTCTGGAATGGCTAGAGGACAATTTCCCACATGAAGAAATGTCACAAGATAGTGAAACTAATGGTAAACACTTTATAATATAAACCATTTATTTATTATTTTTTTATATACATTTAACATATATATTATTTTTTTGTACAGAGCATACCAAAATAGAAAAAACTTCAGAAAACCCTGTTATGGATAACAGTCTTCACAATATAGAAGAAAAAATGGATGTATTGTTGGCTAATTTTAATAATTTAAAAACTTTTGTAGAAAATCATTTCAAACCAAAAACCTCGTACCATTGCCCCACAGGTACTTGTCCCTGCTCACCATATCCCAGTCAATTATCCCCAAACCCTCTCCATAATCCAAAACGTTTTGATGAGACTTCCATCCCTTCTTCACCTAATACCAATCATATTGAAACCCCAAATTCTCCTGTTTTTGTTTCTGTTTCTGCCTCACCTTCTCTGTCATAAATTATTAATATATGTAAAATAAAGTTTAATTTTTATATTGTATTGTGAATAGTTTCCATTTTTTTTTAAAAGAATAAAAGTGTCCGCGGACAGTGCGAGTGTTCTGAAATGTTCGTACATAAACGAAAATGGAGGTGTCCTGAAGAACACCACACCTGTTCGTACTGTTCGCTAGCAAGTTGAAACTGTTCTAAGAACACACGTGGTGTCCTGAAATGTTCGTAAAGAAACAAAAATTAAAGTGTTCTAAAGAACACTATATCTGTCCGTAATGTTCGCTATCAACTTAAAACTGTCCCAAGAACACAATTGGTGTCCTGAAATGTTCGTAAATAAACAAAAATGATGTGTCCTGAACAACAGTACAACTGTTCGTAGTGTTCGCTAGCAACATGAAACTGTACTAAGAACACACGCGGTGTCCTAAATTGTTCGTAAACAAACAAAAATTAAAGTGTCCTAAAGAACACTATACCTGTCCGGTACTGTTCGCTAGCAAGTTCAAACTGTTCTAGGAACGCAATTGGTGTCCTGAAATGTTCGTACGTAAACGAAAATGGAGGTGTCCTGAAGAACACTATACCTGTTTGCAGTGTTCGCTACCCAATTGAAACTGTTCTAAGAACACAATTGGTGTCCTGAAATGTTCTGATAGTTCTGTTGTTTTTTTATGGCTGTACTTTCCCTGTATATGGTCATATTTGTATACATTTTACTCACACTACTTTCCTTAGGGTCCAATCACATCAAGTGATACATATACATAGGGTAAATAGCAGCTCTGAAACAGAGCAATCATTTATTTGCATGAAACTAATCAGTTAAGTTATGAATTGTTTCTGCTACTACTTGTGCTTTTTTGCAAACTTCACTTTACCTGTATATACCCATATTGGTATGTGTTCTTGTGTCTTTGTGTTTTGTCTATAGTAATGCAATTATGTAATACATGGGTTTTATTAGCTACTTATTACATATTTCACAGTACACAAAAATCTATTAAGAAAACAATTATCATTTCATTATTCAACATATTAACATTACGAATATCATACCTTCATCTTGTATGCTGCACACAATGTTATGTTTCTGTATGAGTAGCTTAGTATACTAGATAGAACCCCATAATAGGATGCTATTTATATCAATGCATCGTTCAATGCACTTATTTGGGTATATTTCTTGCAATGATTCTTGACACTTTTTTCGCAACATAATAAGAATCCCTTCTACACATATTTCATGAGAAGTACATACACATGTGATGTCATCAGTGATGTCATCAATGACATTTGTGATGTCATCTTTGATGTCCTGGGTGTTAGTCTTAGCAGTGCACGGTGGTGGCGCGAGTTATGGTTGCTTAGCTTACCATAACTGGCGAATTTCAAGGGTTTTTCGGTTTTACTTGGAACCATAACGTCCCTTTAACAAAGTTTTTTCACTGAATTTCATAGGTTTTTAGTAGCGCAACTTAACCATAACGTCCCTTTAACAAAGTTTTTTTCACTGAATTTCATAGGTTTTTAGTAGCGCAACTTAACCATAACGTCCCTTTAACAAAGTTTTTTCACTGAATTTCATAGTTTTTTAGTAGCACAACTTAACAATAATGACTTTGACTTTATATACATGTCATATGGAACTGACTAGAACTCTTCTTATGAACTTGATGTCCGCGAACTTATTTAATGTTCGCGGACATGTTCGGAGAACAGTACCACTACCTAAAAACTGTGGGGGGGGGGGTATGTTTGATTGTTATATCATAATATAGGAACATTTAACAAATTCAAAAAGCAGCACACAAACACATTATATATAGTAATACATAAGAAATGTAACCCATATATGTAACACACTAACCATTCATTTAAATACAATATGTTCTGAAATGGAATATACCACAAGAAGATAAATTGGCTTCCAACATAATTACCTCACAGACACAACAGAACTGAGAACAAGACCAGACCCACTGAATACATAGGACTTATCTTACCAGAAATAGTAAGTGTACTTCATTTTACTCATATATTTATAAACTTTCTGTATTAGATTAAAAAATATATATATTTTTTTTTTCTCACAGAAATGTCTAGTACTCTGGAATGGCTAGAGGACATTTTCCCACATGAAGAAATGTCACAAGATAGTGAAACTAATGGTAAACACTTTATAATATAAACCATTTATTTATTATTTTTTTTATATACATTTAACATATATATATTATTTTTTTGTACAGAGCATACCAAAATAGAAAAAACTTCAGAAAACCCTGTTATGGATAACAGTCTTCACAATATAGAAGAAAAAATGGATGTATTGTTGGCTAATTTTAATAATTTAAAAACTTTTGTAGAAAATCATTTCAAACCAAAAACCTCGTACCATTGCCCCACATGTACTTGTCCCTGCTCACCATATCCCAGTCAATTATCCCCAAACCCTCTCCATAACCCAAAACGTTTTGATGAGACTTCCATCCCTTCTTCACCTAATACCAATCATGTTGAAACCCCAAATTCTCCTGTTTTTGTTTCTGTTTCTGCCTCACCTTCTCTGTCATAAATTATTAATATATGTAAAATAAAGTTTAATTTTTATATTGTATTGTGAATAGTTTCCGTTTTTTTTTTGTTGAAAACAATAAAAGTGTCCGCGGACTGTGGGAGTGTTCTGAAATGTTCGTACATAAACGAAAATGGAGGTGTCCTGAAGAACACCACACCTGTTCGTACTGTTCGCTAGCAAGTTGAAACTGTTCTAAGAACACACGTGGTGTCCTGAAATGTTCGTAAAGAAACAAAAATGAAAGTGTTCTAAAGAACACTATATCTGTCCGTAATGTTCGCTATCAATTTAAAACTGTCCTAAGAACACAATTGGTGTCCTGAAATGTTCGTAAATAAACGAAAATGATGTGTCCTGAACAACAGTACAACTGTTCGTAGTGTTCGCTAGCAACATGAAACTGTACTAAGAACACACGCGGTGTCCTGAATTGTTCGTAAACAAACAAAAATTAAAGTGTCCTAAAGAACACTATACCCTCCGGTACTGTTCGCTAGCAAGTTCAAACTGTTCTAAGAACGCTATTGGTGTCCTGAAATGTTCGTACGTAAACGAAAATGGAGGTGTCCTGAAGAACACTATACCTGTTCGTAGTGTTCGCTACCCAATTGAAACTGTTCTAAGAACACAATTGGTGTCCTGAAATGTTCGTACATAAACGAAATTACACGTGTCCTGAAGAACACTATATCTGTCCCTACTGTTCGCTACCAAGTTTAAACTGTTCTAAGAACACATGCGGTGTCCTGAAATGTTCGTTTCACGTGTGACGCACTTTTAATTACTTCAGAACCCGAACAGTGTCCGTAGGACATCAATGCGCATGCGCTAACCAATCTCTGTGCACTTGGTGTCCTGCGGACAGGCGCTTCCTTTGCGGACTAGTTCGCGAACGGATCATATGACCGCGCCCACGCTCATCGTGTGTCCTGAAATGCGGACACTGTTCGTGTCCCCGAACAATTTAAAAGTACGTTTTTAGTTAATCCATAATATTTCTCAATAAAATCTCACCATGGCACAAGTCCCACATAGCAATCTTGAGTTTCTATATACCTTTTGAAACTTTCCGATCCTTTTTTTGTGTTCGATCTGTCCGCGGACAGTGCGCATGTCCGCGAACCGCGCACAAGCACCCCTATAAAAGACCACGCCCAAGAGCTTATTCCCATTGTGTTTCTGGCTATTCTTCAGAACACAGTGATTTTTGCTGCCACCTGCAGACTACACCATCATCGAGATGGCATCCTTGGCTGCTGAACTGCCACTTGGTGCTGCACCTGCTTCAGCACCACCCCCACCCCCTCCACCACCACCACCTCCCCAAGGGCCTGAAGAGGGGAACAGGAGTGAGGATGCGGAGGAGGAAGAAGAGGATGATGAGAATGAGGTAGAGGAAAAACCTACTACCCGCACTAGGCGTGAGTCTTGGGTGTGGCGGTTATTTACCATTCATGGTAATGTTCCTAAGGCTCGTGCGAACCGTGTTACCTGCAATGAGTGCAAAATGATACTCAGTCGCGGGAAGCACGTTAAGTACAGCTTTGGAACCACTACTATGAAGCAACACCTGAGGTCATTTCACTCTGGGGCTATTCGCAGGGTTGTACCTTGCGAAGAGCGTAGCAGGTTGATTTCCTCTACTTCATCCTCTGTTTCTGATCCTGTCACCACAAGGACTACCTCTGTGGGACAGAGTCTTCCTCAAGCTGCCTCACAGGCCATACAGAATGCTGATGACCCTTACCTTTCGAGGGTCACAGTTGTATGTATGTACTGTTACACAGTACTCTGCAGGGGGTAGCGACTTCGGAGTGCTTTTGAGACTATCGTCTCAGAGCACGAGAAGACCTGCTCACTATCCAAATAAAACCCACTCTACATCTTCCTCTCTCAGCTCGCCCTTTCTTATCCCTGTGGTTGGTGTCCTCCCCTTTGCCCTCCTTTACCCTTCTCTCCTAGTGTGTCGTGTCTAAAAACCAAAAAAAATACAAAATTACAAAAATCAAAAATAAATAAGGCTCTTTTCAGAGCCGCCTTTCCCAGTTAAAAAATAGAAGTGAAAATAAATGAAGCAGGGCTCTTTGTATTTTTTAGAAGTCTCCGGACAGTTCGCGAACATTAAAAAGATTGGGTTGCTACTCCATCACAAACATTGTAATTTTCTCTGGAAAGAAGTGGTGGCTCTGAAAAGAGCCTTTGGGTGGTGTTTGTAAGTCAAAAATTGTAAATGCTTAACATCTACTTCAAAATCGTTGTTGTAATTCCAAAAAAGGTTGCAATGCATTTTGTACATTTCTCAGAAAAATCTGATTGCCAGCATAAGTAAGATGGACTCCATCTCTGCGAAAAATGTATGTACTACAAAACATAATATTTTCATTGTGAAAAGAAGACATGCCAAAATCTCTTAGAAAGGCACAAACAGCCTTATTAACATTGCGCCTTGCTTTTTCCATTTGTGGACCAAATGAAGAAGAACGAAGCCATATGTGTCTCTGCGCAATCCGTGAAAATATCACTTGAGAATTAGGAAACATGTCCATAACCTTCCTAAGTCCTTCTTTCATAGCAAATTGCAAAAAAAATCCAGTCACGTCCTAAACTGTTCCCTCCACAATGAATTACAATTATGTCTGGATGTTGCTCTGTCTCCAAAGTAGCACAGAGAGGTAGCAAGTCCAACCACTTCATTCCACGTACTCCATGCCAGTGTACTTCCACATGTGGGAATCCAAGATCTACAGCTACTCCACAGCTTTCTGCATGCACCTTCAACCAATGTATCCACGAATCTCCTAAAATCCAAACAATCTGTTTTCTGAAACACACAGCCATAGCTATCTTTTGTTCTCTCAGCAAAAAGAGTATCTGAGAAAATCTCTCCTGGCACAACACACCCACCAAACTTTCCTGACCAATGCCTTTCAGTGCTTATTCTCATTTGCATGACTTCTGAACCCAAAAATCCCCGGATGTAACTCCCGATGTCCGCGAACTACCGCCATGTCCGCGGACATATCATAACATGAACAGCCCTTCTACCATTTCCACTACACTCTCTCTGCCATTCCCTCATTGGATGTACCTCAAAAATCACATGACCATGCACCAATCACATTCAAGACCTCTACATCTAACTGCATCATCATAGACCAGCACTGCAAATGTACTCTGAATCTCTCTGAGTACAAGTGTCATATCATTGGCAAGCAGCATCTACCAGAAATACTGTACAAGTCTTCAAGATTTCTACTTGCAGCTCCATGCATATCCATATGCATGAACACAAACTTCAGATATGCATATTTTCTGTATAGTAGATGAACACATTTTCAAACAGACTTTTACCTTGCAAAATCTGTAAAATGAATTTGCTGTACTTTTTTCAATTTCCTAAAATCAACTATCACTTATAAACCTTTATACTATTTACTTTCTTTATACACACACACTCAAATCATGTTAAACTAACATGTTTTAAATGAAATATATAGACTACATATATTCAAAAAAATTGCATGCAAACACAATCTATGTTTAAACCTTTATAAAAATACTTATACAATTTCATATTTTTTGTTTTTATTTATTTACTTAATTACTTTAAATTAGACATGACATTGAGGCGCTATTACCTAGAACAGTTTACTTACAGAAATAGTGGTATTCACTAATACATTATAAATTTCACAAGACATAGTAAAGATATTTATTTTTTGCTACAGTTAGTCATTCAATACAATTTGTTCATTAAGAACATATCATATGTACTGAACTGATGCAATGTATCTTATGTAAATACATTAGTTTAATGGTTTTACAGAAGGCACTGAGGATTTCAATTAAAAAAATCAATATCTAAATTAAAAACAGTGCTATATACAAACAAAGTTACTAATTTGAAGCTTTTACAATTGCAGTGAAGACCAGTTTCCTGAAAAGAAGCAGCCAAATTCGAAGAAGAAAGAAAAACTAAGAAGGTACCTGTTAATTTAAAAAAAGTAAGTAAAATATCACCATAATATTTGTATTATTAATCAAATATACTATAACATTGATACGAGCTATTTCGGTTTCTAAAAATAGAGATTTTGTACCATTTTGTCCAAAAATGTCCATGTCTTAAACAGCGATTTACAGCCAGAATGACCCACAAATTTCTATTTTTGGACACACAAATTACCCAACTGAACCACTACAAATTTCATATCATAGAACAAACAACTGTTTTAGTTGTATACATTAGATTTACTATTTGTACTTTTCCACACCAGTAGCTTACTTTTTTTTGTCATCTGAACCCCAGTTTAGTAACACATAAATTCAAGAATACCTATCCCTACTAGTTTTAGTTCCCAATGCACAATCACACACCATTACACACATCTTTATCATCTTACTCAAACACTCATGCACACAGCACACATACATTCCAGAACACCCCAACCCATATCTTCTTTATTTTTTTCAACAGACCCTAAAGTATGCCTACCAAAAGTCAAGTCCGTAGAAAGCAACGCAAAAGTAGAGCAAATGAATATAAAGATGTCCACATAAGCATCCATCTCTAGCAGAATTTGTAAAAAAAAAGTTGAAACAAAACAGCTAATACAATCATTTAGTGAAACACAAGAATTTTCAAGTACAACAACTTCGCTTCCTCTATCAAAATGTAAAACAAACCAAAAAACAATTAACAGAAAATCAGCATTCACTACAGATAAAACTACTTCTTCAAATTTTAATATAGTGCAAAGTAAGCATACCAAGAAAAGTATTTTAGCCAAAATATACCGTCACTAAGTCCTTCAAAATCTTATAAAAACAGGAGAGAAATCAGGTTCAAAGCTTAAAAACTATCGTAGGAAATTAATCTTAGAAGCATTGATGGACGGTGCAATTCTTCTCAAAAGAAATGTATTTATTTTACTGTTAAACAAAATGAAACCACTAACAAAACTAATAACTAAATTACAAAAAAGACTTCTCAATAAGCGAAATATCAACAGAAAGAACTTCTTAAGTATCAGCGGAGGTGAATGGAATCACACTACAAGCACAGAACCATATTTTAATGAAGAAGCGTACAAACAAAAGCAAACGAATACAATTGCTATACATAGCAGTGGTCGAGGTTATGAAACAGTGAATAATACCATAATGGAACAAGAAGTACTTCTTACAAAAATATGCCCTGAAAACCTAGAATTACGCCTCCATTCAACTGAATCAGAACGTCTAGTGTACAAATGGCCATGCACGTCAATGTGTAACATTCCCAAACAATGTTTCAAATCTTTACGCCAATTCCTCAATAAATATGTAAAAAGCAAAGACAAAATCAAAATTAAATTACTGCAAAATATAGATACATGTCCAGTGCGCAAGTACACAGGACTACAAGGGCATTCATTGGCTTGCATTACAGGACCTACTTGTAAAACCACTTTCCATGATATCAAAAGGATATCAACACATCATTCAACTATAAGAAATCTAGTCTATAAACTGTACTATGCTAAAAGTCCTGCTTTAGCACTAGCAAAGTTAAATAACATCCTTCTACATGGTACAGCAAAAGACCTACTTGAAGAAATTCACTATATCCAGAAAAAATATTTTGGAAGTGAAAGCCATTTACAGAATGAAATAGCTTTAAACCAATTAAGCAACAATTCTACACATGGCAACCTTTTGCTAAACACATACAAAAAATACTAAAATTTAAAAGTACATCAGCTGAAGTACCAAACCATGTATGTGTATGTTGCCGTAGAATTTTTTTATAAAAGTAACACAATAACTGTGGACCTATCATACAAAATAGAAGACAATGAAGATTCTAAATGGTTTGAATTAGCTCTCTACCTTGTAGCAGAAATCAAATATGAAATAACTGAGCCCTTAATACTTTGCAGTTATTGCACTACAAAACTTGACAACAACCAAACTCCTTCACGTTCTATCACAAATAATTTGGAATTATACCCAGTACCAAAACCTCTACAACAACTTAATATATATGAGAGCATCATAATTCAAACAGTACACCCATTTCAAGCAATAATACGCCTTCAACCAAAAACAGCAAAATGACCTCCCTCTGAATTGGTAAAAGGCATTCGTGGAAAAGTAGTTTATTTACCATTAAATCTAAAAGAAAATGTGCATACTCTAGGAGTGCAACGTCCAATGCAGCAATCTTTAATTATATTAGTAAATGGAGTACCTACAAAAGACAAAAAAAATGGCAACAGCTGGTAGATTTATATAAAGTTAGACAAGCCTTCCAATATCTGAAAGAGAATAATGAATATTACAAAGAAATTAATATTGAAGAAAACTTGAAAGATACAACTGAAATAATTCAAGAAACACAAGAAGCTGGTCAATTTGAGCTACTAGATCCTGCTACAATATCAAATACTTTAGATCATTATACAATTCATCCTTTGCACTGTAATGACACCGTACAAGATGTACTGGAAACTTACCAAATGCGTCAAACAAAAGGATCGCCAATCAGTATATGGGAAAAAAGTATAGAAGCACATGCTTTTCCTCTACTCTTTCCTACTGGCAAAGGAGGAAGGTATGATGATAGACCTATTCAAATATCAGCTTCAGAATACCGCTCATTACGGATGTATTCTGAAGATCCCAGATTTAGACAAAATGTGGAATACATATTCCACCTACTCTTTGAAAGTGAACTAGCAACTTTATGTTACGGAGTTGCACACATATTAAAATCAGGATCACACTTTCAAAATATGACAGCTACACAATTATTAGAGAAAGTGCAACAAAAGGATGAGGTTTTACAATCAAATATTACAAATCTATTAGCAAATATGCGTGGTACTAAAGAGTACTGGTTTCGAGGTCATGGAGATGTACGTTGTATGATCAGAAACCTTGGCCCACCCACTTGGTTTGCTACATTAAGTTGTGCAGAATATGCATGGGAAGATTTACATGATTTCCTACGCATAACAAATAAAAACAAAACAAACATAGATATTCTAACACCTGGAGAACTTTGTTCTTTGGATCCTGTTAATGTTTCAAGATATTTTCACCATCACTTCATTGCTATGCTACATTTTATTTGTAATAAAACTGTTCCTCCCCTTGGAGAAGTGCAACACTTCTTTTGGAGAAAAGAATACCAAGCCAGAGGAGCACCACATATCAACATGCTTTTATGGATTAAAGATGCTCCTAAATTTGGTCAAGACAGTGATGCCACTGTTTTACAGTTTATTGAAAAATATGTCACTTGTGAAATTCCATCAGAAGCTACAAATAGTGACCTTCATGCTCAAATTTTACAATTTCAAAGACACAAATGTGGAAAATATTGTCGTCGCAAATACAAAAACGAAGGCTAATACTACACCAAATGCCGATTTGGTTTCCCTAGACCAGTTACAAATACAGGTCAAGTAAACAACCTCATGTCTTCAGTTAGACATAATGTTAAAGGTAAGTCACCTAAAAATACATATTACATAAAAAGAAAAGAAGAAGAAAAATATATCAATGATTATAAGGCAATCATTGCCCACTTATGGAATGCAAACATAGACGTGCAGTACATTGCAGACAATCCTACTGCAGTTGCACGATATGGCACAGTTTGCTTAACTAAAGCAGAAAAGGCAGAGCTCCAAGACCTCTGGAATGACCTGTCATCAGATAAAACAGTATCTCAGAAATTATACAGCTTGGGCATAAAAATGCTTACCCATAGAGAATGTGGATCTTATGAAGCAGCTGATCGTTTAACTGGTACTTCATTGTATGGTAAATCTGAAAATATAGCATGGCTAAGTCTTGGTCCAGCTAAATCTAGAAAAAGAGTTCTAAAATCATATTAAGATATAGAAACAATAGCCAAACATGATCCCAACAGCCAAGACATTTTAAAAAACAATTTATTGGACACATACTACCCAAACAGAAATAGTACTTTGGAAAACGTGTGTCTATACCAAATAGCCCAAAACTACACATACAAAAATAATATGAAACCTGATGAAAAAAAAGGTAAATATAGAGTGACAGACTGTGAAGGCAGCTTAGTTAAACTCACTAAACCAAATTTAATTAATCATATCAAATTGTCATTGAAGACTCCTCAACATAAAGAAGTATATTACATGTCCCTGCTACAACTCTTCAAACCATGGAGAAAAGAAGAACAATTACTAGATAACTATGACTCATATGAGGATGCTTTCAAAGCAAATGAAAGCACTATAACTGATGTAAACTTTACACAGTACAAAACAATGTTGCACAATGAACAGCAACATGAAGAAGAACTCCAAGCCCAACTAGATAAGGATACTCCTGACAGTAGTCAACCTTCTGTAACAGGAAGCCAAGAACCACTGGGAGAACCACTAAGAACAAATGAGGCAGAATTAGCTATGATAGAAGTAGAAAACACCATGTGTCAGTATGAAGATAAGGAAGACTTAACTATACTACAATCAAAACTAAACAATGAGCAAAGTAGCATTTTTCAAGAAGTAACAAAACAAATTGCACATGGTGTAAAAAATGAAAATAAAGAATGTTCCTGCCATAATTATAAACCTATACTACTGTACGTCAGTGGTGAAGCTGGTTCTGGCAAAACATTCCTAATCAAAATCATTAGTAAGTTCCTTAAACAATTGACAAACAACAAACTGTCAGCTGTTGTCACTGCCCCCACATGTTTAGCTGCCTACAACATAGGTGGTGTTACATTACACCGATTACTACTATTACCAGTAGAACACCAGAACAAATTAGACTATTACAAACTTTCTGCAGAAGCTGCAATGGAATTACGCAGAGTATTGAAACAAATGAAAATGCTACTAATAGATGAAGTGAGCATGGTCTCCAACCTGATGTTAGCTTTGATTCACCTCAGATTACAAGAAGTACTCAAAACAGACTATGAAGAGCTCTTTGCAGGAAAACACATTATTGTTTTTGGAGATCTGCTTCAATTAACACCAGTAAAAGGTGAACCTATTTTTAAAACATTAGGGCACAAACTCTGCCGTAAAACTGTTGGCAGCATTGGAAATGTCAACCTTTGGCAACATTTCCAATACAGAGAATTGACAGAAAACATGCGCCAATCTGCAGATCTAACTTATGCCAACATTTTAAAAAGTTTGAGAGTTGGTATACTTTCTAAAGAAGCAGAAGCAACAATGAAAACCCGGCACATTAATGCACTTTATGGCGATAATGCATGTGCTACAGATGTTATGGACCAATTGGCCCACAAAAATGTCAATTGTATGGCCTTAATGCCAACTCTTGCAATCTGTCTCAAATTCAATGAAATAATGTTAAGTAAAGAAATGCAACCAATAATGGAAATTAGCGCCACAGACAAACTAGATGTACATGGTATGACACTACCCATGTGTGACCAAGCCACAACAAGACTAAATAATTTAGAAAAATCAATCGCAAACACAGCAGGCTTAGAAAAGATGTTAGAATTATCCTTAAATTGCAGAGTAATGCTTAAACGTAACCTTGACGTCGACCAAGGACTAGTTAATGGAGCACTGGGTACAGTTGTTGGCTTTCAAACATACCCACGTGACAACAAAATTCAGTTTGTCAATATACTCTTTGATAAACTTTCAGAAGTAAAACGGATAGGACGCTCAACAGCTAGATTCCTTCTCTTCAAAGATATGTATGTATGTAGAGAACAATTTTCTCTAACTCTTGCATACGCAGTCACGATTCATAAATCACAAGGTCTTACCCTAGACAAAGCAATGATAGATATTGGTAACATAGTCTTTAAAGAAGGCATGAGCTACGTAGCACTATCACGCTTACGTACACTTGACGGTCTATTTCTAATCAACTTTGATGCAAGTAAAGTAAACGCTGATATTCCTTGCATTTTAGAATATAATAGACTTCGCTCAGTATACACTCCCCATCTAAACACATATTCTGTTGCACAAAAACTAAAACGTTGTAAAAGAAAACTAAATCAAACAGAAATGCAACAGGACGTCACTGCAAATCCTCCAAAGAGAGTAAAAGAAACTAATACTTCATCAAGTACCACAACCAAAAAATAATCAATTAGAGAAAGTAAACCAGGTACTTCTTTAAAGAAGGAAGACAAACTCCAAAAAAAGCAGTTAGATACAGAACTACCTGGACCATTTAAATTCTCAAATATAGTTGGTGTAAGTTGCTATGCAAATGTAGCAATGAATATTCTATTTCAATTACCACCAATTGTTGACAACATTTACTTGCACAGTACAGACCCTTTGTGTTTGCAAATGTTAGTACTTCACAGAAATGCAGCAAACAATCCTGACAACACGTATAGTGTTTTTGGAATAAGACGACAATTGGACTACTGTGCTGGAATGGTGAAATTCACTATAAACTCATAGGAAGATCCACAAGAATTTCTAATGTACTTACTATTAGTACTGGAAAACAAAAACATACCTATAAATGAAATCTTCCAGATATCATACATATGGAAACATACATGCACTCTGTGCAACAATGTGACACAAGAAGAAATTCCCAATGAACACTTCATATATATATCAATACCAAATTGTGAATCCATTCCATTTCAGCAACTTGTACAAAATGCAAACCATGGTAGATTATGCTCTACCTGCAATTCAGATAATCGCTCCACGTTAGTAATACAAACACATAGTAAATACGTAATACTAATGCTTCTACGTTACAATGCAGATGGTACCAAAAACAACTGTAAGCTGACACATAGTCAAATATCACTTGGTAAGAAAACCTTCACAACAATAGGTATAATCTACCACGCAGGAGCCACAACCAATTCAGGGCACTACACGGCATATATAAAAAGGAAATGTGGATGGTTTGAATGTAATGATAGTACCATTACTCTAAAGCAGAGATTACCAGCAAATCTTACAAATGCTTATTTGATGTTCTTAAAACCAAAATTTGATAATTAAACTGTATTTAAACCTTTAAGTAAATTTGTGTTAAAAAAATATAAACTGTTAGAATACTCCAAAAGCTATCTAACTGCTCAAAGATTCTACAACAACTAATCAGATAAATGAATACCACTAAATTAGACCAAAAAATACACAGTTAGAATACGCCAATTGGTATCTAACTGTCCCAAAATTATAAATTTGTGTTAAAATAATATAAACTGTTAGAATACTCCAAAAGCTATCTAACAGCTCAAAGATTCTACAACAACTAATCAGATAAATGAATACCACTAAATTAGGCCAAAAAATACACAGTTAGAATACGCCAATTGGTATCTAACTGCTCCAAAATTATAAATTTGTGTTAAAATAATATAAACTGTTAGAATACTCCAAAAGCTATCTAACAGCTCAAAGATTCTACAACAACTAATCAGATAAATGAATACCACTAAATTAGGCCAAAAAATACACAGTTAGAATACGCCAATTGGTATCTAACTGTCCCAAAATTTAACAATATCCAAATAGATAAATCAAAACCACTAAAATATATTAAAAAATAGACAGTTAGAATACGCCAATTGGTATCTAACTGCTCCAAAATTTTATAATATCAAAACAAATGAAGAATCTGTTACTGCTCCAAAAAAAATACAACAAAGCAAAGTATAAAGCATTAGCCAGAAACAACAAGTGAAGACTGAAAACAAACAAACAAATAAACTGTAGCATAACAGAAAAAGTATTTTTTTTTAATCCAACATGGATTTTTTTTCTCCCACAGACCCAATGATTTTAGCAACAAATACAGAAACTGAGCAAATTGCACAGTACTCTGATTTGTACTCTACTAAATATGAGGGTCGAAAAAAAATAAAAGCATGTTGATTATACAATGTAATAAGTCATTACAAAATACTAATACTAACATGCTATTTTCTTTTATCACAGAAATGAAGAAGAAAAACATGGACTCCCATTACTAGACCAAACAGTAAGTATACAATAATAAGGACAACCATAGCAGCATATCACATCCATAGTATCTAATACCTTTGTTCCTTATACATTTGTTTTTCACCCAAAGTTATAAGCAAACATGAATCTGATATGCTGTGGCCATGCACCCAAGACTCTATGCCCTGGTAACAACCACCGCAGCATATCACATCCATAGAGTCAAACATTTCAACTATGACCTATGGGAAACTTTTAATGTCCGCGAACAATGTGAGTGTTCTTAGAACACTTTGAACTTGCCAGCGAACAATACGGACACCGTTTTCAGGACACCTCCTACGAACATTTCAGAACAACGCGATAGTTCTTAGAACACTTTCAACTTAACAACGAACAATACAGACAGCGTCCTAAGGACACCCCTTACGAACATTCCAGGACACCAGGAGTGTTCTCAAAAACGTCTTCAGAACACCCCCATTTTGTTTATTTGCGAACATTTCAGGACACCGCGGGTGTTCTTAGAACACATTCAACTTGACAGAGAACAATACGGACAGTGTCCTCAGGACACCCCCTACGAACATTCCAGGA